>NC_044032.1:263982102-264281881 GCF_901765095.1 Microcaecilia unicolor | reverse complement strand
TGTATGTCCTATTCGGTGCAACCTGTGTGGGGGTCTGGGGCATGCATTTCGAGCCTGCCCTTGGGCCTCCCATAATGGGGGTGAGGAGGAGATAGATAGGGATGGTTCAGGTCAGGGGGAGGGGGGAGGGGAAGCAGACCATGATCAGGTTCCCGGGGCGGGGGGGAAAGGGTCCAGGGAAGGACAGGGACAGGTAGAGGGGGGGGGCTTGTGGGAGGGTCGGAAGCGGCAGGAAGGGGAGGATGAGGGCTGGACGCGGGTGTCCAAGAAACAGCGAAGAGGAAAGGGGGGAAGGGGGGTGGGAATGGGGATAGAAGTAGGGAATAGATTCAGGGGTTTGGAAGAGGAGGGAGGGGTTGAGGAACTGGCTGGTGAGGAGGTAGAGGATGGGGGTAGCCGGCAGGACGGGTTGGAAGGTAGGGGAGAAGGAGTGAGGGGAACAGCGGGTAAGAGGAAAGAGAAACGGGGGGGGGGAGGGTTTTTGAGGGACAAAGAGGGGGGAAGGGTAGGGGGGGGAGGTGGGTGGATCGGGGGAGGTGACAGCTGATGCAGGGAGGGCGGGAGAGGAAAGGAAGGTAAGAAAGGATGTAGTAATGCAGGCCCGTGAGGGGAGGGAGGAAGGGTCGGAGGCGGGATTGATGGGAAGGGTGGAAGAAGAGGAGGTAGTAGGGGTGGAAGAGGGAGGAGAGGAGGGGGGCAGGTCGGTTGATGATCCCCAGGGAGGGAGGGAGGTGGGTGAAGACAAAAAGAAGATAGGGAGGAAGAAAGCAAGGGTGGGGGAAGGGATGTTTAAGCTAGGGGTCCGGGATTGGGCGGAGGAGGAAGAAGAGGGTGGAGGGGAAGGGACCACGGATGATGGTGTGGAGAGAAGGGAAGGCAGCCAGGAAGGCGGGGGGTGTGGTAGCGAGGACTGATGGCGGGACTGCTATTGGTGTTCGCCACACTTAATGTGGCTAGTGTCGCCTCCCAGAGGGCAAGAAGCTTGGCATTTGATGGCCTCTCTGCTGTGGAGGCGGACTGTTTCCTCCTCCAGGAGACCCGGTTGCAGACGCTGGAGGACATCCGGCGGGCAAAGAGAGCCTGGAGATGGGGACCCTCTATCTGGGGTCTGGCCGGGGAGAGGTATGGGGGGATAGGCATCCTCTTTAAAACCAATAAAGTAGAGATTCAGAGGGTGGTGGAGCTGGGTATTGGTAGGTGTTTGGTGTTGGACGTAATATTGCGGGGGGTGGCCTTGCGGGTGATTAATGTGTATGGACCGCAAAGCAAACAGGGAAGGTCTGCATTGTTCAACAAAATTAAGCCTTACCTATACACTTCAAGGCAGTTGGTGTGGGGAGGAGACTTCAACACTATCTTACGGAAAGAGGATAGTGGGGGGGCGGGCACCACAAGTACGTTATGATGGGGTTCGACTAGCGGGGATTATGAAAGGAGCAGGGCTGGTGGATGTACATATTGCACTTGGTGGTGGGAATCAGGGTTTCACCTTTTCACGGGGCACCTGTAGGAGCAGAATTGACCGGTTTATAGTTCGGGAAGGGGCATGTAGGCAGGCACCTAGGGTGGTGGAAGTAGATTTCTCTGACCACAGGATGGTGATGATAGAGTTGGGGGGAGGGGGGGCGTGCAAGCTAGGGAAAGGGTTGTGGAGAATGAATCTCAAATGGTTGAAGGAGGGGGTGTTGCACCAGGAGTACCTGGAATTCCTAGCAGACCAGGTGTCCATTCAGGGTGTCTTCCCTTCCCTCAGGGACTGGTGGGAAGTACTGAAACACCGCACCAGAGGGTTTTTTCTCCGTCAGGCAAGGCGGGAGGGAAGGGAGGCCACCCGGTTGGGGATCGCCCTGAGAAAGCGACGGGATAATCTAATTCCCGGGGGGGGAGGAGGGAGGATATTGAGGTACTGCAGCAGGAGGTTGAAAGAGTACAGTACAACCGCTACTCTTCCCTCGTCTACGAGCGGGACTTCGGGAAGCTGCTTGGTCCGGACCCGTATGACTGCTGCAAGGAACGAAGGGAGAGGAGGGTGGTGGTGGGGTTTAGGGATGAGGGGGGGGTGCTCCAAGAATCCAGGGAAGGTATTTTGCGGGGGGGGGGGACGCATTTTGGGCGGGTTTTCTCGGACCTACAGTTGGGGACAGAGGCCATGGGAAGATATATTGAGGGGACCCCGGGGGTGGGTAACTGGGGGCCCCATCTTCAGGTCTTAACGCAGCCGTGGACGCTGGGTGAGGTGGAGGAGGCCATTGGGGCCTTGCGGCGCAGAACAGCGCCGGGGCCGGATGGACTTCCGGCGGAGTTTTACCAACGGTTCAGGGACCAGCTGGCGCCGCTCTTGCTGGAACTCTGGGAGGAGGCGCGAACAGGAGGATCCTTGCCGGAGTCTATGGGAGGATCAGCATTGGTCCTCCTTAGCAAAGGCAAGGACCCTCAAGACGTGGCGAACTGGCGACCAATAGCACTATTGAACAGCGACCGGAAGATCTTCGCCCACATGCTTCATGCTCGCATGAGGAAGGTCTCCGGTGAAGTGCTAGCAGTCCCGCAGAGGTGTGGGGGTCCCAGGAAGGGGGGTGCTGGAGGCAGTAGCCTGGGTGAGGGAGGGCTTGGAACATAGCCGGGTGGGAGATGGTAGGTTGGTCGTGGCCTTGGACCAGGACAAGGCTTTCGACCGAGTGCAGTGGGAGTTCTTGTGGAAGGTCCTGGATCACTATGGCTTCCCGGGGGAGTGGATCGCACAACTGCAACTGTTGTATGCTGGGGCGCGATTTTTTCCCCTGGTGAATGGATGGAGGGGGGCGGAGGTGGGGGTCACGGTAGGGGTACGGCAGGGGTGCCCATTGAGCCCCCTGCTGTACGCTTTTGCCATAGATCCCCTGGTGCGGAGGCTAGGAGGAGGGGGGGAGGGAGGGCTCAGAGGGGTAGAGGTTGGCAAAGGGAACGTATTGAGAGTCATCGCTTATGCAGACGATGTCACCGTTTGGGTGGCAGACCAGAGGGAGGGGAGGATGCTGCGGGAGACCCTTGAAGAATATTCCAAGGCATCGGGGTCACGGGTAAACCTGGGTAAGTGTACTAGCTTGTGGGTGGGTCCAGAGGAACGGCGATTTAACCTAGGGGGCGGGTTTCCTGCAGGGATTGAAAGAATGCGGGTGTTGGGAGTGTATTTTGGGGGGGGGGGATTACGGGCGGGAGAGTTGGGAGCAAAAGATATCGGAGGCAAGGGAAAAGGTGGATCGTTGGAAGGGGTGGCGGATGTCCATGGCAGACAGGGTCCGGTTGTTGAAGACCCAGATAGTCCCCATGTTTCTCTTCTTGAGTTACATCTGCCTTTTGCCGGAATGCTGTTTCACTTCATTGTACAGCGTGTTTTTTTCAACTTTTGTGGGGCAACAGGATGAACCCGGTAAAACGCAATATTACTTACCGGTTGCGGGAGGAAGGGGGGGTGGGGATGGTAAACCCTGTCTTGCTATTCTCCTCCCTGTTCATCCAGTTTAACCTTGGGCGGGGGGGAGGGTCGGAGGCCCCAGGGTGGGCACAAAGTGTTGTGCAGTGGTGGGAGGGATTTTGGGGCCCTTGGTGGGGAGGGGGGAAGGTGGGGAGGTTGCGGAAGGGTTTCCCAGAGGGGGTAGGCTACTACAAATCCTTAGTAAAGCTGGTCCGGTTGTGGGACATTACATGGGAGGAAATAAGGGCGGGGCAGAGGGAGAGCTGGGTGGAGCGGGTTCGCTCCCAGCATTTCTCATCTCCCCTGACTCTTAGGGATGCTCCAGGGCCCGTGCTGAGGCAGGGCCTGGGCTTTATTTCATCTAGACGACTCCCGAACAAGTACAGGGACATTGCCTGGCTGTCCCTTCACGGTAAATTATATGTTAGGGCAAATATGCACCGAAGCATGCAGGACCGAAACTGCCCGAGGGGGGAGTGTGCTGGTCAGCTGGAGACGATGGACCACTTCCTTATGGAGTGTCCATTCTCCAGAGCAGTTTGTGGAAGAGTGGCCGCCTTGTTGGCCATCCCCAGCTTCACGTCCTACACCTATGCAGACTGGGTGTACGGGAGGCAGCAGGGGACGGGGCGGCTGGAGCCAGGTACCGCCTTCCTCATATCAGTTATTATCAGGTACTGCCTGTGGGTGGCCCGATGCGGGGTGTCTATGCGCCAGGAGTGCAGGTCGGCTGAGCAGGTTTCCTGGGACGTTGTCCGAGCCGTCCAGGAATTGGCACGCTGGGAAAAGGTGGAGGGGGGGGTACTTAATTTTGGGGTTTGGTGGAAGCATGTACGCTTGAAGTTGATTTGAATGTATGGTGTGGGGGGGATTTGGGGGGGGGACGGGTTTTATCGGGTTTGTATTTTTTGTATAAAAGTGTAGTGGGGCTGGTTTTACAACGGCATGATGTAATGTCTTGAATATTGGTTTTTTTCCGTTTTATTTAATAAAGGAATTCTCCAAGCATCCACTACTCTCTCCGTGAAAAAATACTTCCTGACATTTTTCTTGAGTCTGCCCCCCCTTCAATCTCATTTCATGTCCTCTAGTTCTACCGCCTTCTCATCTACGGAAAAGGTTTGTTTGCGGATTAATACCTTTTAAATATTTGAACGTCTGTATCATATCACCCATTTCTCCTTTCCTCCAGGGTATACATGTTCAGGTTAGTAAGTCTCTCCTCATACGTCTGTAACGCAAATCCCATACCATTTTTGTAGCTTTTCTTTGCACCGCTTCAATTCTTTTTACATCCTTAGCAAGATACGGCCTCCAAAACTGAACACAATACTCCAGGTGGGGCCTCACCAACGACTTATACAGGGGCATTAAAACCTCTTTTCTTCTGCTGGTCACACCTCTCTCTATACAGCCTAGCAACCTTCTAGCTACGGCCACCACCTTGTCACACTGTTTCGTCACCTTCAAATCCTTAGATATTATCACCCCAAGATCCCTCTCCTCGTCCGTACATATCAGACTCTCACCGCCTAACACATACGTCTCCCATGGATTTCTACTCCCTAAGTGCATCACTTTGCATTTCTTCGCATTGAATTTTAATTGCCAAACCTTAGGCCATTCTTCTAGCTTCCGTAGATCCTTTTTCATGTTTTCCACTCCCTCCGGGGTGTCCACTCTGTTACAAATCTTAGTATCATCCGCAAAAAGGCAAACTTTACCTTTTAACCCTTCGGCAATTTCACTCACAAATATATTGAACAGAATCGGCCCCAGCACCGATCCCTGAGGCACTCCACTACTCACCGTTCCCTCATCCAAGCAAATTCCATTAACCACCACCCTCTGGCAACTGTCTGTTAACCAGTTCCTAATCCAGTTCACCACATCGGGCCCTATCTTCAGCCTGTCAAGTTTATTCAAGAGCCGCCTGTGGGGAACCGTGTCAAAAGCTTTGCTTAAATCTAAGTAGATTACGTCTATAGCACGTCCATGATTCATGCTTCTCTGTCACCCAGTCAAAGAACTAATCTCATTCACTGTGAACTACCTTAACAAACTCAAACTAGAAAACCATGCACTGCTTCTGAAAAGAAAAAAAAAAACACAAAGGACTATAGATCTGCTTACTCGGTTGATCTGAAGTAAACTAGCATCCTTTTCAATCCGAATCAAAACTGATTCTTTCTAAGTTTTGCTTAAACTCCTGTCACTAGGCGTCTGCTTAAGTCCCAACAGTTTGACCTTAGTTGTTTTTTTCCCCCTTTGGGGGGCAAATATTGTCTTAATTTTCTTCGAATTTATTACAAAATTCACCTCCCTCCCAGTGCTAATGAGTGCAGCCGAGCAAGCGTTCTGCTGAGCTTTGAGGATTTTCTTACCGTCATTGTTGGCGTGGGGGAAGTGAGCGATCAGCTGGCAGAGACAGAGCTCACATGACAAACAGCCAGGCTTCTCCTCCATCGCAGCTCGGTCGTACAGGAGCAAGCAGAAGAGAGCTTGCTTTCATTAATTACCCTCCCCCAGAGCACTGTAAGTGTTCCCCTCTCCCCTCCTTGTACAGAGCAGGTGGGAAGTGCGTGAGGTGTATTTTGCTTTTCTTATAAAGGCAGATTTTAGAGGGCAGAAATGTATTTCTTCCAGCATTTTCACTCACTAGCCCTCCTGTTTCTTATTCATGTAACCTGTGTGCCTTCTTGACCAGACTGTAAGCAGAGATACCAAGTTTTCCAATTCCAGTAGAGAGATTTTTTTTTTTTTTGGGGGGGGGGGGCGGTTTACTAGCTCTGGGTTTGAACTGATATTCTAGAGCAGAGTGGTAGTTCTAATCCCTGGTTCTACCCATTGAAATCAAATCTCATAATGCAATAGGCTGTCTGAATCCAGGACTGTCCCCCCTCCTGGTACTGGGTAACTTGGCAGCTCTGCTGTAAGCTCCAGGGTGCAGGGAGGGACCAGCTGTAAAGTGTTTCTGTACAGTGTTGTACATATCTAGTAATGGAAGGAAGAGGGTTGTAGTTTGGGAAGGTAAAGGGTTGGTAGGGAGAGGTGGAGGGCAGGCTGGGAGCCAGGTGTGCATGATGGTGGAGCTTATTATTGTTTTCTTCACTTTGCTCAGGACCTGATGGACCAGCAACAGCTGTGGCTCTGGAAAAAGCAAATCCAGCAGGAGCTGGACAGAACCATGGATTTCTGGCTGAGACATTCCCATGACCAGGAATACGGGTGAGTGACTGCATTCTGCACTTTAATCTGAAAATACCTTTCCCCAGGCCTTCTCAACACTGGCCTCGGGACACACCAAGTCCCATAAGGTTTTCAGGATATCCACAATGAATATGTTTCAGATTTTGCATACCAAGAAAGAAGTGTATGCCAATCTCTCGTGCATATCCATTGTGGATATCCCGAAAACCCGATGGGACTGGATTGAAAAGCCCAACTTTATTCGGACTGACCCCCGTGGGAGAAATATGTGGTGACTTTAGATGGATTTCTTTGTGGCATGTGTGGAAGGCAGGCCATTAATGTGTACCTAACCGCGACTTGTGTTTGTGTGTGCAGTGGGTTCTTCACATGCCTAGCCAGAGATGGGGCTGTTTATGAGGAAGTGAAATATGTCTGGCTTCAGGGGAGGCAGGTGAGTGGAGAGACTGGTTGGTTTTGTCATTGTTCTTAGCTTTGTACTGGCTCACTGTGGTGCTGTGCGGCCCCCCCCCCCCCCCCCCCCCCCCCCCCCCCCCACACACACACACACACAATTCTCATCCCTTTTTTAACTGGTTTTCACTCTTTGGGGCTCTTTTACTAAAGCAGAGTAAAATTTATACCACAGCTTAACACGGGAATATGCAAATTCTACACAGCAATCAGCATTTTCTAATTCTACATTAAAGTGAGATTTTGCAGGTGGTACTTGGCCGCAGTTAACATGGGAACACTCAGTGGTGTACCAAGGGGGGGGCGGTCCGCCCCGGGTGCACGCTGCTGGGGGGGGTGCCACGCGCCGGTCAGCGTCGTTGGTTTCCATGCTCCCTCTGCCCTGGAACAGGAAGTAACCTGTTCCGGGCAGAGGGAGCATGGAAACCAACGACGCTGACTGGCGCGCGGCACCCCCCCCACCCAGCGGCGTGCACCTGGGGGGGGTGGTTCTTTCGCCGGGGTGGGGGGTGTCCCTTCGCTGGGGGGGGGTCGCGCTGCACGGGGGGGGGGCGCTGCACCCGGGGGGGGGGCAGGGCGCATCGGCAATCCGCCCCGGGTGTCAGCGCCCCTCGGAACGCCACTGGGAACACTTACTACTACCTCCTATTTATTTTATTTTACTTTTTTTATTGCATTTGTATCCCGCATTTTCCCACCTATTGGTAGGTTCAGTGTGGCTTACATGGAACAATGGGGCGGTTACAGGTAACGAGTGGGGTTAACAATTCGAGAGATAACAGCGGGAGTCTGTAGAGGTCTCTGGCGGAAGTAGTGGGTTAGTCAGTGACCTTAGGAGATTACAATTTGGTTTACATGATTCATTATTTGGGAATTACGAAGAGAGTCCGCAAGATCTTCCGAGCATGGGGCACCCCCTCGGTGGATCTTTTTGCCACTCAGATCAATCACAAGGTCCATCGGTTCTGTTCCAGACTTCAGGCCCACGATGGCTAGCGTCAGATGCCTTTCTCCTACATTGGGGGACAGGCCTTCTGTATGCGTATCCTCCCATACCTCTAGTAGGGAAGACTTTGCTGAAACTCAAGCAAGACTGCGGAACCGTGATCCTGATTGCACCCTTCTGACCGCGTCAGATTTGGTTACTACTACTTATCATTTCTAAAGCACTACTAGACGTACGCAGCGCTGTACACTTGAACATGAAGAGACAGTCCCTGCTCGACAGAGCTTACAATCTAATTAGGACAAACAGGACAAACAAGAGATAAGGGAATATTAAAGTGAGGATGATAAAATAAGGGTTCTGAACAAGTGAATAAGGGTTAGGAGTTAAAAGCTGCATCAAAAAGGTGAGCTTTTAGCTTAGATTTGAAGACGGCCAGAGATGGAGCTTGACGTACTGGCTCAGGAAGTCTATTCCAGGCATATGGTGCAGCAAGATAAAAGGAACGGAGTCTGGAGTTAGCAGTAGAGGAGATTTACCCAGTGAACAGAGTTCCCGGGGAGGAATGTAGGGAGAGATGAGAGTGGAGAGGTACAGAGGAGCTGCAGAGTGAATGCACTTACAGGTCAATAAGAGGAGTTTAATACTTGGTAGCAATAACGAAACAGTGATTGAATATTCACATAGGAAGCAGCCTGAGCCAACAGATTTATTTTCCACTGAACAAAGTTACTACTACTACTACTATTTAGCATTTTTATAGCGCTACAGAGCATACGCAGTGCTGCACAAACATAGAAGAAAGACAGTCCCTGCTCAAAGAGCTTACAATCTAATAGTTAACTTTGTATGGCCATGGGAGGGACATTGGTGGGTTGTGGGCGTTCCAAAACTTTACATGCAGGGTTCCAGAATATGCCCAATCCACACCTAAATAAGACGTGTGCATTTACACAAGGTTTTGGTTTATGTAAATGCCTGCGCCTAAATTTTAGTCAAGGGATGACCACTACATGTATTCTATAAACCATGCCTAATGTTAGACAAATATATAGAATAGCACTAAGGGCAGTTTTTTAGGTTCCATATATAGAATCTAGCCTTAGGTACTTAATGTGGTTTAGTAAAAGGGTCCGTTTGTCTCTCTCTTCCCACCCCCACATGCAGTTCTGCCATCTCTTACCCCTCCTTTTTCTCTCTTACTGGTAGGTCTGGACATACTGCCGCCTGTACAGGACCCTGCCAAGGTTTTGCCGCCCTGAAATCCTCAACGCTGCAATTACAGGTAGCTGGGGAACCTTTCAGCTTCTCATTCTCTTCCCTATCCTTAGGATCCGCAAAAAAAAAAAAGACCAATGACTTCAAGCCTGATTAAATTGTACTGCGAAAGTCATTGAAGCAGAAAAAAGAAAATTACAAATGGAAAGCAAAATCAAATAGGAAGAACAGGAAAGAGCGTAAGCGGCAGTAAGCTAGATGTAAAACATTAATAAGGCGGGTCAAAAAAGAATTTGAAAAGAAGCTTGGTATAGAAGCAAAAATAAATAGTACAAAATGTTCAAGTATATCATAAATCAAAAGCAAGAAGCCTTTGAGGGTGGCATTGGCTGTAGCACTAAATAACTTGGAAGGGGGAAAAAAATTTTTTTTTGGGGGGGGTAAAGAGGCACTCAGGATGCACAAGGCTATAGCAGATACGCTACTTTCTTTACTGTGGCCTTTACTGAGGAGGAAGATGGGGAGGTACACGCATTGGAACTGTTCTTTTGGGTTTTTTTAAAAATACTTTATTTGTAGGTCAGTCAGATTACAATAAAAATATACAAGCACATACAACATTGTACATGATACCTAGTTTACATATAATGTGTCAGATTGAAAGAAGGAGAACAAGATAAATTATGTTTAATTGGTACTCGATATACCACCTTTCCTAAGAAGGTCAAAGCGGTTTCCAATTACAATACTAAAAACATAGCAAGGAAAAAAAACTCCATTTCATGACAGGAAAGGCACACTCAACAGTCACACTATATAAAATAAGAATCTTGATGTATAAAGAGGGCTTGACGCATACTTTCTACAAAAGTTGAATAATCCAAAAACCTTGCCCGTGTTAGATCATAAGTGGAAATATTCCCTTTTAAGGGACTATGTCACGGTCACAAAATGTGCTCTAAATAGCTTAAAAGTGATTGCTCCAATTCATCCTATAATTTTTTTAATAATCTGACAAGTTTGATAGCAGCAAATCACTAGGGCTTGATGGTTTTTATCCCTTACAAAACTGTTGGTAATCTGTATCTATTGTTAAAATATGCTGCTGTGCCTGAGGACTGGAGGATGGCTAATGTAATATGAGTTTTTTGAAAGGGCCACAACAGTAATCCAGGAACTAAAGCGGGTCTAGGCAGTTTACAAGTATAAAAACTAAATTCCATATCATCATGCTGATCAATCCATAGACTGGTGGGCTGTGTCCATCTACCAGCAGGTGGAGATAGAGAGCAATCCTTTTGCCTCCCTATATGTGGTCATGTGCTGCCGGAAACTCCTCAGTATGTTCTCTATCTCAGCAGGTGGTGGTCACACACAGCAGCAGCTCTGGCTAGGTCTCCAAGCCTAATTTTTAGGTTTTGTTGAGTACCTGGGGTTGAGGGCTCTTCTTGAGCAAGTGCAAACCTGGTGGTGCCAGGTCCCTCCTTTTCTCCCCCCTCCCGCTGGCTCCGTTAAAAAAAAAAAAAATTGGACGTCTTTAAGGGCGTTTATTTCAACGTTTATTGCAGCTGCTCACTGGGACACCAGTTCGTTACAGCTCGGAGCGAGAAGCAGGTAATTTTACCTTTTTATAGCGGGCAGGGGGTTCCCCGTTCAGTCTCCACGTGGCTTATGGCGTCGGAGGGCGAGGGCGCGAGGATTCGCTCCCCGGACCGCGTGGGTGCGTCTAGCAGGGATGCGGGGATTTCAAAACCTGAATCGCCTTTGTTAAGCATCAGTTTGGAGGCCGGTCAATGTCCCGGTTCTTCCTCCGGTGCGGCGGTTTTTCCCGCCATAAGCGCCCATCCCCCGCTGCTCGCCCACTCCATGTTGGCCGGCCACTCTGCTCGGACGGCTTCTTCTTGGGCCGCCCTCGAGCTGGGAGACGTTAATACTATGGTCGCCCTTGATTCGGGCGACGGTAAGAAAGCGGCCAAAGTTAAGCGCCGTTCTTCCCGTGCGGCTCCTCGGAGTTTCGCGCCGGACATCATTTTGGATGCGCAGCATGTTTCTCCCCCGCTCTTGCGAGCGCCAGTTGAGGGTGCGGCTAGGGCCGTGGCCCAAGCTGCAGAAGTGCACTGTTCGGGGGGTTTCTCCCCTGAGTTCATTTTGCTGCTGCATCAGGCTTTTCTTATGCAAAACGCTGCCCCTGCCCCCCTGTCTGATAAAGGGGTTGAGGCCTCCGGAAGCAAACGCCCTCGGGTGGATTTCCAGGCCCTAGAGGACTCTGTCTCCTCTGATGTAGATGAGGGCAGCGTATCTGAGTTCTCCCAACGGTCCTTTGGGGATTCCTTGAAGGAGACGGATTCCCGCTCGGATGGAGCGGATGACCCCTCTGCAGTGCGGATCTTTCGCTCAGAGGATTTGCCCAACCTGTTAGTGCAGGCCATGAGCATTTTGAAGATTTCCTCTCCGGAAGACGTCTCTCCCTCAGCCTCTGTTGGCTCCGCCATTATGCTGGGGATGAAGCGCCCGCCTAGAACCTTCCATGTGCATGAGGCCATGCGCACCTTGATTTCGGCTCAATGGGATGTCCCAGAAGCGAGCCTCAAAGTGGCTAGGGCTATGTCCCGCCTCTATCCTCTGCCTGAAGGTGAACGGAAGGCCTTTCTTTGGCCTACCGTGGATTCTTTAATCACTGCGGTGACTAAGAAAACGGCGTTGCCAGTGGAAGGTGGCACGGCCCTAAAGGACGCCCAAGACAGAAGATTGGAGGCGGCCTTAAGGTCGTCCTTCGAGGCGGCTGCTTTAAGTTTGCAGGCCTCAGTTTGCGGCTCTTATGTGGCCAGGGCGTGCCTGACGATTGTGCAGCGGGCTTCCCCCTCGGATCCTTCCTTGAGGGCTGATTGGCCGGCCCTGGATTCGGGCTTGGCTTATTTGGCAGACTTGCTGTATGATGTCTTGAGAGCCTCAGCTAAAGGTATGGCTCAGACAGTCTCTGCGCGGCGGTGGCTTTGGCTGAAGCATTGGTCTGCTGACCACGCCTCTAAGTCTCGCCTGGCTAAGTTGCCTTTTAAAGGCAAGCTGCTTTTTGGGGTCGAGCTGGACAAAATTGTGACCGATCTCGGCACGTCTAAGGGCAAGAGGTTACCAGAGGTCAGGGCTCGGGCCAGTGCTCGCCCCGGTAACTCCAAAGGACGGTTTCAGGAAGCCCGTCGGTATTGCCCGGGCAAGTCGGGCTCCTCTGTCCCCTCTTTCTTCAAGAGGAACTTCTCCCCCAAGCAGCATTCCTTTCGCAGAGACCGCCGTCTCGGAGGTGCTTCCTCCAGTCCTCCCCCAGGGTCTCGTACCCAATGATGGGGCCCTCGTTTCTGGGCGAGTGGACCAGGGTAACTTCAGACGCTTGGGTGCTGGAAGTCATCAGAGACGGCTACAAGCTAGAGTTCTGCCGACCCTTAAGAGACAGGTTTGTACACTCTCCCTGCAAGTCTCCGGTCAAAGCTGTGGCAGTGCAGCAGACTTTGGACAATCTGATCCGCCTGGGTGCGGTCGTTCCGGTGCCAGAAGATCAGCGTGGCAAGGGACGTTACTCCATTTACTTTGTGGTACCAAAGAAAGGAGGTTCTGTACGGCCTATCCTCGACCTCAAAGGGGTCAATCGGGCCTTGAAAGTTCAGCACTTCCGAATGGAGACTCTCCTGAAGGCAGGCGAGTTCCTGGCATCCTTGGACATCAAGGAAGCTTACTTGCATATTCCCATCTGCCCTCCTCATCAACGCTTTCTGCGTTTTGCAGTCCTGGGCCGACACTTCCAGTTCAGAGCCCTCCCGTTCGGGTTGGCTACTGCTCCGCGGACCTTCTCCAAAGTAATGGTGGTCATCGCGGCCTTCCTTCGAAAGGAAGGAGTACAAGTCCATCCTTATCTGGACAACTGGTTGATCCGAGCCCCCTCTTATGCAGAGTGCGGCAGAGCTGTAGACCGGGTGATTGCTCTTCTGAGCTCCCTGGGGTGGATCATCAACTGGGAGAAAAGCCAGCTGCGCCCAACTCAGTCCCTGGAATATCTGGGAGTTCGTTTCGACACCCAAGTGGGCAGAGTGTTCCTGCCGGACAATCGAATTGTCAAGCTTCAGGCTCAGGTGGACCAGTTCCTAGTAGCCTCTCCTCTTCGGGCTTGGGACTATGTGCAGCTGTTGGGCTCTATGACGGCCACGATGGAAGTAGTGCCCTGGGCCAGGGCTCATATGAGACCACTACAACTCTCTCTGCTGCAGCGCTGGACTCCAGTGTCGGAGGATTATGCTGTGCGCCTTCCCTTGGACCTAGCAGTGCGCAAGGCGCTGAGCTGGTGGCTGAGGACAGACAAGTTGTCCGCAGGGATGCCTCTTTTGACCACGGAGTGGGTTGTCATCATGACGGACGCCTCTTTGACGGGCTGGGGAGCCCATTGCTTGGGAAGGACAGCGCAGGGGCTCTGGTCTCCTGCAGAGGCAAAGTGGTCTATCAACCTCCTGGAACTCAGAGCCATTCGGTTGGCGCTTTTGGAGTTTCTCCCGGTACTGGCGTTGAAGCTAGTACGGGTCCTGTCGGACAATGCCACGGCTGTGGCCTATGTCAATCGCCAGGGAGGTATCAAGAGCGCCCCTCTAGCCAAGGAGGCCATGAATCTATGCCAGTGGGCGGAAGCGAACCTGGAACAGCTGTCGGCGGCCCACATTGCTGGAGTCATGAATGTCAAGGCGGTCTTTCTTAGTCGCCATACCTTGGATTCCGGAGAGTGGCAGCTATCGGCTCAGGCGTTCTTGGACATCACGAAGCACTGGGGCCAGCCGAGCCTAGACCTGATGGCATCATCGGCCAATTGCCAAGTGCCGCGCTTTTTCAGCAGAGGACGGGACCCTTGATCTCTGGGAGTAGATGCTCTTCTCCAACAGTGGCCGACACAGGAGCTTCTCTATGTGTTCCCACCCTGGCCCATGATGGGCAGGGTACTAGACCGGGTGGCAAAGCATCCGGGCTGGGTAATCCTGGTGGGTCCGGACTGGCCTAGACGTCCCTGGTATGCGGACTTGATCAGGCTCTCAGTGGACGGACCCCTGCGACTGCCAGCGGAGCAGGGCCTGTTGCATCAGGGTCCCGTGGTGATGGAGGATCCCCCCCCCTTTGGTCTTACGGCCTGGCTATTGAGCGGCAGCGTCTGAGGAAGAAAGGCTTCTCAGACAAGGTCATCGCCACTATGCTGAGAGCGAGGAAGCGCTCTACTTCTACTGCTTACGCCAGGGTTTGGCGTACCTTTGCATCGTGGTGTGAGGCAGGCTCCCTTTCTCCCTTCACTGCTCCAATTTCTTCAGTGTTGGCGTTCGTGCAAGAAGGTCTGGAGAAAGTCCTGTCGCTCAGTTCCCTTAAAGTCCAGGTAGCGGCTCTGGCTTGCTTCAGGAGCCGCCTGAAGGGTGCTTCCCTGGCTTCGCAGCCAGATGTGGTGCGCTTTCTCAAGGGAGTTAATCACCTGCGCCCTCCTCTGCACTCAGTGGAATCTCAATCTAGTGCTAAGAGCCTTGCAGAAGCCGCCTTTTGAACCCTTGTCGAGGGCATCTCTGAAAGACCTGACGTTGAAATTAGTCTTTTTGGTGGCTATCACTTCAGCCAGAAGAGTTTCCGAGCTCCAGGCACTCTCATGTCGAGAGCCTTTTCTGCAGTTCACTGAGGCAGGAGTGTCTATTCGCACAGTGCCTTCCTTCCTGCCCAAGATTGTTTCTCGCTTCCATGTGAATCAGCAGCTCTGTCTCCCATCCTTTCGTAGGGAGGACTACCCAGAGGAGTACTCTGCTCTCAAATATCTAGATGTGAGATGAGTCATCATCAGATACTTGGAAGTGACCAATGATTTCCGGAAGTCGGATCATCTGTTTGTCCTGTTTGCAGGTCCTCGTAAGGGTCTGCAGGCTGCTAAGCCTACAGTGGCAAGATGGGTCAAGGAAGCCATTGCAGCGGCTTGTGTGGCCGCGGGGAAGGTGCCGCCTATCCGGCTGAAGGCTCACTCCACTAGAGCTCAGGCGGCCTCGATGGCAGAGGCCGGGTCCGTCTCCTTGGAAGAGATTTGCAAGGCGGCAACTTGGGCATCGGCTCATACCTTCTCCAGGCATTACCGCTTGACTGTGGCTGCTCGGGCGGAGGCCCGGTTTGGAGCTTCAGTGTTGCGGTCAGGGATTTCAATGTCCCGCCCTGGGTGAGTACTGCTTCGGTACATCCCACCAGTCTATGGATTGATCAGCATGATGATATGGAAGGTAAAATTATGTATCATACCTGATAATTTTCTTTCCATTAATCATAGCTGATCAATCCATAGCCCCTCCCAGATATCTGTACTGTTTTTATTCTGGTTGCATTTCAGGTTCAAGTTTAGTCTTCAGTTCCTGTTCAGGAGGACTTTGTGTTCAAGTTTTTTCAATTGGATTCTTCAGGAGTTGAGACGATTTTGTGTTACAGTGAGCTGCTGCATTTCTCTCCCCTCCGTTTTACGGGGCTGGATTGAGACCTAAATTCTGCCGGTGCTCCCTCCCGCTTCGTGCGGCTGTAGGGCAGCTTTGTACCCCTCCCGCTTCGGCGGTGTTAGGGTCAGTCAGCTCCTCCCGCGGTTGCGGTTGCAGGATAAGCCAGATCCCCCCGCATCGGCGGGGTGGTGTCCCTCCCCCGCTCCGCGGGGATGAACTGGACGGATTCCCCTCCCCCACTTGTGTGGGGATGAGCTGGGTTAATTCCCCTCCCCCGTTTCGGCAGTGGTGAGCTGGGCAGAGTGTCCCTTTTTGGGTGTAATTCTCTAAGTGCTGAGTCCTGCGGATGGAGCTTTCATATCGACATACTGAGGAGTTTCCGGCAGCACATGACCACATATAGGGAGGCAAAAGGATTGCTCTCTATCTCCACCTGCTGGTAGATGGACACAACCCACCAGTCTATGGATTGATCAGCTATGATTAATGGAAAGAAAATTATCAGGTATGATACATAATTTTACCTTAATATAAAAGAATGAATGCCGGTAAATGGATTAGAAAGAGACCCACATTCATACAGGGAACTACATAATATCATACATTCAACCGGTTCCCTAGGATCAGCAATCGCCTCTAAAAGCCAAATTGAACAAAATATGTTTTAAAAGTCTTTTTAAAAATTGGAAGGGATTGCTCATTACGAATATAAGGGGGAAGATCATTCCACAGTTTTGAGGCCAGATAATAAAATGGTGAGCTTCTCGTAATCTCATAGTGTGTGGACTTTGGGCCTGGTAGAACTTGCTGATGCATGTCTAAAGACTGTAATGTTCTGCTGGGGGTATAGGAGATCACCAAAGTGGAAAAGTATGAGGGTTGACCGAGGTAGTATGCTAAGTTCATAAGTATTGCCATACTGGGACAGACCAAAGGTCCATCAAGCCCAGCATCCTGTTTCCAACAGTGGCTAATCCAGGTCACAAGTACCTGGCAAGATCCCAAAACAGTACAATACATTTTATGCTGCTGCTTCTAAAAATAAGCAGTAGATTTTCCCGAAGTCCATTTTAATAATGGTCTATGGACTTTTCCTTTAGGAAGTCATCCAAACCTTTTTTTTTAAACCCTGCTAAGTTAACTGCCTTTACCACATTCTCTGGCAACAAATTCCAGAGTTTAATTACACATTGCGTGAAGAAATATCATTTTACATTTACTACTTTTTAGCTCATTGCTCATTGGAAAGAGTAAACAAGCGATTCACGTCTACCTGTTCCACTCTACTCATGTCAAAGAAACAGGTTTGGAAAAGAGACAGCTGAGCAGAGCTATCATAGAGATCTGTAAAATCATGAGTGGGTGTTACAAGTTAATAGGGAAAATGTATTTAACCTTTCAAATAATATTAGGCCAGGGGACACACCATGAAATGAGTAGGTGATTTTTAAAAATTATTATTTTCCGTTAGTATGAAATTTGTTGCCAGAGAATCAGGTCCAGCAGCATAGCTGAGCTTGAAAAGTTTTGGACAAGTTTCTAGAAGACACATCCAGGACTATCCTGAGGGCTTTGCAGGGGGGTACAGCTATACAGGGCAAAAGGGAGATGGATAGGGCACAAAAATTGCTCCCTGTCCATCCTCTTCCTTTGTGGTGGCCGTGGCATAGTGAGCACAGCAGGGGGGGAGGGGCGTGTCGCACATGGCACAATTCCAGCTTGAGATGCCCCTGTTAGTCAGATAGACTTGGGTGCTTCTGCTGCTTAGTTTTGGGAGTAAGCTATATGGAATGGACTTTTCTGTTGGAATCTGCCAGGTACTTCTAAAAACTCCAGACTGACTGCTGTCAGAGGCCATTGGTCCAAACCAGCATGCATCTCCTACGATACCCAGGTATATCTTTCAAGGCAAAAGACAGTAGCGTTTCCCTTTAAGAAGCTCCAGGAAGCAAAGCCACCGGCACTGGGGATACAGGGCACTTGCTGTCATCTGTTTATTCATGCTGTTGGGGCTGAATCAGATATGGGTTCTGCAAAATAGGCACAAATATGAATAAAGTTAGAATCACTTGCTTATTTTAGGCTATTGGGAGATGAAGCTGGCATGAGTATAAGACCAGTGTGAGATACAGCAGAGGCTTTCAATATTGATATTATGTGTAGTATTATGTTACTTAATGTTTTTACTTTTGTATAATTTCATTGATTTGTTTTTTTTTTTTTTTAATTTTTAGAAGTCTTTATTGAACATTGTGAATTCTGAACATAGCGCACCTAGCACATTCTCAATACAAAATTACACATACAGTAGCAATGTGCCAAGTACATAACAAAGAATACACAATAGAGTTTGCAATGCATAATCAAATACAAAATATACTTCAACTTTTTAATTTTTATTTATGAGTAACACCACATTCCCTGCCTATCACCCTCCTCTCTAATACCTCTCTCCCCCTCCCTAATTCCCAATTTCCCCCTCCCAACTACTCCCCCTCCCCTTCCAAACCCTTCGTCTTTTATCCAGGATAGGCTTTAACAAAGGGCCCCCAAATCCCTTCCCATTTATGCAAAATGTTTCTTTTCACAGCCGTCAGTCTCTCCATCTCACATATATATTTCACTTTTGTAATCCAGCCCCGCTATTGGAGGGACTGATGCCACTTTCCAATTCTTGGCCAAATTAATGCGGGCTGCATGCAAAGCTCCTCTCACCAGGAGCCACTGGCTCAAGGTGAGACCCTCTGGCCTTTGTCCCAGCAAGAAAATCAAAGGATGCCACTGTACAGATTTCCCCACCCACATTTGCAATCTTGCACGCACTCATTGATTTGTTTTTATTAATTTATTCTCTGCTTGTTTATAAACCTTAATCTCTTACGTAATGAACTGGAGAGTAATGTGGGTCTCTGTTCCACACCAGGGGGAGAGTTCCTGATTCGTCACGCCCGGATCTCTGCAGATTCCCAGAAATGTGCATTTGTGCTGACCCGTGATGGGAAAGCAATGAAGGTGCAGCGCACCGTCTTCAGTGAGTGTTTCTACGTGATGGCCATGGATGAGCTCTGGAGAGCCACTGGGCAGCGAAAGTACAGGGTGAGTGTGTGCACAGGCAGAGGCCGTGAACGAGTAGTCAGTGTGTAGTTTCAAGTAAGCTGGAGAGAAAAAAAAGAGCAAGAGAGATTTGTCTCGTCAAACAGGTTTGAGGGTTTTACAGCTTGGAAAAGAGACAGCTGAGCAGGATGCGTGCATGAGGGTAGGAGTCATGGGGTGGTGGTGGGACAAGGGCGTGTATGAAGGCAGGAGTGGTATGAGCTAGGAGCAGGGATGCATGTAAGCACAGAAATGCTTCAGGGTGATGGGATGTAGTGCTAGTAGTTTAGGTGGATGCTTGTATCTGCAGAGGGGCTTTGCTCCAGTGTACTTCCAACCTCATTCTCTCCTGCGGCTTCCAGGAAGAAGCTGTGAAGATGATGGATGAGATCATCCGTTGGGTGCGGCAGGATCCGTCCGAGCTGGGGCGGCCTGCTTTGCCAGGTGCTGTGCCTACGAATGCTATGGCAGTGCCGATGATGCTCCTGTGCCTGGTGCAGCAGCTGGAGGAGGCGGATGAGGTGATGATGGTGAAATACTCGGAGGTGGGAAGCTGGGCTGTGCAGCAGATTGTGCAGCATGTGCAGGTACTATCTGAGAGCCTCTGCAGCTCCAAGCTTCTAACATGCCCTCTTATAACCAGAAGAGGTATTATCTGAGAGCCTCTGCAGTTCCAGGCTTCTAACATGCCCTCTTATAACCAGAAGAGGTATTATCTGAGAGCCTCTGCAGTTCCAGGCTTCTAACATGCCCTCTTATAACCAGAAGAGGTATTATCTGAGAGCCTCTGCAGTTCCAGGCTTCTAATATGCCCTCTTATAACCAGAAGAGGTATTATCTGAGAGCCTCTGCAGTTCCAGGCTTCTAATATGCCCTCTTATAACCAGAAGCGGTATTATCTGAGAGCCTCTGCAGCTCCCCTGCCCTCTCCTCAGATGTATCAGATTATCTGGCAATTAGTCAGTGTGCTCTCATAGTTCCTAACTTATCATAGAGGATTGTGAACCAATCCTCCAACTCAGGTTGTATCTCCTATCCTATAAGAGATCCCTTGCACTGCAAAGTTAACTTTTTAAAGCACATTTCTTATTAAATGTTTTCACATTATTAACTGGCTCACAACTTTTCAAAATAAACTTATATTAACACCTATTTTAAAACAGACAGCAACATGGAATCCTTATGACTAGAAATGCCATGTGTGAAGGGAAAAAATATGTGTGTAGGGCTATACTACTGTCCACCAGGCCACAACAATCAGACAGCTGAAGATATGTAAATAGAAATTTGAAAAGCTAGCAAATTTGGCAACTGTGTAATAATGGGTGATTTTTCAATTACCCCAATATTAATTGGTTAAATACTACATCAGTGAGGGCTAGGGAGATAAAACTCCTACACGTGATAAATGATTGTTGCTTGGAGCAACTGGTCCAGGAACTGAGAAGAGGGGGAGCTATTTTTAGATCTAGTCCTTAGTGGAATGCAGGACTTAGTACAAGGGTAACAGTGTCGGGTCCGCTGGGAAACAGTGATCATAACATGATCAAATTTGACTTTATAACTGGAGTGCAGTCACTAAGAAAATCTACTGTAGCAGCATTTAATTTTTGAAAGGGTAACTAAGATAAAATGAGGAAAATGGTTTAAAAAAAACTGAAAGGCTCAGCTGCAAAGGTTAGGACTTTAAATGAGGCATGGACATTGTTTAAAAATACCATTTTGGAAGCCCAGACCAAACGTATTCCACATATTAATAAAGGTAGAAAGAAGAGCGAATGACAGCCAGCGCAGAGCAGGTGTGTTCCATAACACTGTGCATAAATTTTCAGAACGCCTAAGGTTTGCCCAATTCACGCCCCCTTTAGAATTTACACGCTCCACTTTATAGAACATGCCAAGCCAGGGCCGGCCCAGGGCAAAATGCTGCCTGAGGCGGAGCTAGAATGCCGCCCCTCTTCCCACCTCCATCTCAGTCGCAGCATTTACCTTGTCACGTTCCAAACCCGGCAACAGCAGCGATTCCCATACGCTGCCCTGCCGCCAGCACCCGCCTCTTCCCTTTAGTTCAGCTGCCTGAGCCTCTGACAAAACAGGAAGTTACATCAGAGAGGCGGCTGCAGTAAAGGGAAGAGGCGGGTGCCGGCGGCAGGGCTGCATATGGGAATCGCTGCCACTGCCGGGTTTGGAATGTGACGAAATAAACGCCGCAAAGGGGGTAGATGCCGCTCCTGAAGAGTGCTGCCTGAGGCCCCCTGCCTCGTGGTCTAATGTCGGGCCACCCCTGTGCCTAGCAAGTTGTGCGTGTAAAGTCTAATTAATGCCAATTAGTGTCTAATTGCTTGTTAAGACGTAATTATTGGCGCTGACTAGCTTGTTAAGTACTTAAATTCCACACGCAAAGCCACAGTGGTGTTCCTAGGGGGGCTGACACCTGGGGCAGATCGCCGATGTGCCCCGCCCCCTGGATGCAGCACACCCCCCCCCCGGCAAAAGACCCCCCCCCGGGTGCACGCCGCTGGGGGGTGGGGTGGGGGTGCTGCGCGCCTGTCTGCTTCGTTCGTTTCCATGCTCCCTCTGCTCCGGAACAGGAAGTAACCTGTTCCAGGGCAGAGGGAGCACAGAACGAACATAGTGGACAGGCGCGCGGCACCCCCCCAGCGGCGTGCACATGGGGAGGACCGCACCCACCGCCCCCCCCCTTGGTACGCCACTGCAAAGCCAGAATACAACTGGATTTGCACGTGCCTTTTCAGTCATGCTATATAGAATCTGGGGGGGGGGGGTCTATGTGTTTAATAGAGTGTCTAGTTTTAGAATTCTCTACCTTGTGAGCTAACAACTTTAAATTCTTACTAAAAACATATTTGTTTAAAATGTATCTAGCATTAATTTTGAACTATTTTCCTTATTCTGTGATCTGCTTTGAACCCTTGATAGGGAGTTGGTGGAATAGAAGCACATGATAACATAATGTAACTTGGGGGAAATATTCAGCCCACCGCGACAACCAGCTTGTAAACCACTTCCAGTCCAGATATCTAATGCTGGGGCATACACAGCTCTCAGGATTGAATATCCGGGTATGCAGGTTGAGCCAGAAGTTAACTGGAGTGGCCTAGTGGTTAGAGTACTGGCCTTGACATCCAAAGATGGCCGGTTCAAATCCCACTGCTCTTGTGATCTTGGGCAAGTTGCTTAACCCTCCATTGCCTCAGGTACAAACTTAGATTGTGAGACCTCCTGGGACAGAGAAATATCCAGAGTACCTGAATGTAACTCACTGTTATGATTCTGCCGGTTTGGCTGAGGGGGAGGGGGGAAGTCTCTTCTGATTGGCTGCCAGGGGTTGTGCTGACGTCAGGGGATAGTACTTTAGCCTGCAGCTGAGGAGCAGTGTTGCCAGGTGGGCGGTTTTACCGCCCAATTGGGCGGTTTTCCGCGACCCGCCGCGGGAAATTTTTGCCCGCGGCGGGTTGCGGTTTTTTGGGCTGTTTTTGGCCTTCAGTGCGGTTTTTTCGGCCGCGGGGGGGCGGGGTTAGTGACGTTTTTGGGTGGGGTTAATGACGTTTTGGGCGGGGTTAGTGACGTGGGAGGCGGGGCCGATGACGTAGGAGGCGGGGCCGATGACGGGGAGGCGGGGCAATGACGTGGGAGGCGGGGCCGATGACGGGGAGGCGGGGCCGATGACGTGGGAGGCGGGGCCGATGACGGGGAGGCGGGGCCGGTGACGTGGAAGGCGGGGCCAGTGACGGCGGGGGCGGGGTTGATGACGGCGGGGGCGGGCGTGATGACGCGGGGGTGGGGGTGTCAGGGGCGGGGTTTGTGTTTGGGCGGGTTTTGGGCTGTTTTTTGGGCTCGATCGGGCTGGAAAAAAATTTTCCACCTGGCAACCCTGCTGAGGAGTTTTTCTGCTTTTGCGTTACTTATTTGGTGGTAACAGGAAAGCCTGATAGGTTTCTCTCAGAACGTGCTCTAGGTTCTGACAGGGATCTGTGTTGATTTAGAGTATTCTTTTCCTTCCCTCTGGGTTAGCTGCTGCTGTGTGTGTGTGTGTACGTAGCTCTGTAATCAGGGTCAGCTGCTTGGTTGTTTAGTGGGGGCTGGGCATTGCTCAGCCTCCGGGGCTCTGGGCTGAGTGAGAGCGTTCTCCTTTGTTTGTTTGTTTTAAGGATTTCTCTTCCCAGTGTCCCGCCTGCTGGCTCTGTGAGTTTAACCCTTTGTGTACTGTGTGTATTGTATTCCTGCCTCTGCCAGTGTGTTTGTTGGATGGGCCCCACTCCATCTCGGGAGGGGAAGCGTTCTCTCTGATTGTTTGTTGATTTATGGCACTCTCTCTCTGCTGGCTCTACAAGCTTAACCCTTTGTGTTCTGTGTGCCTCTGTCTACAGTGGGTTTGAGGCAAGGGCTTTCTGCCTTCCTTTTGTGTTTGGTTCCTCTGGCTTCTGCCTGGGGCTCCTACCCTGGTGGTGGGGGGGTTGCTGTATTAGTTTCCCTGTCCTGCGCTAGTCCCCTGCGTGGGCGTGGCCCGCTCTGGTCCTTTGTTTCCCCCGCTGCCCTATTGCGGGTGTTCAGCGTGTGTCTGGCCTCTTGGGGCCATCTGGGTTCTTTCACCCCTCCCTGTGTGTGATTGGGTTCCAGTTCAGCCGTGAGGCTCGCACGAGTGGCTCTGTCTGCGTGGGTTCCGGTTCGGCCGCGAGGCCCGCCTGTATGCCTATTTCCCTTCTTCCTGAGGGACTGTGGGGAGGGGTAGCTTAGGGGGTATTGTGTAGCTGGGGTGTGCGGTGGTGGGTCGGTCTCCCCTTGGCCTGGGTCGGCACCCTGCTGGCCTCGGCCAGGGCCCAAGGGCTCACAACCAACCCAACTGATTACACTCACCTTGAGCTACTACTGAAAAAGGGGCGAGCAAAATCCGAATAAATAAATAAACCAATCTGGTGCCTGATTGACTCAGTGCATAAAGTTAGGTTAGCCTTTTTGCTGTTCTAACTTTGTGCATTTTTAGCCTGTTAGCAGACTGATATCGCCACTAATTAACTAAGTTGTGGCTCTGGCTAAACTCTGTCTCTAGCTGGTTAGGGAACCGCTGGTTAGCGGTAATATTCAGCAGCACTACCCAGTTAAATGCAGCTGAATATCAGTGACTGGGCAGGAGCCTCTGCTGGCCATTTAAACCTCTTTGGCTCTTAAAATTGGGCAGTGGAGATACATGTGTCCTTTGTCGTAGACCATATGCAGGCATTCTCAGAAGATTGTAAGCTCTTTAAGCAGGGACTGTCTTTCTTCTATGTTTGTGCAGCGCTGCGTATGCCTTGTAGCGCTATAGAAATGCTAAATAGTAGTAGTAGTAGTAGGCATGGCAGGAGTGCATACACATGCCTGCACACATTTGCACCAACATCAGAGCAGGTGTGAATTTGTGGTCTCTGGGGCTGCTTCTGAGAGTCATTTTTTTAAAAATAAAGATGTGTGTCTGTGCTGCTTTTGTAAAACATGCACTGTTTGAAATGTGTGTAGGTATTCTGTTATGAGCATAACCTCACTGAACAGAGACAAATCAAAACTAAAAGAAAGGACTCATGTTTGTGATAGGTATGTACGTGACAGGTGCATTTTCTGCATCCCAGTATGAGGATAGCATGTTCCTCACAATTCAGCCTCCTATTAAGCAAAGAGATCCCGATTAAAAAATTTAAGCAAACTGGAATAGATTTTCTTCAGTTTAATTATGCATTTCCCGTTCAGATAAAGAGCTTGTGCATACTCGGACCTTTTTAACGGGTTCTTTCTTGTTCTTCCCCCTGCAAGTCAGTCCTTCATCTAACCAAATCTAAACCCGTACTTACACTTGGGTCCAGGCTTCCTCACGCTTCATGAACCTATTAACTTACTAACAAGTTATGTGAACCATTCAGCGGAGCTTCTGTGACCTAATCTTTTTTTTAATAACATAATTGGTACCATTTCAGTACCTAATAACTTATTATAAAACACCTACAAACCAGCCAGCATTATCACTTATATACCAGAAGAGATACTGCCAGGGGCAGACTGACTATTGGGACAACAGGGCAGTGCCCAAGAGCCCACAACATTAAAGGGCGCACTGTGCCTTAACTTCTGTCTAGTTTAATCATGTTTAATAGGTGGTTAGAGGCCTATGACCCTTTTTGCCCGAGGCAGGGGCGTAGCCAGACAACAGATTTTGGGTGGGCCTAGGCAAGAAATGGGTGGGCACCAAGTGTTCTTCCCAACCCCCACCAGAAAAATATCTGAGCTGGCGAGAAAACACTTCTTTCCACCTTGGCAGGCTGCAGTAGGCATGCGCTGAAAACTGAGCATGCACAGGTGCCAGTATCATGGAGAGCAGCGTTTTAATTACTATCAGGGGGATGTCTTCAGCTGGTGGAGCTTGGGATCCCCACCAGCTACCGCTAAACATGTGCTACTGTTGGGTGGGCCTGAGCCCAAAGTGGGTGGGCCCTGGCCCACTCAGGCCCACCTGTGGCTACGCCACTGGCCCGAGGGCTCAGATCACTTGTCAGTCTGCCCCTAGATACTGCCCACCATATCTGGTAACTTATTAGAGAGTGTCACAGAACAGTCCATGAGAGATGAGGTCCCTCAGTGCCTTATTACTGAGCACCTAGGATCCAACGAGCACATAAGTACA
Organism: Microcaecilia unicolor; assembly: GCF_901765095.1. Taxonomy (NCBI): domain Eukaryota; kingdom Metazoa; phylum Chordata; class Amphibia; order Gymnophiona; family Siphonopidae; genus Microcaecilia; species Microcaecilia unicolor. Next base: position 264,256,361 of record NC_044032.1, on the reverse strand, counting down.
TAAGTATTGCCATACTGGGACAGAAAAAAGGTCCATCAAGCCCAGCATCCTGTTTCCAACAGTGGCCAATCCAGGTCACAAATACCTGGCAAGATCCCCAAAAAAGTACAAAACATTTTATACTGCTTATCCCAGAAATAGTGGATTTTCCCCAAGTCCAATTTAATAATGGTCTATGGACTTAAGTGATCCAAACCTTTTTAAAACTCTGCTAAGCTAACCGCCTTTACAACATTCTCTGGCAATGAATTCCAGAGTTTAATTACTTGTTGAGTGAAGAAAAATTTTCTCCGATTCGTTTTAAATGTACTACTTTGTAGCTTCATCGCATGCCCCACAGAAAGCTACATATTATCTCATAAGAGACGTTCCTTACAGCACCAGCTTATTTCCATACAAGTGTGCTGCTCTGTTGATCATTAAGGTGTATGTGTTTTCTCCACAGCGCAAAGGGAAAGCTGTTTTGGAGAACGTGTCTGAAGATGGTCACGAGTTGCCTGGCTCCTTGGGCCGGCACCAGAACCCTGGTAAGTAAAGGATTGAGGTACTGTCCATATCTGGAACTTGGTGCAGTCTAGGTGCTCACCATTCCTCTCTGTCAGTCACCCTGCAACTCTTCCTCCTGTCTCCTGCATCTGGGTACAGGTCATGCAATTGAGGCAGGCTGGTTCCTCCTGTGCTATGCTGTGAAACACCAGGACCCAGAGCTCAGCAAGGTAGCCATACAGAACTTCATGGTGCAGCCTTTCCAGACGGGCTGGGACCAAGAGCACGGCGGTCTCTTCTCGTTCCTAGATGTAGATGGACACTGCCCCACTCAGGTATGTACCTTCTGCTGTCTGCGCCATTAACACACCAGTGGCGTAGCCAGAGGTGGGCCTGGGTGGGCCAGGGCCCACCCAACAGTAACACAAGCTTAGCGGTAGCTGGTGGGGATTCCAAGCTCCACCAGCTGAAGAGTTCCCCCTGATGGTAAAGAAAATGCTGCTTTCCACGATACTGGCACCTGCACATGCTCAGTTTTCAGTGCATTCCTGCTGCAGACTGCCATGGTGGAAAGAAGTGTTTTCCCGCCAGCTGAGATATGTTTTTGGTGGGGGGGGGGGGGGGGGGGGAGAACACTTGGTGCCTACCCACTTCTTGCCAAGGCCCACCCAAAATCTGTTGTCTGGCTATGCCCCTATAACACACGTTAAGAAATATTTGGAAATTCAAGAGGATGCTAATGCTTTTCATTTGCTCTTAGCCAGCCTTGCTGCTGCTGCTGCTGCTATGTCACTAGTTCTGTAAATTGGGCAATACTGATGTCACTGGGGTAGGGATGATGTTGCTGATCTACACTGCCAGTCATGTGCTGGAGTAGCAGGGATGTTACAAAGCTTCCAGTGCATCTAAACCAGGAGTAGCCTAATGGTTATTGCAGTGGACTAAGAACCTGGAGAACTGGGTTCAATTCCCACTGCAGCTCCTTATAACTTTGGGCAAGTCGCTCAACTCTCTATTGCCCCAGGTACAAAACTTGGGTTGTGAACTCAGTAGGGACAGAAAAAGTACCGGCATAGATTGTATCACAGAAAGGTGGTATATCAAATCCCCTTACCCTTAAACCAGCAGTTTACTTGCAGAAATAGGCATTTATGAAATAAACACACATAAAATATCTTTCCAGGGGTGGAATTTGAGTGGTGTTAGGACACGGCACGTGTGATATAAAATACACACAGATGTGCGTAAAATAAACCAATATGTTTGCAAGGGCCTGAGAGCAGGGAAGGAAAGGGATTTAGTTCATAACTTTTCAATAGTAGCTCAAGGCAAGTTACATTCGGGTACAGTAGGTGTTTTTCCTGTCCCCACAGGGCTTACAATCTGTTGTACATGTGGCAGTAGATGTTTAAGTGACTTGCCTAAGATCACAAGAAGCAGCTGTGAGAATGAATCCAGTTCCCCTGGTTCTCAGTCGCTGCTCTAACCATTAGGCGGCTTCTCCACTTGTATAGACAGGATCACCTATTTTTCAGGGATTGTTTTACAAAGACAGGTAAGCAGGTAAGTTCCCTTTATAAAACAAGTATGACTAACTTATGCATATTTCTGCCACACCAGCTAAAGGCTTTGTTATAAAATAATCCTTCCTGTGTATTCATTTGTTTTTAGCTGGAGTGGAATATGAAAATGTGGTGGCCCCACACCGAGGCCTTGATCGCTTTTCTTATGGCTTACTTTGAGAAACGTGATGCCAAACTTCTGCAGCAGTTCGAGAAGGTGTTTGAGTTTGTCTTCAGCAAGGTAACACAACAGGCAGCCAATGCTTCCTGGAGAAATGTTTTTTTCCTCCCCCTGTCCCTGGGATATGTGACAGCCAGCATCTCTGCCCAGACCTAACCTGCACCCCGAGTACGTGACAGCCAGCACTCCTGTCCAAATACTCCTTCACTTTAGGATATGTGATTGCCAGCATTCTCTGCTCAGACCCACCCTCCACACCCTGTAGTGTGTGACAGCCAGGGCCTCTTTCATATTACCTTGTAAAGGAAGGGAATACAAAGAGAAACGATTAAGGCACTTCCTGGGTTCTAGTGATGATCAGATGAAATTTAATGTGGACAAATGCAAAGTGATACACATTGGGAAGATGAATCCAAATCATAGTTACCTGATGCTAAGGTCCACCTTAGGTGTCAATGACACCTTAGAAAAAGATCTAGGTGTCATTGTAGACAATATATTGAAATCTTCAGCTCAGTGTGTGAAGGCAGCCAAAAAAGCAAACAGAATGCTAGAAATTATTAGGAAAGGGATGGTAAATAAGACCAAGAATACTATAATGCCTCACTGTCACTCCATGGTGCGACCTCACCTTCAGTATTGCGTTCAGTTCTGGTCGCCATATCTCAAAAAAGATATATCGGAAATAGAAAAGTTTCAAAGAAGAGCGACCAAAATGATAAAGGGAATGGAACTCTTCTCACGAGGAAAGACTAAAGAGGTTAGAGCTTGGAAACTAGATAGATGAGAAGAGATATGATTGAGGTCTACAAAATCCTGAGTAGTGTAGAATGAGTAGAAGTGAACTGATTTTTTACTCTTTCAAAAAGTACAAAGACTAGGGGACACTCAAGGAAACTACATGGAAATACTTTCAAAACAAATAGAAGGAAATATTTTTTCACTGGACAAATAGTTAAGCTCTGGAACTCTTTGCCAGAGGATGTGGTAACAGCAGTTAATTTATCTGTGTTTAAGAAAGGTTTAGACAAGTTCCTGGATAAAAGGTCCATAGCCTGCTATTGAGATAGAGAAGGGGAAGCCATTGCTTGCCCTGGGATTGGTATCATGAAATGTTGCTACTGTTTAGGTTTCTGCCAGGTACTTGTGACCTGGATTGGCCTGTGTTGGAAATGGGATACTGGGCTAGATGGACCATTGGTCTGACCCAGTGTGGCTATTCTTATGTTCTTGTGTGTCTGTCTCTGTCTGCCCAACAGTTTACAGATCCTGAGCACGGAGAGTGGTTTGGTTATCTGAGCCAGGAAGGGAAAGTGGCCCTTAATATTAAAGGAGGACCTTTTAAAGGTAAGCAAACAAAATGGGTTGAGGGAACAAGTGGGGTGAACTGCTACTCCTGTCCCATTTCTGTAGAATTTACTAGCTGCACAGTTGATTGGGTGGCAGGGAGACTAGCGGTGGAATAGCTTCAGTTTTATGGTGATTATAGGAAATGGTGAATACACACAGTATGGTTGTGGTCAGACATGCAATAGTGTAAAATAAAATTAAAAAAAAAGCCTCTATGAACCTCAAATGAGCCTAGATAGTGGGTGGATTAGCACCTAAGTAGGCCTTGTCATGCAGGGGCACAAGAGAAGGAGGGCAGGGCCGCCGGAGCCGGGCCCGGGACAAGGCCACCCCCAGGCCCCCCCCCACCCGAGGTCGCCGGCCACCCGAGATCGCCAGGCCCCGCCCACCCGAGGTCGCCTCCTGAGATCGCCGGGCCCTCGGAACTAACCTTAAGCGTCCTTTCACTTCGCAGCAAGCAGCGGCAGCAGCAGACCTCTCCTCCTTCCTTCCGTGCCCCGCCCTCGCGGACGTTACATCAGGCGAGGGCGGGACATGGAAGGAAGGAGTGGCCTGACCTGCTGCTTGCTACGAAGTAAAAGGAGGCTTAAGGTTAGTTCCGGGAGTGACGGAGGACGGGCCAGGCAGCAACAGAAGGCGGGCCAGGCAGCAACAGAGGGTGGGCCAGGCGGCAACAGAGGGTGGGCCAGGCGGCGGCGGCGCCGGGCCCCCCTGGAGGCCCGGGCCCCGGGACATTTGTCCCCTGTCCCCCCCTCTCGGCGGCCCTAAAGGAGGGAAAGGATTATAGCCACTCCTTTATTTTTTGAAGTGAATCTCCTTGTGCTGGGGGTCCTTAATTTGACATTTTGCCTAGTAAATAGCTCTGTTATCACACATACTGATACCTTTTTCTTCTGAAATCTTGTTCTGTCTGTAGAATTGGCAAATTCTGGTCTATGTGTGGACACCTCTGTAGTGAGTGACTAGAGCATAAAGTAAAAATTACAAATAGCTAAAGCTCAGACTCTTGATAGCCCACAGTGTGTTCGCTCTTCTGGTGCCTGACAACAGCTATCAAAAATGTTTTTGTTGAAAGTATAGAAAACAGCATGGTCGTCTTATTATATTGTCACCCTGCAGTATCCAACTGTGCAAAAAATGTTGTATTCTATGTTATTAAACCAGTAAACTAAGTAGATACAGCTGGTGAAGAAGCTATTACACCTGTAAAAAAAAATGGAAAGCAGATCCTAGTAAAGAAAACAGGAGCATAAGCACTGACATTGAATGTAAAAAAAAAAAAATAAATAAGGCAGGGCAAGAGAATTGTTATGATTGTGGTCATAACCCCTCTCAACCTTACCTTTTTCCTGGTGGTCAGCTTAGCTGGCTTCTGTTTCTTTTGTCTGTCCTTTCTGAGCTGGCTCTCTCTCTCTGTTCTGGCAGCTTCCAGCAGCATGACTGTAATTGTCTCACTTTACTGCAGCTGTGGGTGTTGCCTGAGTTGCTCTGCTCTCTCTTTGGGTGTACTGGCTTCAAGTGCTTCACGGTGCTGCATTGGTGTGGGTTGGGCCTCTATGGGGTTCAGTGTGCTCTCTGTGTTTCAGTGTGCTGTCTGGGGCTAGGGAGTGTGACATCATCTGGGAGGGCCTTGATAAGGAAGTGGTGTTCTTTCCTTCAAGGCCTTTGCAACGCGTGCTTGAGGTAGGGTTAGTGCAGTGGGCACTTCTTCTGATGTGTTTGGCTTCCCTGCTTGTGTTTGCTTTAGGTCCAGGTTAGTGTAGGTGCAGTGTGCACATTTGTACTGTGTTTAAGTGTTTAGCTTCCCTGTCTTTCCCTTGTAGCTCCCCTGCTTTCTCTTTGAGTGTGGTTTTGGTGCTGTGGGAAGCACTTCAGTTTGCTGTTAGAAGTACTTCTGGTTTTGGGTGCTGTAGAAAGCACTTCAGTTTGCTGTTAGAAGTACTTCTGGGTTTGGTGCTGTTAGAGGCACTTCAGTTCGCTGTGAGAAGTTCTCCTGTAGCTTGGTGCTTAGTGGCACCTGGGTTAGGTTAGTGCAGTGGTGCACTGCTGTAGCGTGGGGGCTTAGGAAGCTCCTTTGCTAGCTTGTGTATTTAGTTCCCTGCTCTGTTAGTTTAGGGCTTAGGAAGTCCCTTTGTTGAGCAGGGCTTAGGGGCTCCTGTTTAGTATAGGGCTTAGGAAGTCCTTTTGTCAGTTTTCTGGTAGGAACACTCCTGCTGGTTTAGGGCTTGGGAGCACTTAGATCAGTTTAGGTTTAGGAGTACTTCTGTTTCCAGTCCTGGTCCCTGTGTCATCCGGTATCCGGTAAGTCCTGCTGGCCACTCGAACCCAAGGGCTCAACCCTTGGGGGAGGTAGTGGCCAAGTGCAGGTGAAGCTGTACGGACCAGTCCAGTGTGCTCCAGTCCAGGGTGTTCCGGTCTGGTGTGTGTTCCAGTCTGGTGCGCTCCAGTCCAGTGTGTTCCGGTCCGGTGTGTGTTCCAGTCCTGTGTCCTCCAGTCCGGGGGATTGCAGACCAGTGTCCTCCAGTCCGGGGGATTCCAGTCCATGTGTTCCGGTTCGCTGGGCAGTGCCTGCAGTCCCTGCCGGTGTGCTTGCCCAGTGTTGGTTGGTGGGTTTTGCCTGCTGCTGTCGCTCCTCAGCAGCAGCCCAAGGGCTCACATTTGCTCTAGAGCCCGGCCCCGCGGGCTCTGAACCTGAGAACCTGACAAGAATTGTAGGAAAAGCTTTTAAGGGCCAGAAACTAATAAAAATATTCTTTTTGAATGCATCAAAAACAAGTCTTCAAAGGAATCGGCTCATTAGGTAACTAGTAAGTAAGAGGTCCTCAGACAGGATATGGTATTTAGCAGAAAAACTGAAAGAATTCTTTGCTTTGGTTTTTACTTCAGAGGATGTTGGGGAGATATCCATGTGGCAGCCATTCTTTGGAGATGATAATTCAAAGAAAGTGAAGAAAATCACAAGGATTCTAGAAGAGGTGCTAGAGCAAATTGATAAACAGTAACAAATCACGCAGATCTGAAAGTATTCTGTCAGGGTTCTGAAAGAACTCAGAAATGAAATTGCAAACCTGTAACTGGTAAACATGTGGATAAATGGGAGACACTTGACATGGAGGGGCATTTTCAATATGACATCTATGTCTGACTTTGGATGTTTTGCGCCCTCATCCTGAAAAGCCCCCGGCATGCCCCCTTGTGATTTGGATGCACTGCACGTGAATTGCATAGATAGATAAATGTCTGCAAAACAAGTTTCGAAAATACCGATTTGGATGTTTTGAGAAAAAATCCTTCCAAATGCTGCTTTGTCACTTTTTGGACGTTTTTCTCTTTCAAAAATGAGCCCCACAGTGTATCTGGATTTTCAAAAAATATATGATAACCTCATGAGAGACTTATGAGGAAATTAGAAAATTGCTAGATAGGAGACCGTGTCTTATTGTGGACTGATAACTACTTAAGATTAGAAATAGAGATTGAACTCAGTGGTCAGATTTCCTAATGGAGACAAGTGAATAGTGGCCTACCCTTGAGATCTGTGCTGGGACTGGTATTATAACATAGTAACAGATGGCAGATAAAGGGTAGCACAGTCCTTCTAGAATAGTAGCTAGAATTTTATCTATTTTGTTTATGATCTTGGAAAGTGAGCAACAAGTGAAGTGATCACATTTATAGATACAGAATTATTAAAAAAAATACAGTACTTAAAGAGTGGATTGTGAGAAATTGCACAAGGACCTTATGGAGATTGGGAGTGGGTATCTAAACGTCAAATGAAATACATTTATCTGGGCTTCCAAAATGGTAATTTTAAACAGACTCCACGCTGTATGGAGATTTTTAACTCTTGCAGCTTTCCATTTCTTCATTTCATTATAGTTCTCTCTTTTTAAATGTTAATTGCAGCAGTTTTCCTTTATGTCCTCCCTCTAGTTATTGTCAGATTTTATCATTTTATAATCACTATTGCTAAGTGACCTCCACCGCTGTTACTCCTGTGTGTCACTTCTGTGGCCGTGACCACCCTCAGACTTACCCTGTTTCTGGGAGTCAGTGTCTGTGCTGGCTTCTGCTTGTCTCTGTGTCTGTCTCTGTCTTAGTTTCTCTCTGGCTCTGTGTGCTGATTGCCCTACTGAACCTCACCTGTGTGGGCTATGCCTCTTCCAAGATGGTTGCCGCCGACTCCTCTATGCCAGTATCCAAGATGGCTCCCGCTGGGCTGACTTCTCTGTGTGTCAAGCCTCTGTTTGGATGCAAGGTGATTGCTGCAGCTGTGCCTCTGGTGTGGAAGGGCTTTATTAATCACTTAGAGACTACAGCCTTTGCCTTTGCATTTCGTCTAAGGGCCCTGGTATGTGGAGTGCTCTGTTCACTGCTACATTGTTTGCTCTGTGTGAGTTTCTATGTTTGACTAGCTAGCTTGGGCACAGCTTTGCTTGTTAGCCTGTGTGTAGCTTTGCTAGTTCTCTGTGTTTGTTCCTAGTGTATGACTAGCTAGCTTGGGCACAGCTTTGTTTGTTAGCTGGTGTATAGCTTTACTAGTCTCCTGAGTTTGCTCTGTGTATGTTTCCAGTGTATGACTTGTTAGCTTGGGCACAGCTTTGGTTGTTAGCTGGTGTATAGCTTTACTAAGTCTCCTGAGTTTGCTCTGTGTATGTTTCCAGTGTATGACTTGTTAGCTTGGGCACAGCTTTGGTTGTTAGCTGGTGTATAGCTTTACTAAGTCTCCTGAGTTTGCTCTGTGTATGTTTCCAGTGTATGACTTGTTAGCTTGGGCACAGCTTTGGTTGTTAGCTGGTGTATAGCTTTACTAAGTCTCCTGAGTTTGCTCTGTGTATGTTTCCAGTGTATGACTTGTTAGCTTGGGCACAGCTTTGGTTGTTAGCTGGTGTATAGCTTTACTAAGTCTCCTGAGTTTGCTCTGTGTATGTTTCCAGTGTATGACTTGTTAGCTTGGGCACAGCTTTGGTTGTTAGCTGGTGTATAGCTTTACTAAGTCTCCTGAGTTTGCTCTGTGTATGTTTCCAGTGTATGACTTGTTAGCTTGGGCACAGCTTTGGTTGTTAGCTGGTGTATAGCTTTACTAAGTCTCCTGAGTTTGCTCTGTGTATGTTTCCAGTGTATGACTTGTTAGCTTGGGCACAGCTTTGGTTGTTAGCTGGTGTATAGCTTTACTAGTTTTCCTGAGTTGCTTAGAGTATGTTTCTTGTGTATGACTGACTGGTTTGCTTGGGCATAGCTTTCCTATTAGCTTGGGTACAGTTTACTAGTCATTGTGTTTAGCCTGCTGGTTATCCGTGTGTGTTTCTTTTGCTTCTGGAGCTTCAGCCCTTGTTCAGTCTGTTGCCAGTACTCCGTGATACTGAAGCTCCAGCCTTAGTCTTGTTCCTTGACTTGACCATTGCTTTAACCTGCCTACTGCCGGAACCCGGACATTCCCTGCCTGTCTGCCCTGCCTTCACCTAGGTGCCTGTGGGCACTCCTGGATCCTCATTCCTGCTGTTCCGGCTTGCAAGTTCCAGTTCTGGTTTTTCTGTAAGTCCTGCCGGCCGCCCGAACCTGAGGGCTCAACCCTCGGGGAAAGGTGGTTAAGCGTAGGTGAAGCCTAGGTCCAGTGTGTTCCAGTCCAGCGGGTTCCGGTCCCGTGGGTTCCGCTCCAGTGTGTTCCAGTCCAGCGGGCTCCACTCCAGTGCGCACCCGTCTGGTGCGTTCCAGTTCCGTGTATTCCTGTGTAGAACTCCAGTCCGGGGTTCCGGTCCAGTTTTGTCTCATCTCTACCTTGAAGGTGATCTTGCCTGCCACTGCCGCTCCACGGTAGTGGCCCAAGGACTCACGAACCCAGTGCTCCCGGGGAAGAAGCCTGACAGTATGCCAAAGTCCTCGAGCACGCGACACTGTGTTCCAGTAAAATCTAGATCTAAAGTCCTTGCCACTCTGATCGGTTTCAGGACCGACTGCTCCATGAAGCACTCACTGATTTCACCCAGAAATTTTACTTCCCTAGCATCTCCTGATGAGACAGTTTCCTCAATCAGTACAGAAGTAATTGAAATCGCCCATCTGAGTAATTATTTCTATTCAGTAGCCAGTCTCTTGAAGAAAGGATAAACAGATTAGGGCTTTTCCACTTGGAAAAAAAAGACATCCAAGAGGGTATATGATAAAGGTTCATAAAATCATCAGCAGGGATGCTTGTTTAACTTTTCAAATAAAACTGGCACTAGGGGACACGCCATGAAACTAACTAAATTTATAATTAAATTTAAGAAAGCATTGTTTTTCATTCAATGCATAATTAAATATGGAAATTGTTGCTGGAGTTACAAGACCAGTGGTGTAGCTGGGATTAAAAAAGGTTTGGCTGAAGCACTGGAGGACAGGCCATTAACAATGATTAGCCAGATAGATGTGGGACATTGCCACTTCTTAATTCTGGGATTTCCCCATTGTGATCGGCTGGGTACTTCCAAGTGACCTGGGCTGGCTGGACTGGCTAGACTATTGGCTTGACTGAACATGGTGCATCTTATTTTCATTGTTAAAAGAGACCTGGTGATATTCCTTCTGTGAAAGAAACATTAATTTATTTAATGTGAGTAGGTACTGCTTCCATTTAGCAGAAGGGTATTTATTTTTGTTACATTTGTACCCCGCACTTTTTCCCACTCATGGCAGGCCAGATGGTCTGAGGTCTTCCTACTCTGCCCTGCGTGCATTGCAAAAGAAGGAAATCGCCTCGTCGTCTCAATGTGTTCCGCCCCTGGAGGGCGGGACACAGTGAGGGAAGGCCTGAAGACGACGAGGCGATTTTCTTCTTTTGCAATGCACGCAGGGCAGATGCGAAGCGCTGCCTGCGAAACGGCTTCACAGATTTTTTTTTTTAATGCCCGATTTTCCGAGCGCTAACTGGGTGGGCCTGAGTTGTGATTGGGTGGGCCTGGGCCCACCCAGGCCCACCCATAGCTACGCCCCTGCCTTGGGCCAGAAAGTTGGAATTCTAGCTCTTGCATTGAAAGAAACTCCCAATGTTTGTTACATGTTCAATACTACTATTTACACCTGGGGCTGATTGTTTCTGGTACCTGGATTTGCTCTTAATCCCCCTGCAGGCTGTTTCCATGTGCCTCGTTGCCTCTACATGTGCGAGCTGATACTGGATAAGCTTCTGGCTGAGAAGGTGTGAAGAGGAAAGTGACCTAAGGACTTCTGGGTAACATTTTGCCAGGCGTGAGGCCTGTACTGAAGTGAAACACTCGCACAGATATGTGCATAGAGATATCCACAGCACCACATCCATAGACATGGATGGATTCTACAGCCGTGGGTAGTGCCAGTTACCCTGTTTGATGCTACTCATGCCATCTAGACAAGATTTTCCACCTTGTGTAATGATGCCAGTGGCTGCAGACAGCTTCTCACACCTCTTGTGCCTCACGACTCAGTTTCTATGACTTGTTTTTGCTAATCACTCCAATAAAAGAAATACTAATTTATGCCAGAAGTTTGAAAGCAGATGTTTTGTCATTTCAGCAGCTGGAGAAGAGGCCTAGGTGTGTAGAAAAGGTGGCAAGTGCCTGATATGCCCTCCTAGAATGAGTTAAAATGGTAATGGAGTTCAAAATGTTATGGGATAAACAGAAAGGGCCCCTTCTTTGTGTAAACTGAAGAGACAGCAGAAGCATGGGGTGAGCCACACAGCAGGCTTCCAGGAAGGAATTAGGGTGACCTGCATGGAACAGCAGCAGTTTAGAAGCTAACTGCCTATGCTACCCCAAAAGCATAGGGTTCATTCACAAAGAACCTAACTGCACCATAATAAATGTTGCACTTCCTAGAAGATAATGAGCTAACTTGCAAGGCACACCTGTGTTTAAAAAAAACAAAAAAACTTCTATAAGCATGGGGAACATGGATGTTTTGAGCGTATCTTCTCTATTTGTGGCTGCGTACATTAGTGGAAGGTTGGGATTAAAATATGGAAGGGGTCTTGTGTAGTGGATTTTGTATTGGCCTACCAGTGAAGGTGACAAGGGCTAAAATAGTCTATCAGTGGAGTTATTTATCCCCTAACAGACTCTGGACGTGCTAGGAACTAATAGGGAGGGCAATAATAAAAGAGGGCAAAAGTTCAGGTGAAGGACAGAGGGGGTGAGGCGCTGGGGTTGGGTTGTATGTCAGTCAGTTTGAACTGTCATCTACTTAAAAGTGGAAGGTTCAAAACAGGTTAAAAACATAGGGTACCAGTACCAGGAACACAGGAACAAGTATTAGTTGGCAGTACACATAGCAACTGTTAAGCAAACGTATGGTTTCAGTGAAGAGGTTTCACAGTAGAATTTACAATAAGGAAAATGAAATACACATCTGTATTTACTAAGAGGCAGCCTATCAGGGGATAGGGCTGTGGCAGCATAATGGTTAATGCATGAAGAGCATGCCTCATGGAATTATTTCTATTCACCTATGTGTATCTAACAGAGTATAAAAAGAAGGGAGACGGTCTGCAGACAAAAAGAGGAGATGATCCGCGAACAAATGTAAGCAGCAAACAGATAAGCAGACCAGAAATACTGAAGTGCTGAACAATTTTATTAAGACAGTCATCCAAAGTGGCCACATTTCACCTGGTGGCTGTTTCAGGGATAGAACAACCAGCGTTCCCCTAATAGTTAAAATATATACAAAAAGAGCAGTGCACATTTCTTTCCAAGAGAGCAGATTCACCACTTTGGTGACAGTAGGGCAAAATGGGGCCACGTCGGGTGATTGTCTGCTTATCTGTTTGCTGCTAAAAAGAGGGGAGAGGCAGTTTGAAAGCAGCAAGTCCCCTAACTGCTATGTGCGACTGTATCAGAGTTTCTATGCTTCAGAAGCTGGAACTGCTTCTGTCATAAAAATATAGTGGGACATTTTGAGGAGCTTATTTCTCTGGAATTCCAGGTCCAGGCTGGCCTGCTTTTGAACTAGATCTGTCTTCACTGATTTTTTTTCCCCATGCCAAATTTAGTTACTTACATTGTTAAATTTTCAGAAATTTATTTTGACCCCAGATACATATTTTTAATCCCTTATGTATAAACTAGTAAGAAATGCCCGTTTCTGGCAAAAATGAAACGGGCGCTAGCAGGGTAATCCCCCCCCCCCCCGTCCTCCCTCCCGAGTTGCAGACACCCCCTCCGTGCCTCCGTTCCGAGTTGCACACCTCTCCTCTTCGTCCCTTCGTCCCTCAGTGACGTGGTTGCGAGGGCCGCCCCACCCTCAACGTCATCGCGTTTTGATGCGAGGGCCACCCCGCCCTCAACATCATCGCGTTTTGACGCGAGGGCGGAGCTACAGTGACTGGAGCCTGCAGGCCAAACCGGATATCTCGGGCGCCTCAAGTTTCCGGCTTGAGGCTTCAAAGTGCCTTTTATATATATAGAAGATGTTTCCAAATACTGTTGGATTGGAAATAAATTTTTTTTCTTTTGGGGGGGGGGGGGGGGGATTCATCAAGCTGCGTTAGGGTCATAGGCGCCCGGTATAAGAGGCTTGGGGAGGCTAAGCCTCCCCAGCCAACAGTGCAGCAAGGGCGGGGCGGGTGCAGCTCGTGAACTTCTCCCTCCCAGCTCCCTCCCCCCCGACTGGTGCGTGACAGTCCCGATCTTTACCCCCCCCCCCCCCCCGTCCAGTACGGTGCCGCTCTCCCCCTCCGCTCCTGTCACGTTGTCTTTCAACGAGGCTTCCTGTTCCCGTAGCAGCAGCAGCAATGATGTAAGCGCCGCTGCTTTCAGCCTGCCCCGGAAGCCTTCTCTGGACAGCGTCCCTCCTACGCGGGAAGCTGTTCAGAGAGTGCTTCCGGGGCAGGCTGAAAGCAACGGTGCTTACATCATTGCTGCTGCTGCTGCTGCTGCTGCTGCTACGGGAACAGGAAGCCTCGTTGAAAGACGACGTGACAGGAGCAGAGGGGGAGAGCAATACGGTACCGCACTAGTCCTGGGGGGAGGGGAAGCGATGCCAGACAGACCGACCAAAGGGAAAGGAGGATGGAGAGAGGAGGATGTGAGATGCCACATCTAAGGAGAAGAGGGAGGAAGGAAAGCAATGGCAGGGCATGGGAATTGGAAAAGGGGGGGTGGAGAAAGGAGAGATGGAAGCATGAAGGGGAGGGAAGAGAAAGGTGGGATGCATGAGGGAGAGGAGAGATGCATGAGGACGCTGGAGGAGAGAGAGAGAAAGTGGAAAAGTGCAGGGGAGAGAAAGAGGGGACATGGAAGAGAGCAGGGGAGAGCCAGAGAGAGATGGGGAGAGAAAAAGGGGACATGGAAGAGAGCAGGGGAAAGCCAGGGACATGGAAAAGAGCAGGGGAAAGCCAGAGAGAGATGGGGAGAGAAAGAGGAGCCATGAAAAAGAGCAGGGGAGAGCCAGAGAGAAGATGCTGGATGGAAGAGGGGTACAGAGAGAGAGAGATTAGTGGAAAGATGGGGGAGAAAGAGGGGGACATGGGCAGGAGAGAAAAGCTGCTGGGGAGAAACTTGGGGAGACCCTAGCTGTCAGACGGAGAAATGCTGAATGAAAGGAGGGAGAAAGAGGGAAAAGCTGGAAGGAGGGGGCAGAAAGAGGGAAGACAATGGACGTAAGGGTAGGGAGGGAAAGAGGAAAGACACTGGAAGGATGGGGATAGGGAGGATATGCTGAATGGAAAAGGGTCAAGAGAGAGAACTGTTTAGAAGGAAGGAGATATAGAGGGAGACAATGGATGGAAGGAGAGGGAGACAATAGACGGAAGGATTGGGAGAGGGTAATGGGTAGAAGGATGGAGAGAGAAAGAGGGATGACACTAGATGGAAGGGTAGGAGAGAAAGAAGGAAGGTGCTGGACATGGATGGATGGAGGGAAGGGAAGAGGAGAAATCTGGACATGGATGGAGTGGAGGGCAGGGAACAGAGGAGAAATGTTGGACAAGGATGGAGGGTAGGAAAGACAATGGAAGTACATGCACATGGATGGAGGGGAGGGGAGAAATGCTGGATATGGATGGAGGGGAAATTGCTGAATTTAAGGGCTGGATCGGAACACTTTGAAGGCAGATGCTGAAACTGGAGAAAGGATAGGGACAGGGCTACAGATGGTAGACAGGACGCATAAAGACACACAAGGACGCATAAGGACACAGGAGGATGGTGGACATGGTGAGAGAAAAAATATCAAATGGAAAGAAGAAACTGGGACCAAAGTGAATAGAAAAACTAAATGATCAGACAACAAAGGTAAAAAAAAAGTATTTTATTCAGAATTTATTAACTGGAATATGTCAGCTTTTGGAAATGTGCATCTGTGATATTTTGCATGTAAGTTTCAATTTTTCTAGGATTGCTGCATGCTGAGTCTGACTTCTTGAGGTAACTTTCCAGTTTTGCCTTCATATCTGTTGTGTCGTGTGTTTTTCATGTGTAATCAAGGTGCAGTATTCTACTAGTGTGTAGTATTTACAGCCCTTTTGGGTTTTTTTTTGTTTCACTAGGTTTTAGAGCCCGGAGTAATTACAGTGCTGCCTTTCCACGCATAAGGTTGTAGCTCGTCCTGTCCTTGGAATTACTGCTGTTAAGGTTTGCTAAGGTTATGAGTGTGTTTTTGCACAAGTTTGTGTATAGTGTTTTGCAGTGGAGAGATTGTGTATTGGCCTTACTGAGGTGGCACCAAAACATCAGAAAGGGTTTTAGAGCCTAAATCATGACACACTACCTCTTGAAGGATCTACATATAGTCGTTAATAAAAGGAGCTCATTGTGAACACTATCCACCCTAAAAGGGTGTTTCGTGGCTCTACGTGAGAATTGTGATATTATGATCCCTTGTTTCATATTGTTGACGGTCTGCATTTTCCATATGGGTGGTATATTGGTGTATTAGGGTCTGCCTAGTGTTATGGTACAGTAAGGTTCTGAGTGTGTTTTTGCACAAATTTGTGCATAGTGTTTTACAGTTGAGCGATTGTGGTTAGTATATGCTTTGAGCAACCACTTTCTTCTTTGACATATGATACATATCTAATATCTAAATTTAATAAAAGGTATTAATTGTGACTTTTATTTTTATTTTTTTTTTGTGTTATCAGACAATTATGGATTTAAGCTCCACCCCTGGCTCCACCCCCTAACCCCGCCCCTTTAGCCTCCCCAAACAGTTGGGCCACCGACCGCCTATGGTTAGGGTCTTAACGCATGCTAAATGTTGAGAAGCCCATAGATATAAAATGAGTTTCTCAGCATTTAGCACACATTAATTCCTTGAATGCATGTTAAGGCCCTAACGCTGCTTGATTAATTCCCCCTAAGTGAGACAAGATATCATATCACTAAGGTCACCGTCAACAGATTTAAAAGGGATAGACTTTACAGTTTAATCACAAAGCAGGGTACCACTGTCTAGAGGGTGACAAACTGACTTCCAACCTGAATAAAGGTTTTCTGCATATGTTCTCCCAGGCTGGAAGTCAGTCTGTCACCACCTGCTCCTGTGTTCACTCCTTTTCCATGGTGAAATAAGCAACCATTATTAGTTGGGAATACACATAACTATTCAGTTCAGTCAGTAGGTTTCACAGTAGAATGTACAACAAAGAAAATTAAATGCACATCTGAATAACTAGGAGGCAGCCCATCAAGAAAGATGGGATGTGTGGATAGCATGGGAAGTATTCTCTTAGAATGATTTCTTCTGTGTGTGTATTGTCTCTGTTTGTAGCTTTGCCCTGGACAGCAGAGAGGAAGGGAGAGACAGTTAGAAAGGAGCAGTTTCCTAACTGCTATATTTCATTATCTCAAAGGTTTAATATTGCAGAAGCTGTAAACTGCTTCTTCCACAGAAATGCACTGGCTTATTGTTTCTGGATTCCCCTGAACTAATTTTCCATCTTGATGTGCCTTTTCACTGTTTTTTTCTCCATGCAAAATTTGGTTCTGTTGCATTAAGAGTTATTTTTGTCCCTAGACAGCCATTCTTATGTATAATTGTTTCCAATATCAGCTGGAAAAAGTACAAAATATAAGAAATGTAAAGTCATAAATAGTACTCAAGTCATGATACGTGAGAAAACAAAGCACCAGCCAATATATTTCAATAATTATTCTACTGCATAATTTACCTAATGAAATCCCTGTCTATTAATCTTCCTAACCTTTTTTTTTTTAGTCAACCTCATTAGTTCATATTAAACTTCTAAAAAGCAGGGTTGGCTCACCAATGAAAATATATTGAAGGGAAAATTTTGAAACCACTGAGAGCCTGATTAGGTATAAATATGAACAGAATTAAATTTTTTTGCAACCTTTGCTGTGATTCTGTGCTTGAGGACTTTTGTAAGATGTTGCAGGTGTAGCTATTGTCCTGAATATTATTGGGATAAGCAATGATAAAAGGGGTGGGGTGCATTGCTATAGGCCTTTGCTATTTGGATTTGAGCTCACCTCAGCTAGTCCCATTTTCAGGACTATGTTAAACTTACTATGAACTGGTGAGCTTGATTGAAAAAGGATAGGAAGATGATGATTCCACTTAACCAAATTAGTCTATTAGAAGATGAATGGTATATTATAATTGTTCAGATAATGCCAACGGGGACCAATTGGTAATTACTATAATTTCTACCAATTTATCTAAACCAGTTAGAACTTGGTTTGTTTCCCTCACAGTGTGTTAAAAAAAAAAACAGATAATTTATTAACCACGGACCTCAAAGCTTCCAAGCCAGACAATTCCATACATAACAGTTGCGCCTTTAAAGAGTGCCTTGTCTATATTTGGAGCAAATTTTATCACTGGTCCCAATCTTATGATTCAACCGGGTAAAAAACAAACCAATGTAAAAAACTCATTTTGTAAAGAAAAATCATTGGTTCCTCAAAAAAAAACGTTCAAATAACAACTACTGTGAGAAAAAGTACCCAAACTTACTTTAAAAAACCTATAATTCAGACTAATGCATTAAATGTAAGCAAGCCTGTGTTAAATACTAACAACCCTCTGCCCCATATTCATGCGATTCACTTATCTCCTCCAGCCCCTGGATTTAGTGTCCGTTTCACATGGCTATGCTCAACCCTGATTCTTGTAGACAAGGGCCCTTGATCTACCACTGCCAGCTGGTGTCCTGTTGTGTATAACATCAGGCTTTGCTTTCTCATTTCAAGCTTACAATCTTCATCCTCACTTTCTACCTTTCCATCCATCCCAGCTCTCTTTCTCTCCCTCCCTTCCTGGAACATGCACTGTCCTCCCCCTTTTTGTGCACTCTCCCCCTCTCTTTTCTTATCAATCCTGGCACTTTCTATCCTTCCCTTTCTCTTCTTGGCCCATTCTCTCTGTCCTCCCTATCACTTCCCAGGTGCTGTCTTTCTCCTCCCTCTCCTTTCTCCCAGCACTCTGTTCCCCCTTTTATTCCCCTCTCTCTCATCCCTACCCCTCACACTGTACCCTGTTCCTTCTCCCTTCCCCTCCTTCCTAGGCACACTCCCTTCCCTTTCTAGTACCCTATTTCTATCCACTTTACTCATCCCCTCCTCAGCCTCATTTACCTCTGTCTCTCATCCTTCACCAGTTTGACCTGTCACTCCTGCCCTCTCCACCTCGAATCCCCTTTTGTCTTACCTATTATCCTTTCCCAAGTATCTGCTGCCCCCTACCACTTACTTCATTCTTCAATATTCATTTACCCTGTCTTTAATTCTCCTCACCCCCCAAATCCAGCCTCTGTCCCCCATATGCACTTGCTTCTCCCCCAACAATCTCTGTCCTCTTCTTTCCCAAAATCAACCCCCTTCTCATATCTCCATATTGCCAGCATCAGAAGTGTCCAGCCCCAGTCCCTGGCCTCCTCCTCCTCCTAACACCATAATCAGATCCTTCATCTAACATTGTCTTCTTACCATCTATCAGCATCAGCCTTCTCCTCTCTCCCCTCCCCACACATTGTCCAGGATCTTCCCTCTCTCACCCTCCCAAATGTGGTCCAGAATTTCCCTTTTTCTCTCTGTCCCCCTCCGTCCAGCATTCTCCTCTCTGTCCTGCCATCAAGTGCTCCTCTCCCCTTCCCTTCCCAGCATTCTTCTCTCCTTTCCCTCTTTCTATCTTGGTCAGTATTCCCCTCTCCCCCTCCAGCATCTCCCCTTCTCACTCCTTTCCACTCCCAGGGGGTCCAGGACTTCCCTTCAAACCTTCTTCCTTGGGATGGCCGTGGAGGAGAATGAGGTACCCTATTATAATCTTTTCTCTCTGCAGCATTTCAGAGGAGGAGGCATTACCTTCCTTTGCCCCTCCCCCCCCTCCCCAAACTACACCCATAGAAAAAGTGATGACAGAAAAAAAAACCATATGGCTTATCTAGTCTGCCCATCCACACAATCAACTATCCCTTTAAGATCCTATTTGCTGGTCCCACACTTTCCTGGATTCAGATAGTCTTCATCTCCACCACCTCCAGCAGGAGGCCATTCCATTCACCCACCACCCTTTCTGTAAAGAAATATAGATTACTCCTGAGTCTATCTCATTTCACCTTCGTTCTATGCCATCTCATTCCACGCATCCTTTCAACTAAAAAAGGCCTGCCTTCAGTGTATTTATACCCATAGGCGGTCGGTGGCCCAACTGTTTGGGGAGGCTAAAAGGGGTGGGGTTAGGGGCAGGGGCGTATCTGCGTGGGGCCACAGGGGCCTGGGCCCCCGCAGATTTCGCCCTGGCCCCCCTCCCGCCGCCAACCCTCCCCCGCTAATGTTGTTTACCTTTGCTGGCGGGGGACCCCAACCCCCGCCAGCCGAGGTCCGCTTCCGCCTGCTTTTAAAAATAATTCTTCAGCTGGTGGGGGACCCCAACCCCCGCCAGCCGCCGAGGTCTTCAAAGTTCTTGTTCGTCGTCCTCCGTGGCCATGCTGTACCCTGTTGATTCGGAGTCTGTCTGACGTCGCACCACGTTGTACGCGCGTACAACGTGGTGCGACGTCAGACAGACTCCAAATCAGCAGCGTACAGCATGGCCACGGAGGAGGACGACGAACAAGAACTTTGAAGACCTCGGCGGCTGGCGGGGGTTGGGGTCCCCCGCCAGCTGAAGAATTATTTTTAAAAGCAGGCGGAAGCGGACCTCGGCTGGCGGGGGTTGGGGTCCCCGCCAGCAAAGGTAAACAACGTCAACGGGGGAGGGTTGGCGGCGGGAGAGGAGGTGGAGAGAGTCATTGGTGGCAGGGGGGGCTCTGGCAATGGCGGGGGGGGGGAGTCGTTGGTGGCAGGGGGGCTCTGGCAATGGCGGGGGGGGGGGGGTCGGTGGTGCCGGGGGGGGGCTAAATGTGCCCCCCCCTCTGGCCCCCCCTACTGCCAGAGTCCAGATACGCCCCTGGTTAGGGGTGGGGCCATGGGTGGGGTTTACATCCATAATTGTCTGACAACACACAGAAAAAAATAACTACAAATAAAATAATCACAATTAATACTTTTTATTAAATTTAGATATAAGCTATGTATCATATGTCAAAGAATAAAGTGGTTGCTCAAAGCATATACTAACCACAATCGCTCAACTGCAAAACACTATGCACAACTTTGTGCAAAAACACACTCAGAACCTTACTGTACCATGACGGTACTGAAAAGAGACAAGCTTTCTATTGTCTCCATAATTTATGTACCAATTCTATTAATTCCTGAATTTAGCAGCTAAAAAGGTGGTAATTTAATTGCTCAGAAAGCTTGCTGGAAGCAGTACAGAATGTAAGAATCTGTGGCAGTGGAAAAATAAGACAAGTTTGGTGTATGTATGGGGGCAACAGAGACAAATATAGTGGGTGTGTTTGGAGTGGGGGGATCAGCAGAGAGATACTGGTATACTGAGTGTTTGTGAGGGGTGTATGCTGGCTGTGTGCTGAAAAAATCTGAACATGGTGCCTCTGTGTGTATGTGGGAGGGGAGGGGTACTGCAAAGAGGAACATACTGCCTGTGTGGCTTTATACATGGGTCACGTATAAGGCATCTCTACTTAAACGCTCTAGCTGCAGAAGCTACTCAAAATCGTAGCTCCTCGGTATTCCAGGCTACGAGTCTCATTTTCGAACATATCCCAACATAAATTGGATTTAAAAAAATAAAGTGCATTGACTTCCACTGGTTCATCCGCTTGAAATCCAGAGATCGAAAGTGAAAGGTGTGTGTGTGTATTCTTACATTTAATTATCAAGATAACAGAATAGGTAAAAGAAAACAAAAACACCTTATATCTGCAAGAGAACTAGCTGTTGCTGGTCGTCGTCAGAAGAGCAGATTATTAACAAAAAAAGTAAAATTTCAGTTCCTACTCACGCCAGCATCGTATTATAGCTTGCTTCGGGGCTTCGGCCTGACTGCATGCATGACGTGCCCCGCCTCCTCTGACCAAACTGCTTCCGCGAGGGCTGGACGAATCAGAAGTAAGGCTGGTCAAAGGAGGCAGGGCACGTCATGCAGTCAGGCCGAAGCCCCGAAGCAAGTTGTAATACGATGCTGGCGTGCCGCTACCGGCGGCAGCGATGGACGATCATCTGAATCACTTTGGAGGGAGTGAGAGGGATAGAGACGCTGCATCGGGGGGAGGGGGGGGTGAGAGAGTACTGTAGTGCCGGCGAACTAATCAAATTATAGGGACTGCAGGGAGGGAGTGCGAGACATAAACGGTGCATCGGGAGGGGGGATGAGAGAGAGAGACGCTTGGGGCTTGCGGCTTATACCGGGCGCCTATGTTTATACCATAGAGGTATTTGGAAGAAAGGCAGGAGAGGGGTGTGTAGAGTAATTTAAGCCTACATTGAGATACAGTAATGCTGATTTATTTATAGTTTATTGTACTTTATTTTGATGTTATGAGGAAGGGGGGGGGACACTATAAGAACACAGGTCCCTTCTTTCCTTGCTGTCTAGAGAAGGTGGAGGAGGAGGGTTAATGGGGGAAAAAAGTAACACGGCTTTTACAATTATAGGGATGCAACTCTGCTTCTATTTCTTTGGTTGACATTGAGGCATATTTTCAAAGCACTTTGGGAGGCTAAGTGCTTTGAAAATATGCCTCTTTGTATTGCGATCTTAATTGTACCTTGCATTTTGTGGAACTCTTTGTGCTTTCTATCATTATATTTGAGTTTGATATTTGTTCAGTGGAGAACATTTGTGATGCCTGTTGCATTACTACAATAAAAAAGATGTATGCTAAATACACATTGAGATCTGTAAGTCTTTCCCCATACACTTTATGATGAAGCCCACTGACCATTTTATGTTTCAACATTTTTATTGATAATTACACAAAAAGTTCTTCCAACATATACAAAAAAAAACAGTCAAAGGTCAAACTGCATACTGTGGTCTATAGCTGAAAAAGCTAAGTACTACTCTGAATGATATGTGTTGTTTGCTATGTGCACAATAGAAGAAAGACTAAGTATGTGAAAATAATATAAAAAATAGAAGAAGAAATAATTGAATAACCATGATGAACTAAGTTAAAACTTAATAACAGGATTGATGAGGATTGCGGTGTCGTCTCTAGAAATATGCTTGGCTCATGAAAGGATTTAGCCAATTAGGAGGCGTACACGCAGATCTGACGGATCCTATTAGGACCTTTAGGATAAACATATTGAGAAGTTGAGTGTATTAAGAACATATTGATTAAGGGAGGGAAATGGGACTTGATATACTGCCTTTCTGAGTTTTTTGCAACTACATTCAAAGTGGTTTACATATATTCAGGTACTTATTTTGTACCAGGGGCCATGGAGGGTTAAGTGACTTGCCCACTACTACTACTACTACTACTTAGCATTTCTATAGCGCTGCCAGGGTTATGCAGCACTGTACAAGTTTAAACATGGGGAAGGACAGTCCCTGCTCAAGAGAGCTTACAATCTAAAGGTAAAAACTATGTAGTCAGTGTAGGTATCAGGAATGGGAAGGTGGTTAGGCACCAAAAGCAAGGGAGAAGAGATGGGCCTTGAGTAAGGACTTGAAAATGGGCAGGGAGGGCGCATGGCGTATGGGCTCAGGAAGTCTGTTCCAGGCATAAGGTGATGCGAGGCAGAAGGGGCGGAGTCTGGAGTTAGCGGTGGTGGAGAAGGGTACAGAAAGGAGTGATTTGTCCTGAGAGCGGAGGTTACGGGTGGGAACATATGGGGAGAGGAGGGTAGAGAGGTAATGGGGGGCTGCAGATTGAGTGCACTTGAAGGTCAATAGGAGAAGCTTGAACTGTATACGGTAGCGGATCGGGAGCCAGTGAAGCGACTTGAGGAGAGGGGTGATATGAGAGTATCGGTTCACGCGGTAGATAAGACGTGCGGCGGAATTTTGGACAGATTGAAAGAGGGATAGGTGGCTAAGCGGGAGGCCAGCGAGGAGAAGGTTGCAATAGTCAAGACGAGAGGTAACGAGCGAGTGGACGAGGGTTCGGGTGGTCTGTTCAGAGAGGAATGGGCGAATTTTGCTAATATTATAGAGGAAGAAGCGACAGGTCTTAGCTGTCTGCTGGATATGGGCAGAGAAGGAGAGGGAGGAGTCAAAAATGACTCCGAGATTGCGGGCTGAAGAGACGGGGAGGATGAGGGCGTTGTCAACAGAGACAGAAAGTGGGGGAAGAGGAGAAGAGGGTTTGGGTGGAAAGACAAGGAGCTCAGTCTTTGCCATGTTCAGTTTCAGATGCCGGTTGGACATCCAGGCAGCGATGTCTGAAAGGCAGGCCGAAACTTTGACCTGTGTTTCAACTGTGATGTCGGGAGTGGAGAGGTAAAGCTGGGTATCATCAGCATAGAGATGGTACTGGAAACCATGTGATGAGATCAACGAGCCCAGGGAAGAGGTGTATATCGAGAAAAGAAGCAGTCCAAGGACAGATCCTTGAGGGACCCCAACAGAGAGCGGGACGGGGGTGGAAGAAGAGCCATTAGAAAATACTCTGAAGGTGCGTTGGGAAAGATACGAGGAGAACCAGGAGAGGACGGAGCCCTGGAACCCAAATGAGGACAGTGTGTCAAGAAGTAAATTATGATTGACGGTGTCAAAGGCGGCAGATAGGTCGAGGAGGATGAGGATGGAATAGTGACCTTTGGATTTGGCAAGGAACAGGTCATTGCAGACTTTAGAGAGTGCTGTTTCTGTTGAGTGTAGTGGGCGAAAGCCGGATTGAAGCGGGTCGAGGACGGCCTGAGAGGAGAGGAAGTCAAGGCAGCGGCTGTGGACAGCACGTTCAAGTAATTTGGAGAGGAAGGGTAGAAGAGAGATGGGGCGGTAGTTGGAGGGACAGGTGGGGTCAAGTGATGGTTTTTTGAGAAGTGGTGTGACTACAGCGTGCTTGAAGGTGTCAGGGACAGTGGCAGTGGAGAGAGAGAGGTTGAGGATGTGACAGATTGAGGGGTTAACTGTAGGAGAGATGTTGGTAAGCAGATTGGTGGGAATGGGATCAGAGGAACAGGTGGTGCACTTAGAGGAAGAAAGAAGGCGAGCAGTTTCCTCTTCGGTGATCTCAGGGAAGGAGGAGAAGGAGGCCAGGTTAGGTTGGTTGAGGGAGTGGGTTAAGAAGTCACAGGGAGGAGAAGGAGTCACAAGGAGCTGCAGTGGGAATTGAACTCAGTTCCCCAGGATCAAAGTCCACTGCACTAACCACTAGGCTACTCCCTGGCGTGCCCCCCCCCCCCCAAAAAAAAAAAACTTGGATCCGGAGCCCCTGGTTTAGCTGGCAAGGGTCCCCAACCCCAGCCAGCTGAAGCCTTTCTCCAGCGCTGTTCTCTGCACATTGCCTGCACTGCTTCCTCTCCCGCCCCCTCACAAATAGTCCATCATTTACCTTCTCTTTTGCTCGCACCCACAAAAATAGTCCGGCATCACTTTCTCCTTCCTCCTGTCCCTCTCCAGCCTGCCCTGCTTCCCCTCACATCGCGTGCATGATGCACGAGTCGCACATGCTCAGTTTCACTAGAACCAAGCATGCATGCAACATGAGGGGAAGCAGGGCAGGCAATGCGAAAAGAACAGCTCTGGAGCAATGCTTCAGCTGGCAGGGGTTGGAGACCCCCACCAGCCCAGGTATGTGGGGTTGCGGCAGGGAGGCAGGCCAAACTGTGCCCCGGACCCCTCCCCCAAACATTGAGGTCTGGCTATGCCCCTGGATAAGGGATAGCTGGCTGCACAAACCCGGATATTCAATGCCACTACCCAAACATGGCTATGAATTGAATATTTGTGCGTAAGCTGGTAGTCGCCAAAAAAACACCAACCGCTGCTGGCTGAATATTTACCCCTTGGTTTACTGAGTTTCTAGACCACTGTTAATTATTCATTATTCCGCAAACTACTGAAGACCCACCTCTTTGACAGAACATACCACAATGATTAACACGTGAACTCTTCCACATGGAACCAGAACTGTCCTACTCTATTACTTGGTAAGATATTATCATGTCTTATTATTATCACCTTACCCTTAGATCCTTTTGCTATACTAAATGTATTTTTTCAGACAGATTTCCACAACTCATGATGTATTGTAAGCCACATTGAGCCTGCAAAAAAGTGGGAAAATGTGGGATACAAATGCAATAAATAAATAAATTAATTAATTATACAACAAAGTGGTTTTGTGAGATAGAGATTGTGACCTGAGAGACTGAACATCGAATACTTTTGGCTAAGGGTCCTGAAATACTCAAGGGCCCTTTCACAAAGCTGCGGTAAGTACTAATGCATGATTACCACAGGTTAAAAAGGCACTCCTGTGGTAGTTTTGGAATTGGCACACGCTAAAAATAGGTTTTGTAAATCTATTTAAATTCGCTCGAAGAGCTGTAAGTTTTAAACCTTTTTTCTCACATTTTTTTTTTATATATCCTCATCCAGGCTTCCGAAACTACCATTTCTTTCTGTAAGCTTTTAAAGGTTTCCCCTAACAAGTGCTGTAGTTCACTATCTCAAGGACATGGGAGTCTGGGAAGCTTGCCCACTTTAGCTGCCTTATCAGTCCAGCACTGCTTTGGCAGAGGAGGCTCTACAGTTCACTTTTAAAAGCTAAGAAAGTGATTTTTTTTTTTTCTCTCCCCCTTTTCCGTTCGTTTTTATCCCTGTTCTATGCTGAAGTGGTACAACAGTCTTTTACACAGATATCTTTCAACTCCGGTTTCCCCTCAAAATTGGTTCCTTAAGCAGGCACCATAATTGTAAAATGACTTATCTTTTCATGCCTCATGCTGCCAAGTCCGTTGTAAGTGCACTTCTGAGCATGTAAGAATGTACGGATGTATTTCTTTGCTTTCACTGTATCTTAGTCTTACTCTGCATTCTCCTTTATCAGGGCATACTTTTTTCTCCTCTTTTGTGTCATTTTATTAGGACGTTATCTCCCACTCCCCAATATTCACTGCTCATACTGCTTTGACTTTTGGGTGTTGCTCTCTATTTCATTCCATCTCCCTTAAACAAAGGCTTTCTCATTCTGTTTCTGAGCTATGATTTTAACCCCGAGACAGGTTTCTTTATTTTTGTGCTGCAAGTGACAGCTTGATAGACCTTATTGTGCTACACCATGTGGTTACAAAGTGTTAAAAGGGTATCTTTCCTTCAAACATACATTACTTGACTTTCCCCTTTAAAAAAAAAACCAGCTTTCTCCTTCTTTGTCCTAGTGTGGTTTCCTGTGATCACATTACAATGCTTCTTAGCACATAAATCCTGTCGTAATCGTCTAGAAAGCCTTAGTCCGGAAGCTAAAAATTAACCCTTACTTAACAGAATCAAGCAATATGCTGGTAGTAATGAAATTGCCGTTTGAGAAGATGATGGCTGCGTGCCATGATAATACAGTATTGCTTCACATCTCAAGTTATTTCCTGTTGTTTCTTTATAATCCAACCCACCTTTTCTTTCCTTCTAATGCTGCAGCTGTTCTGTTTGTCATCATTTACACATATCATTCCAATCACTGACTAGTATGTATGTTTTATGCCGAATCATTAGAAGTTCTTGGTGTAAGAATCATATGTTTTAATTTGTTTTTTTCCCTTTCACCTGTTTAAGCACAACAGCCTCCTGCCATTGCATTTGGGTTTATTTTATTTACTATGTTCCTTTTCTGAGTGTAATTTGTCATATTTATAGGTATTAACTTGTCATCTTTGCACCACGATTTTGGCGTCCTGTTTGACAATTTATTGAATTACATGCTTCTCTTATGTTTTCCTGTTTAGATGCGACTTCCAACCTATCCGGTACCCGCCCCAAAAGCATTTAATATGTATTTAACTTTATTTCATTTATTCTAGGGCTATAGCTCCCGACTACACATGTTATAATGTCTTTGTTAATATACATTTTCTTGCCTTTTGTTGAAATCGGTGTTTCCTTTCACTGGCTTGTTGGATGGAAAATTCTATTTTCCATTGCTGCATGACAAGTGATGTCTTTGGCATTTTTAGTTCTGGCTAATGTGTTCCAACTAATGACTTTTTTGTGACTGTGCCTTCCCCGAAGAGCTTACATTTGTTTTGTTTTGCCTTGGAATATTTCGTCTTTCTCTCTATTTTTCTACCACTTCTATAGTAATTTTCAGGGGCTTTTCCCTGGAACATACTATACTTTCTTATATACCAGTGTCACGCTATAACTATTGGGTTTGATATCGATGCCTGGGGCTTACATCCATCGAAGGTGGATGACGGTATCGCAATTATTAGATTTTAAGCAGAACCCCATTCTATTTTCGGAATGGCCTGCATTCACTGAATTGGACTATTGCCCATATAGAAGTTACCGGTACAGATGCGCGCTGGGGATATACAGAGACGTCTAAAATCCTTTAGTTGCAAATTTAGACAGGTTGACTGGGGCCCTAAATTTTTGTTCTCTTCTAGACGAATATTTAAGCATCTATTGGGGGTTAGCGACAAAATGGCGAGTGTATTCCCATATATGGCGAGTGTATTCCCATATTTCTAACCGGCGAAAACCAATTAGATCGCTGCCCTTTAATTTTAGAGAACTTATTTTCGCTGTTCGCTAAAATCTTTTTTTTTTGGAGTTTTTGCTTCCCCCACTTTTGGGGTTTTCAATATGGCGAGTGTTATCCCATATCCAAATTCATGGCGAGTGTTATCCCATGTGCGATCCCAGGCGAGTGTAGTCCCATCACATGGCGAGTGTTATCCCATGTCAAAATTCATGGCGAGTGTTATCCCATGGTCAATTTCTATAGAAGCATACTCTGGAGGGCAGTATTTTTAGAGTAGGTTATATATAGTAAGTGACACAACTGACTCCTGCACTATTCTCATGTTCATGGCTATCATTTCTTTGTTAATATAACCTGCGGTAAAAGCATAGGGCTTTCCGCCAATTAGTAATTTATGTTTTAGGTTCCACTTCTGGGACGCTCTTGAAGACGCGTGAGTATAAAGGTGTTTTCTATATGCATGATGCATGTTTTCCTTTGAATGATCTTCCTTTGCACGTTTTTATATATATTTATAGAGATACCTATTATAATTCTTTGAACTAGGATCCAATTTGAGATTTAATTTGCCATTTTACACTGCACACCTCCACCTATGTGGATTGTTTTCCCCTTATTCCTAATTCCATTATGTCCACTCAGTCCTCCACTAGCCCCCTGGAAAAAGTTCTCAACTTTTTCCCCGCTGATAAAAAAGAACTTTCCCGTTTATGTCAGACCTGGCATACCGTTTGGTCTGCTAAAGACCCGGGATTGGAATGGCCAACAAAGGGCTCATTTGATCAGGGTAAGCTCCAAGCCTTGGTCTGCTACAATGAATCCAACAAAACAGGCAAATCTAGGGATAAGCATTTAGCTGCTATTAATAAATTTATACTTATTGCACAAAACCAGCATGACAGAGCCCTAGCGAAGTCTGATTGCGATCAAGCCCCTTACCAAGAGGCAATTACACCTTCTGCCCCACCACCTTATGATGCTGCAGGTACTACCAAGCTTCTACCATGTGCAGTGGGATATACACCAATACCCCCAGGATATTGTGATAAACCTCAGCTACAGATTTCTCAGGGATCTCAGACACAGACCCCCTTACCTCAAGGATCTCAGACAGTGATACCCTCGCTACCTGCGATATCTCCCGCGCCTATAAAATTTGACCCACCTACTACCGTGCACATTACCGGTGTAGTTAATCTATCTCTTCCCTCATCACAAAAGGACCCAATCCCAATATCTCAGGGGTCAGTACAAACTCAGACGCCTTTAACCCCTTCAACAATCCCAGTGGCCCAACCAGTAGCCCTGATTTCGGCCCAATTACCCACTGTTACCTCTGCTCCAACGATGCAAGCAACAACTCAGACGCTAACCTCACCACCGCCTCATGGCTATGAGATTGAAATACCCCCACCCATTATTGAGCAATATCCTTGTGTCCCGAACCCATCGGTTCTGGCCACCATCCAGCACCCTACTAACAGTCAAATTGACGTGGCTGCCCAAACCTCCATCTATCCTGGGCTAGGATCAGGATTGACCTCACACATGACCACCCAAACGACTACCTACCCATATATGGGGCACACAACTCAAACATCACCTCCACCACTACATTTTGACTCCTCTGTCCAAACTAGTCCCTTGCCCGCTGAACCCCTACAGTCTATCCTGTCCCAATTACGACAAATGGGTTTCATTCCATGTAGTCCTGCTACACAGACACGGGCTATTTGTCAGGAACTCTATGATCGGGGTTTCATTAAACCACCCCCTGCTCCAGTGAACCCTTCAATGCCCATTCTAGAACCTCAGTGTTCTATTCCTCCTAGATGGGACACGTTAGGTGCACGGCCAATGCGTCCCTTGGTACTCCCAGCCAAACCAGCTAATAAGGAGCGACCGAAGGTTAGACTCTCCCCATTAGACGAAGCATGGGAAGTTTTAAAACAACAACTCCCCACAAAATCGGACATAGAGGATATTCGAAACGAGCCTCCTCCGATGTTCCATTTCTCCTCTTTTTCAGATAGTGAAGTAATCCCTTCCCTTGCAGACGATTCACCTCGTTTCACGTTACCTAATACCCCAGTCCCCTCGGAAGAACAATACGATCACACATTGGCTAGTATGGGAGATGGCCTCGCGTTTGTTTCAGAAGGACTTCGTTCCTTACACAAGTCCCTGACAACGCAACCGCACCCTGATACCCCGGACACCGTGGTATCTGTTGCACCAAAATCTGAGTTTCCTCAACACCATGATCTTATTTCTCATCATACCAGACAGCGCCATCCTCACAGTTATCTTACTGATGAAGGATCTAGCCGCTGCCTTGCAGTTATTGACAATTCCCCACACCCTACAAGTTTGAATATCAGTACAGACCCTATCTTATCTAGTCCGCCTAGCACACCTGCCCAATATGTGGCTTTGCATGAGAATTCATGGCATTATGTTCACCCATGGGTTGATAATCTCGCAGGATGGTCTGAGGCGCTCCAGCCCCAGTCCACTCTCTTCCCACGTGAAGGATCCTTACGTTCTGACAAGCTTTCACTTGTAAGAGATCTAATTTATGACCACCCCGACCCCCATTGGGATCAGAAAACAACCCTCTATCTAATCCAAGGTCTTCAGGTTTGGAAAAAGTATGAGAATCAGTTTCCCCCAACCACCTCGATTGATCTCCTTAAATCAGTGAAACTTTTTCCCCTGCTGAATAAAATGTCAGGTGGTGTCCCTCATACGGAATACACCCCACTTTCAGCTGTTGAATTGAATAGCCTCATACTACAGCTCCCGGATATTGCACTGGGAGGCAACCGATGGTTAAAGAAATTACAGGACATTACCCTAGGGACCACTCTGTCAGTCGGAGACATGAAAGCGCTCCTGGCCAGAACCCCACACGCTAGTGTCACTGACATATTTACTCAATCGGGCTATGCAAAATTTGTTACAGATACTCAGTATGATGGTAATCCTTTGACTGAAATTCAGACAAAAGTATTCCAGGAAATCCGGACCATGTATCCGACCCTTAAAGACTTTTCGGTTATCACTTCCCAAAGATGGGAAATGGATTCAGAGCCTATTGAGGCTTATTTACTCAGACTCCAAGACCTCTATAAGGAAGAAACAGAGGAAAAATTTGACTCTGATAATGCCCTCCCAGTATTCTACCATTTACTGAAGGGAACCTTACCTTCAGAAATTAAACTTAAGTTAGAGAACACCGTGGGTCTCCAATTAGAAAAATGGCCTAAAATTCGTGAACACATCCTTCATCATTGCAGAAGGCTTATTAAAAGCAAGCAAGATGAAGCCCAACATCGTAAGACAGTGCACACCAACTTGGAAATGCTACAGACTGAAGATCTCAAAGAGAAAAGAGCCTCTAAGAGCTCTGACACCAATACCAATACTCCTAACACTTCTCCCCCTGTTATTGTTATGTATGCTGATCAACGCTATGACAATAACACCCGAAATCAGGGCCCACGGCCCTACCGCCCAGACCGTAGAATTGATTACCCTGAAGAAAGAGGTCGTCGCTCTCAACCCCAGCGAGGTCCCCCAAGGGGCCCTCTTGGAGATACTAGGCGACAACGAGACTATCGTTCCTGGCCTAGCCCTGATCGCTATCCTGATGTGCTCTGTTATCGCTGCCAACAATACGGTCATTATGCTGCTGAATGTCTTCAGACACAGCCATATAGATTTAGAAAATCGCAGATCCGTCAAAATCCCCCTGAACGGCAGTCATTCCCTTTATGGAACCCGGATCAACACCGTCCGCAGTGACCACAGATTTAGGGATCAATATTACCCACCCCATAATGACTAGGCGTAATCCGAACACGATTTGATTTTGTTGCTCTCAGTTACTCAAAACTACTCGGCTCCTCATTTAGTATCCGGTAACCATTTCTCTGTATATGTGTTGGTTTGATGTTTCTGTTTCCATTACAGGTAACATGTCTTTATTTTATATTTCTCTAGGTTTAATAGCAAGTGTATATTTATGGTACCATACAAATGACCTAACTAAGTCAGCAAGTTATTTATTTGTTTCTATGCATACCTTCCCTGGGGAGTTCTTATCAACTGCAGGGGTGAGCGATCCCCAGAGGATGTTCATTTTATGTTTTTTATATGTATACCTGAACTGACTTATTTATGCCATTTTACTTTATACGGGATCCCTTTTTAATAAAAGCTGTGTATTGCACATTTAAAAAAAAAAAAAAAATGTTTTCTGCTTTAACTGTTATGCTGTTTAAATTGATGTGACATTCACTTCTTTAATTTTTTCATGAATATAAAGCCTTCATTTTTGAAATCTCTCTATGGTATGTGTGATATCTGAAGGCTTTTCATTATTTCCTTGTCCAAGAAAGCAAAATATTAAATAACCATTATCCGATTATATGGAATAAATGCGAGAAATATTCCCTTGAACTGGCCATTTGGGGGAGCATTTTGCGCTGATCATAGATTTTATAGTATTCTTGGACTGAGAATTGGTGAAGCTTTCAGACATAAATTAGGAAAATTATACACTCCACTTTCTGATTCCTTTCTATTCAAAACAGCAACTATTACTCTTTTTATCTCTCTGTCTTTCACTGTGAGTGATTGTGAGAAGAACTGGTGTACATTATTTGTGTGCAGCGGTCCTGGAATTTATGCTTTGTGTATTTAACTAACACCTTGCTTCAACTAATTCTTACCACGTGGTGGCTTTGTCTTAAAGCGATATGCTTCTCCCTACTTCTTTGACTGATTGAAAAAGGTTACTTAAACTCTATGTGAGGTCAATCACTGGTGTCTGCACTTTTGAATGTTTTTTTCATTTGTCTTTTTCAAGGAACCTTTTTCTTGCATTGCCATCTGAATATGCCTTGTTACAATTCAGATATATCATATTTTGTTTTATTTTTATTTTTATTTTAAGCCTATTTTTATCTTACACCCTTCAGGGTGCTTTTTTTTAAATATTTTAATCTTTTTTAATTTTTTTAATTTTTTTAATTTTTTTTAATTTTTTCATTCTCGATGCTTTGTTTCTTACCATGCCTCCTTCCTGAACCCCATTTATACCCACAGCCCGCCTCCTAGCATTCTGACTTCTTTCAATAAGCTTACCACATAAATTGCACTACTGGTCTGTTTAACGTTTGCCTTTCCCCAGATGGATACCGGAATTCCGTTGACGTCCCTTACCGAGGAGACGACTGCTAGCAAAGAAGAGCTGTGTTGCAGCAAAGAATCGCTAAATTAAAAGACAGATGCACAGACCCCAACATTACCTGGTGTGAGAAACGAGACATTATTCAGCGTGAGTTTCGACAGATGCATCAATTGGTCCATGAGCAAAAGAGATAGGCTCTCCACTTGCTGGAGTTACACAAAGCTTTGGCCTCTACCCTTCTAACTCGTAAGTCCTGCTGGCCTCCTGCAGCTGAGGGCTCAACCCTTGGTGAATGGTAGTCATCGTAGGTGAAGATTCCATATCTATTGGCGATAAATGGCGACGCATTGCCCTCCATACATCAATAATTGAACATTTACCATCATCTCTAAATTTTAATTGTTTTTCTCTTTTGTTCCATATACTTTACCATTGTTATTTGATCATGCCTTTGTAATAATTACCAATCTGTCTTGCTATTTATGTAAATTGGCTTTTCATTATTGAACCCTTCTGGGTTCCCTTTTGCATGCCTAGAATAAAGACATGGAAAGATCCCAGTTTGTACACCACAAGTACATCTTCAAGATCTATCCTGGCCCAAATGATGTTAGATCCCCCAAGGTTGTGGCAATGACCTTTACACCTTGCAAACTACTGGACCACAAGTCTTGGGTCCATGTGAAAGATATACGTGTTTACTCAGCCGCAGATGTTACGAGCCTAACCATCTCAAGACCGGCAACTTCCTTCAGCAAGCCAGCCTGAAAATCCAGCCCTGTTAGATCTTCCAGATTCTTCAACGCTTCCACCGCCTCAACCATGATCGATGAAAGAGAATTTAGAACTGATACTTAATTTGAGAACTACTGTTGCTGTTTATGGACATTATAGATTCATATTTTGTTTTATTTTCAGTTTAGCAACAATCCTGTCTAGATATTGAAAAGGTTTTATTTTTATTTTCCTATTATTTCCTATTATTTCCTTTATTGTTCTAATTGTTTTTCTAAGAGTTTTCCCGTTATTTCTGTTTATGTAATTTAAAGTGAAAATTGATATTGTTCAGATACAAGGGTAACATCAAACCCTAATACTAGCTAAGATATCATAATGTAGATGTAAACTCTGTTAGTATCAACCTGTTATGCAATTGTTTAACTTTGGTGTAGGCTTACTTGAGCCGCATGTCTTTCTGTAGGTTTGACTAAGCTCCAAGAGGGGTAACGGATATATACAATGCTTCCCATACTTCCAGGTCATACTTGCTATCCACTTATTAGTGCTCATGATTGGATGCCAATGATGAGTACTAGTAAGGTCCAGGAATCCTGACCTGTTTTAGGATTCTGAATACCTACAACCTTAAACAGCCTATTAGTATGATCCACCTGAAATTACTATTACCCGCATACCTATATGTCATGAGATTTTGTAAATGAGCTCATGGATTAGTCCCATTCATAAAAACATTTCTCGCTACAGGTTTGAGTAGGTCTCAACCGAAAACTAAACAAATTGTACCAGTTGATCTTAAGACTCAGATAATTTGATGGCCTCATAGAATACCTTCTGGAATGGATGGTACCAAGGTACGTTAACCCTGGTGTCACCCTATGGGATAGGGTGAAGAGGGGAATGTTAATATATGGCCTAGCTTTAAGGCTACCACTGGAATATTGCTGGCCAAAGCTATGCAGCCTAAAAACAACTGAAAAAGTACTGACTAGGCCAAACAACAAGTAAGTGATTTAATATTTGAGAATCTGCAAAAAGCAGGTCTGAACAATGAGTCCTGCCACAAATTGGTACAATTTTTAATTCAAATATAGCACCTGTAATGAAAGATCAGATGAATAAAATGGAGCTTATTAGTTTTGGTATACAATGATACAGAGGTAATACAGAGTTCATGAGAAAGGTATGAAAAGTATTGCAGCCGGAAGATGTGAAACTGTTATCTCAACGCTTCCCAAAACATGTTGATAATTAGCAGTAGCTGAGAACGGAAGGAGGTGGGCACATCAGATCGCAGATCGCATGGGAAAGTATGATCTCAGGAAGTGGAGACATATAAGGAGCTAGGTTCCTCACCATTCACTTCTATGGAGAGGATAGAGTATAAAAGGTGTGAGATTTTGACTTAGTTTGAGAGTCCTCTCCAGACGGCGAAGCCCTGTGCGGTTGAAAGCAGAATCTGATGTCTGTATTTGTATCAACTTGAAGACTTGTCTTTGGGTAAGAAATAAAATGTATTTATTTATTTAAACCTATCTCTGTCTTTATTTCTCTTGATTTTATCTTCTCTGTACCTTACATCTAGCCTACAAGGCAGATCACATACAAGTGACACTCAGTCTTTGGAGAAACTTGGACAGATTTTTAATAGGCTTTATGTGGGAGCACAAATGGCCCAGAATATACCTAGATCCTGAGAAACAGAAAGCAGTAGTAATGGGAATTAGTTTTCAATTACAGCTCCTAATGCCACCCCAGAACAGACCCCCTTATGATTGGGTGACAATGGAGGTTAGAGAAACTATACAGAACCTGTTATATGAAATAAGTACCTTTAGTCACCCGTGTGAAGGAGTCAGAAAGAGGTCCATTAGGGGGAGGAATTAAAACACCTCCCAAAGTGCTTTGAAAATATGCCTCTTGGTATTTCAGCCCCCTGGTAAGGTATGATGGCTGTAGGAAAAGAAAAAGCGGATATCTTTATTGAGGGCAAACATACAATTGACATTAACAGACGGTCACATGTGCGCCCTTCTTCCGATGCTTGTGGCGGCCATCTTTGTAATGGGCAATGAAACACCTACCCTACGCGAAGAGAAGGCGTAGTAGGTATTAACGAGGCAGGGCCCACATGAGGCGTCCGGGCAGCCATCTTTGAAGCGGGCAGTGAACCGGGTTGTAGAGCCGCGCGTGGAAGCTGCTCGTCGCGTGTGTTCCTCTCGCCCCGGTTTCATCCGCATTCTGCTGCAATGAATATCCGCAACGCCCGGGTGAGAAAAAGGGAGGGGAGGCCGTGAGTCCTCGGGCTCGCCTAGCATTGGTGCCTAGGGGAGGGTGAAGCGGACCCTTCCCCGTCACTCGAGGGCGCAGGCCTCGCTTTCGCAGCGGCCTAGTCTTGTGTGTTTTATGTATTTTAATTATAATGAATTTTTGTATTATTTTGAGGCCATAAATGTCGGTATTTAGTTAAACGTACACTTCATTTTTAGCATGCAGGCGTTTCTCCCCAAATGTAAACAGATTGGTAACTTCTAATGTTGTTCTATTTAATAGAAATAGAAAGATATTTTTATTTGCTTTCTTCAAGCATACTTATGCTGCCTGGTGGTTGGGCCAGGCCTTGGAAAGAAAAATTTGAGCTGTGCCTACCTTTCTTTTCTTTATTGTTAATTTACCTATCTCCCACACATTGAGACACTTAAAAAAAACGAGAACCCGGCACTCCAGGTAGCAGAATGTAGGGGACAGGGTTTTAAAAAAGGACTGGAATTAGGCATCGATTTTGCAATTCCGTCTGGGAAATGCCAGAGGAAATCATGCAAGGAACAGGATAGGCACCGAGAGAACAGTATAATATGTACCCTACAATTGGGAAATCTTGTAATAGACAAAAGTAGAAAATCAGAAATAAGGAACGTAAGATTTATCCAGTTTACTTTCTGCTTCAATATGATAGATCAGATCAGGGCTTCTCAAACCTGTCTGTCTTTGGTAACGCCCACATGGTTTCAGAATATTCACCACTACTCGCCTGTCGCCTGCACTGATGCTTTTTTGACCAGCAGAGTCAACTACAGCAGTTCCCCTATACCAGAGTTTACTGCAGAGCACTTAAATAGTTTTATTTTATTCAGGATATGGTGGATCTTTGTTTACCTGATTCTGAAGAAGCTGGATTAGCTCCCATTGCAGTGGCAACTCAATTAAAAAATGTGCCTATGTTTTCAAATGTTCCAGTCAGATGGGGCTGACCTATTTAAAAGGCTGACTAGTGCTTTTTTTTTTTTTTTTCCATAATACAACCCTCCATTCCTGTTCCCTCAGTTTCCATGAAAAAACTGAACTCCACTCGCTTCCAGACAGTAACGACGATTTTGACTCTGTAGTTATTTCAATGATATCTGGTGGAAAACTGGTTGAATGATATAAACATAGTGAAGGTTGTCTGAAAAATACCAATGTGGCCCATCTAGTCTGCCCAACTTGCAGGAATGGCCCGGTCACTAGGCAGACTAGGTGTCCATGTGGGGATAGTGCCAGTGCTGATGTGACAATCACCAACAGCTTTAAAGCAGAATGAAAGTAGCAAGTAAGGGGCCTCAAGTCGACATGGGCTCTCTCTGAGCAGGCATTCAGAAGAGATGGGACTGTAAGTATCTGTTAAAGGCCCTGCGTCAGCCACTCTTGCTGTACTATAGTGCTGGCCTGATAGAGGGTGTGGCAGTGGCGGCACAGTTCCAGCAGTGGCAACCTGCAGGAATGAAAGAGGGGAGATGCTGGATACCTGGAGGAAAGCAAGGGAAGGGGGGATGCTGGACACACAAGGGGTAGGAAAGGTAAGATGCTAGATATGAGGAGGGAAGAGAATGGGAGATTAAGGGAAGGGGAAAGGGTCTTCAGCAATCCCCCCCCCCCCCCCCAAGGATAGCTCAGAGTTTGCTTAGAGCATCAGATACCCTTGAGCCAGATTGCCAGATACTTTGATGGGTGCACATATGAATTTCATATGCAACCCAACAACAATCTCCTTTCTCCAGTATCTTTTATCTGATCTCTTATCCATTTTCCTACACCATATCCTCCCCCAGCAAATACAGAATCAGTTAAGAGTAAAGTTTCTCAACACAATCCTCGATACACACCCAACTAGTCAAGTGATGAATGTGCATGAGATTCCACTGCATTGTCTTTATAACATGCAAATCTCTCATGTATATTCACTGTGGATGTCTTGAAAACCAGACTGGCTGGGTGTGTCTCAAGGACTGGGTTGAGAACCACTGTGTTTGGGTGATGACCTCCACCACCTTGTCTGTTTGAGGCCTTACTTTCTTCACATTTGCTTCTTACAGAATTAATACTTAAAGCTACCACCATGCTCTTTCCCACATTAAAATCTGTCTTCCCGTGCTTGTTAAAGTTTGGTATTAACTGTGCTGTCTATTGTTTAGATTTGTAATCGCTGTTCTTGTAGGTTACCCCAGCTCCTAGGAATCGCAGTGCCAGTGTGCTGTTTTTGAATTTTAAGTATTTCTCTTTGCTGTGGGC
Organism: Microcaecilia unicolor; assembly: GCF_901765095.1. Classification (NCBI taxonomy): domain Eukaryota; kingdom Metazoa; phylum Chordata; class Amphibia; order Gymnophiona; family Siphonopidae; genus Microcaecilia; species Microcaecilia unicolor. The sequence goes on along the minus strand of NC_044032.1, from coordinate 264,218,310 downwards.
GGGTTATTCAGTTGGCTTCACAGGCAGAATATTTTAGTTCCTTATATTTGTTTTGAGTCTGTGCTTTTTAATGTGGTCTTTCAGGATATAGATGGGGAGAGTATTTCTGATGATCATCTGGTATCCAGTGATCACTGAATGGTGTGGAGAAGATTTATTCAAAAGTGAAGGTTCTAGACTTCAAAAGTTGTTTGTATGTGGGATTACCTCAAGGAGTTGTTAGTTAGAAGAAGTAGATCAGTGGGCAAAACTGAAAGGAGCTATTTTAAGGGCAACAAACCTTTTTGTAAGGAAAGTAATAAAAAGTAAGAGGAAAAGAAGGCTGCTTTGGTTCTCAAAAGTAGTAGCTGAAAAGGTATGAAAAAAGTTTAGCCTTCATGAACTACAAGAGATTGCAAACAGAGGAAGACTGGTGACAATGTCTGGGGAAGCTAAGAGAAGCTGGTAGAGTAGTCAGGAAAGCAAAGATGCAAATGGAAGAAAAAGTAGCCAATACAGTAAAATTGGGGGGGGGGGACAAAATTTTTTTAGATATATTAATGATAGGAGGAAGTGCAAAAAGTGGTATTGTGAAACTCAAAGGTGAAGTGGAGGAATACATAGAAGCTGATAAGGTAAAATTGGATAAGCAAATATTTTGTGTTCCTTGTCATCAGCAGCAGATGAATCCATTAACTGATGGGTTATGTGCGCCTACCAGCAGGTGGAGATAGAGAACACTGAAAAACCATAGTGCTGTATGGACGGCTAGCTCCATCTGCTTTCAGTATTGCTCTGTCTCCCAGCAGGTGTGGACGTAGCTTGATCAGCTCCTGGAAAAATTCTGCCTGGGGTGGCTCCTGTGCTTTTGCCAGTTGAAGCAGGGGTGTTGTGGCTGGTGGTGCCCACTTTGAAGGCATATAGGTTTGCCCTTTCCTGTCTTACCCATCCCCCTGCCTACCGGAGTACCTCTGTTGCTGCCTGCCTCCAACTTTCCTCACAGTGTTAAAAAAAAAAAAAAAAGGAATACGCATTGGTTCTGTGTGGCTATTCTGAGGCTATTTTCTACATGCAGCGTGACCGGAGCTCGTTTGACTTGGTCTTTTGAGGTTAGAGTGGTGCCCAGTTCCTCCGGGGAGGTCCCGGAGACGCCATTCCAATCGGGGTAAGTTTTGGTGTGAAGCCGCCATTTTACTTATATAATTCCGTCCAGTTGGACGATGGCTGCTGAAGCAGTTAAATGCTGCACCCGTGGTGGTAAACGTAGATCAGCAGCGGGGCTCTGTAAGACGTGCTCTTTAGACGCTAGAGCTGGTACGAGCATGGCGAGCGATGATTCTTCCCGCTCAATGGAGTTGGCAGTGGGCGCCATTTTGGAAGCGCTGCACGCCTCGACCCTCGCTGTAGCAGAGGAGTCTTAGTGCAGGGGGACGCCTCGGTTAGAGGCTACCAGAGGAGCTCCTGTTCCTGTTTCTCCTGATTCGGAGATGGAGGGTCAGGGTGAGTGTTCCTCCCCGGAGTTTGTGCTTTTAATGCATAAAGCTTTCATGCTGAAAAGAGCTCTGCCGCACGTGTCTGACACTGCGCTGCTACCTGGTTTCCTCCTGGGTGTTGATGGCCCGGGGCTGGCTGATTCCCCTGAACATTGGAAGGACGCAAAACACAGACGGGTAAATTCCCTGTTGTCCCTCCTTTCTGTGATTATTGCTCATGTTCTGGGGCATTCGTTCGCTGTGAGGAAAGTTCATGTTATTCTACTTTGAGGATACACTCTGCTTTGGAAGTTTCAAATACTGAAGGCAGATGGAGCTAGCCGTCCATAGAGCACTATGGTTTGTCAGTGTTCTCTATCTCCACTTGCTGGTAGGTGGACATAACCCATCAGTTAATGGATTCATCTGCTGTGACTAAAGGAAAGAAAATTACCAAGGTAAGAACCTAATTTTCCCTTGCTCATCTGCATTCCGTTTTCGTTAGCTGCTAACGTGATCGGAAAATGGCTCGGAGAAGCCTTTTGTACATGCCATGTTTTACTACTTGCTCGTTAATGGCTCCTTAAGTTTAGTGCATCTGGCCCTTAAACTGTTATGTAGAACTAAACCACCTTTGGATCCATATGAATTGCAAACGGTATTGCTGGCTACTATAATGAGTCAATTGGACTATTGCAATATTATTTTGTTAGGCATTCTTGACTCTCAACTACATAGATTCTAAATTGTGCAGAATGAGGTGGCTAAACTTGTTCTTGGGGATAAATTCATTGATCATGCCACCTTGTTTCTTTTAAGATTACATTGGCTTCCAGTGAAAACTAGAATTAACTTTAAACTTTTGCTAGTTGTTTTCAAAATTTTACATGGTTTGGCACCTATGTACAACTATTTCTCTTTCTCTTCAACTAAATCCTTGTGTTCATTGCAGGGAATTTGACTAACAATTCCATCAAATTCTACAATAAGACATAGATCACAACCCGAACTTTGGAATAAGTTACCATACAGTTTTAGAGCTTTTGATTATTTTACGTTTAAGATGTTTTTGAAAACTTATTTCTTTGAACACTACTTATTAAGTAATTAACTTTTAGAATTCTGATGTTTTATATTTTTATATGATTTATGTGTTCTCTTTTTGTAATCTGCTTTGAGTCATAATTTGGTTAAGTGGAGTATAAACGTTCACATTAGATTAGGTTCCGACTCTACTCCCGGAACACCCCCAAAATAGTCTGTTTTCATTTCTGCTCTAACTGGGTAAGTGCCACTGAAAATTTGCAGTTAACTTTAAACAGGCAATTTAACCAGTTAGGAGCCATTTCTGTCCGGTTATATCACTTTGAATATCGAACCTATTGTTTGTAATGTATTTTTTTTATGGTTATGTTAGTATCTGATTATGTAACTGTCTATTTGCTTTTCTATTGGAAGCTCCCTAAAACCATGTTTGATATTATAAATAAATATGTTTCCCTCCTCTACCCCTTCACATATTCCACTCCAGATGCCCAACTCAATATTTTTCATTTAGATTTGGATTGTTAAGCAGTTGACCACATCAAGCTTTTTTTACATCACTTTTCATTCTCTTCGGGTCTGTCTGCTCTTGTGGACCTTAAGTTTTATTTTTGTAGATTAAACTATCCAGCCTCTGAACTGATCCCTGAGGCACATTACTAAACTCTTCCTTTCAAGGAGTGAATTTCACGTACTGTTCTTCTCTCTTTATCACTCAATCTGTTTTGTCACCCTAGGATTTACAGTAGTTTTTCTTCCATGTTATGCTCTCGAGAATAAATGCTTATTACATAGGTTCTTGTCAGAATGGCCTATAATGAAGTGATCTTAATCTTTGCTGAAATATCAGATACGAATGATTAGAATTGGGGTTAAAACTTTGGATAGAGCTACACAGGAACGGGGTTTGCGGGAATCCCGCGGAACCTGCGGGATTCCCGCAGGGATGGAAGCAGTTCTGTGGGGTTTCCGTGGGGACGGAAGCAGTTTTGCGGGGTTTCCGTGGGGACGGAAGCAGTTTTGTGGGGTTTCCGTGGGGACGGAAGCAGTTCCTGTGGGGTTCCCGCGGGGATGGAAGCAGTTCTGCGGGGTTCCTGTGGAAGTGTAAGCTACACCTGCACCAGCCTCTCATCTACCGAGTACCAAGTTCTTTGAGTGCTGTCTCCTCCTCCTCCTCTTCCTTCTTGCTTTAACAGCACAAATGTGGAAAACTTTCCATTAAGGAGGTGGTAGAGTCACAAATGATGATGGAATTCAAAAAGACGTGGGATGAACACATTTTCTAATTAGAAAATGGAAGTTATAAAAAACCTAACCTTAAATGACTGCATGTGTGTGGATGTGTGAAGTAATGCTTAGATGGCGACTCTGGCTGTGATTAACTAGGGCCAATACCGGGCAGACTTGTATGGTCTGTATCTAATATATGGAAGTCTGTTTTAGGATGGGCTGTTAAGGGCTTAGGCAGCAACTTCAGTGGCTGTAACATAAGGACAGTTCTGGACAGATTTTTACGATCTGTGTCCCACAAATGAGAAGACGAATAGACTGGAGTGGGCTTCAACAACAACTCCAGCAGTTGGAACATAAGGATAGGGCCAGATAGACTTCTATGGTCTATGTTCCAGAAACACAAAAGGAAGACCATAATCAAGTATATAATATCACACTCATTGATTTAATCATGGATTGATAATGAGTGTGACTATTGAGCAGACTGGATGGACCATTCAGGTCTTTATTTGCTGTCACTGACACAGGCATGAGCATCAGATGTCACCTGACCTACTGGCGCATACATGTGGTGACCTCTCAGCACACAGTGCCAGTAAATCAGAGACAAATCTTACATGTGCACACCAGAGTGTTCCAAGTTTCAGCTTCCATTCCTTCCTTGCCTACAGTGCTGTGGCTCAAATCCAGAGAGAGACTGAGGGAGCTGACTGGAATTTTCTTTTATGTACCATTAAATTCTTACAGTGATGGGTGGGGATGGGTTGGGATGGGTTACATGTTTGCGGGGATGGATGGGGATGGGTAACATTCCAGTGGGGACGGGTAAGATTCCAGCAGGGACGAGCGGGGATGTGTAAGATTTCTGTCCCCGTGCAACTCTCTAGTGTATAAGGCCCCTCTGTCCAGAGCCGTCAGAATTGATGGGCAAGACGAGTGGCAATGACAGCAGCTAATCTAATTTAGAAAGTTATATGGAGTGTAAGTGTTGCTTTAAATTGGAAACCCCCTCCCCCCTTACAGTTGTGATGTGCATAGCAGGTTTCTGCATCTGACTGTGTTCCATTTCTTTTCTTGCAGCCAGAAGATCTCATGAACATGCAGCACTGTAACCTCTTGTGCTTGCCTGAGAACTATCAAATGAAATATTACTTCTACCATGGTTTGTCATGGCCTCAGGTGAGACAGTCATTCATGGACATCTGTTTTCCCTCTGTCCTCTGTGCAAGGCCTCCCAGTATCTCTCTTGCAAAGTTTACCTTTGTTTTTTGCTCTCCAGTCTCTTGATCAGAAGCTTTATCATATTTGCAATTCACTATAATCGTTGAGTGTGAAAACACTACAGTTACTTTATAAAGCAGCAAATGGAGGGATCATTAAAAAAACAAACAAACCCAAAACCAAAAAAATCATTTTTGGCCATCACAACAATATTCTTAAGTTGTCTTCATCAACGACTGGATTTCAATCATAGATTCCTTACAATTATCATTTTTGCAGGCAGAAAGGAAATCTGGATGATAGAATTATTCTTGCTGTCACAATGTTCTCTACTTTCTAGAAGGATTTCCCTTACTCCTTCCTGTCTTTCTGGTCCATGCCCTCTACCTTTGAAGAGCTGCACTTGTAAACCTGGTTAGTATTTAAAACCCTAGTATACTGTAGGCTAGTGCTTCCTAAACCCATCCTGGTAGCCCCACAGCCAGTTGGGTTTTCTGGATATCCACAATGAATATATAGTTGTATTCACAGGGTACTTGGTACATACACATTTCTCTTGAATAGTCATTAAGAAGATCCTGAAAACAAACTGGCTGTGGAATCGCTGTGATGGATTTGGGAAACCCTGTCTTAGTCCTTTATACCCATGTACCACACCATCTCTCTCTCTATCTAATGTATCACAAATAGTGTTCAACTTGGTAATTACAGATATCCCTGGGCCTGTGAATGTCATGGGCACTACTGTTGTGACCAGACAAGACCTATTTCACTGACAAATGAAGATCCTAAATTGCTAGTAAAATATTGGTTAATTAGCTACAGGTGGTTTTTGCAAGCATTGTCCATGAAGACCATACAAAGGGACTTAGAAACTTGAGTAGGTTCAAATTTGTCTTGCTTGGGTTGAATTGCCACTAAAAGAGTATTATATTTGTTATAGCCTTACCAGTAGAGGTTCCAAATAAGATCCTTAGGAGAGTGCAAAAAAAGTTTTCAATTTTACTTCCTTAGCCTCAGCAGCAGATGAATCCAGGAACTGCTGGGTTGTATTCGCCTACCAGCAGGTGGAGATAGAAAACACTGAAGACTAAGCAGTGAACTTAGACGTCCAGCTCCTTACCACTTCAGTATATCTCTATTTCCAGCAGGTGGTGGACAGATTCCTTCCAGCTCCTGGATTCTGCTTGGGGAGATCTAGGGCTGTCAGCCAGTTGAGCTTGGGGACGTGTGGCTGAGGTTTGCCCACCTTGAGGACATACTTGTTTGGCAGGTCCCTGTCCTACCCCGTCTTTCCCCTGCTCTCTGCTCCCGGTTCTTTCTCTGCTGCTGCAAAAAAAAAAGCTAGTGCTCTCCTCACAGCATTGCAGCTTACGCCGGCAAGGGGGAAAAAAAAAAAGCAGCTCTGCCTGCCTTACTCCTTCCGAGCTGTAGGGAGTGGGAGTGCTGCTTAGACTCCCTTTGAGAGCTGCCGCCGCCATTGAGAGCTTATCCTAGGCTCTGGTGAGTACCTTTGCTTTGCGTTGTGTTTGGCTCCGGAGGGGCGGATTGCGCTATGGCGGAGGAAGGTGTCAAAAGATGCTCCCGCTGTGGTTCCCGATGTTCTGCAGCGGGGGTGTGCATAGAGAAATGCTCGGATCTGATTGCCGGCGCTGAGGAGGCCCTACAGTCTGTCGGGGAATCTTCCTGCGCTTTTGACGGTGCTGGGCGTGTCGCTGTAGCCGCACCTGAAGCAGCTGTGGATTCAGCGCCGTTTTGTAGCTCTGATGCTTCCCGCCTTTCTGCTTCTATTTCCGCAGGTATTCTTTTCTGCAGGGCTGGCTGGAACTTCTCTTTCTGATGCTTCTGCTTCTACCAGGTCAAGTGTGGAGTTTTTTACGGAGTTTATTTTAATGTTGCATCAGGTTTACTTAATGAAGAAGGGATTGGCTCCTCTGCCCTACCCCTCTCATTCAGTCTGCTTAAAGGGCAGAGAGGCTGTTTCTGGTCAGGAGGATTTTGGGTCACAGCTCCAATTTGAAGATCCTGCTTTTAAGCGCAGGAGACTAGCGTCCTCGCCTGAGGGAGGGTCTGTGGGTCCTCATCTCCACCTTCCATTTTGGCGGGTTCTGGGTACTCTGGCCATCCTTCTAGGCTGGAGGACCTTGAGGATAGTGAGCTGCTCCCTGCGGAGCAAGATGATCCGACGTCTGTCCGGATTTTTCATCAGGACGAGCTTCCTTCCCTCATCCCACATGCTTTGGAAGCTGTGAATATTTCAGACCCATCAGAAAAACGCCAAAGTTCTGAAGTTCTTCAGCAAAAGAAAGGAGGCTGAATCCACAGGGCTGGACACTCTCTTACAACCCTGGCCAAAGTGCGGCCTCCTCTACATCTTCCCGCCTTGGCTCCTAATCGGACGTCTTCTGTGGCAAATCTCTCTTCATCCCGGTCTGGTAGTATTGATTGCTCCAGACTGGCCTCGCCATCCGTGGTATGCGAATTTGAGTTGTCTGCTGGTGGAGCCTCCTCTGTGTCTTCCGTTCTCTCCTGGACTTCTTCACCAGGGTCCAGTACAGATGGAGGACACCTCCTGCTTTGGTCTTACGGCTTGGCTCTTGAGAGGGCGAAGCTGAGGAAGAAGGGCTATGCTGATCCAGTCATTGCAACCTTGCTTCGAGCCCGGAAACGTTCCACTACTACGGCTTATGCCAGGGTGTGGTGCACTTTTGAATCGTGGTGTGCGGAACGAGTATGGTCCCCCTTTAAGGCTTCTGTTTCCCAGATTTTGGCTTTCCTCCAGGAGGGTTTGCAGAAGGGTTTGGTGTATAATTCTCTGCGAGTTCAAGTTGCGGCTTTGGCCTGTTATCGAGGGTGGGTGTCAGGCTCATCTCTTGCAGTTCATTCTGATGTGACATGATTTTTGAAGGGTGCTCTTCACCTTCGACCTCTGGTGCGGCGTCCTTGTTCTTCTTGGAAGCTCAACCTTGTGCTGAGTGCCTTTCAGGTTGCTGTTTGAGCCGCTGCGTTTGGCCTCTGATAAAGATCTTACTCTGAAGACGGTGTTTTTGGTAGCCATTTCCTCAGCGCGTCGGATATCTGAACTCCAGGCGTTGTCGTGTCGGGAACCCTTCCTGCAATTTTCCGATTCGAGGGTTATTCTCCGGACGGTTCCGCCCTTTTTGCCTAAGGTCATGTCAGCCTTTCGTTTGAATCAGCCTCTGTTCCTACCTTCCTTTCGGAAGTCTGATTTTCCGGACAACTTTTCTATTCTTCATTGTCTGGATGTGTGTCGTGCTCTTTGATATCTCCAGATGACGAATGAGTTCCGGTGCTCGCACCATCTGTTTGTGCTTTTGTCCGGTCCTAGACGAGGTTATGCTGCGTCCAAAGCAACCATTGCTTGGTGGCTTAAAAAAGCCATTTGCTCAGCTTACGTTATCAAGGGTTAGGCTCCTCCTTCCGAGTTGTGAGCTCATTTGACTCGTGCACAAGCTACTTTTTGGGCTGAAACGGGCATCCTTTCTTTGGATGATATTTGTCGGGCGATGACTTGGGCTTCGCGACATTCCTTTGTTAAACACTACAGATTTGATGTTGCTGCGCGTGCAGATGCTCATTTTGGGGCGACAGTGCTCTCTTGGGGAGCGGCGGTTTCCCATCCTGTTTAGGGGATTACTTTTATACATCCCACCAGTTCCTGGATTCATCTGCTGCTGAGGCTAAGGAAGGTAAAATTATGCCTTTCCTGATAATTTTCTTTCCTTTAGTTCTAGCATATGAGTCCAGGATCCCTACCCATTTGCTGTGGCCGCGTGCTCCATTTTCTTTTTCTCTTTCGAGTCAGTAATTTCTGTCATGTAAAAAAAAGAAAGAGAGAAGAGATACGAAGAGAAACTAGAAGAGATACGGAAGTAGATGTATTATAGTTTTCCTTGAAATTTCTTGTTCGGCTGTTGCTGCATTGTTGCGAGGAAGGCTTTTGTTTCACTTCTTTTTGCCTCTCTTCTGCTTTGTGGATGAGATCTATACTGAAGTGGTAAGGAGCTGGACGTCCAAGGTCACTGCTTAGTCTTCCGTGTTCTGTATCTCTACCTGCTGGTAGGCGGATACAACCCACCAGTTCCTGGATTCATCTGCTGTGACTAAAGGAAAGAAAATTATCAGGTAAGGCATAATTTTACCTTCTAGGGGATAGCCTCCAAGAGTAGCAAGGAAGGTCCTGTATTTACCCAAGGAGGTAAAGGAGGTCTAGGGTCCCTTGAGTAAAGATACATTATCTGATTGCCAAGTGTAGGTGGTGGTTTATGTGAGAGGAATGGGGAAGGCAGTGACCTAGCCAGACCTCGACATGGAGAGGGTCCAGAGCCCAAACTGAGGGGGCGCATTTTGGCCCGCTGCTCCCTCCTCCTCATATACCTTGGCTGATGGGGGTCCCCAACCTCCTCCAGCTGAAGCGTTTGTCCAGCTCTGGTCTTCGCCGCATTGCCTGACCTACTCTTCTTCTCACATCGCGTGCATACTCGTTTTCAATTTAATTAAAATGAGCATGCACATGACGTAAGGGGAAGAGCAGGGGAGGCAATGCGGTGGAGACCAGCACTGGACAAACAAACCGGAGGCCCTAGAGCCAATTTGGGGGAGTCCAGGCCTCCGTGGCCCCCCGTAGCTACACCACTAGGGGAAGGAGGAACAGTGGATATGAATAGAACAAGCAGAGGTGGGGAATACGCCACTGAATGGGTTAGCTTAACCTATGTTTGAATAAAAAGGCTATAGAGACCAACAGCCTATATGTTGTGCTTATGTTGAATATATGGGTTTCTGACAGGTTAATGGATAAAATATTTGCTAGGTTCCTTTCCATAAGGTTTAATAATTTTGTACCAGGACAGATGTATGGGAGCCATAGGGTGTGGCAAAAGAGGGGTCTCTTTATGATAGGCCCTCTGAGGAGCTGAGAAGGCAGATTGATTTGGGAAGAGGTAACCATCTTTAGTACCTGCAGGTTAAGCTTCCTTAGCACTTTTCTAGACCAGCCCAGAGTAGATTTGATGGATTATGCAAACCTACCAGCAGGTGGACACTGAGAATTCCTGATTCCTGAGTGAGCCTAATCTGCAGTGTGCAGTCCCTCAGATAATCTGTATTTCTCAGTCTCCAGCAGGTGGAGGATGCATTAATCTGTGTAGTCTAGGTTGGTTTGGTGGGCCTAGGATCCCAGGGAGGGAGACCTACTGGTTGATAACCTACTTTTTTTCATTTTTTTTTTTTAACTAGTATTAGGTTCTGCCTGGGGCTGAGATCCATGGTGGTCTCCCTTGCCATGGGGATGCCACAGTTGGATGGCTGTTCCTCCCCCCCCTTCCTACCTCCCCAGCACTCCTCCTTCACTCCCTCTGGGGGTCTGGAGTTGTAGTGAGTTTTTTCTGTCTCAGCCCCTCTGTCGTATGAGGGGAACTTGAGTGCCATGGGGGATAACAGTAGCTCTTTAAGAAAGGGAAAAAAAAGATTTTAAAAGAGTAGAGATTGTTCTTTAGGCTGTCTCCCCACAGTGTGTGTGGTTTTCCAGGGGGGAAGTTGTTCAGTGTGTGCCTTTCAGAGGCTCATTGAGGACCTCTTCAGTCTGAACTTCTGGCAGAGGAACCAGCCCTTATGGCCTGGGTAAAATGTCATCTTTCAGATCTCTTGGCCTCATAAAGAGTGGGAATGAAAAACGTCCAGGTGGACTTTCTCAGCAGGAATGTTCTGGATCTAGGGCAGGACGCATATGACAACATTGTGCAATGGTGGTGTTGGTTGATAATGGATCTCATAGTGACATACTGCAGTGCCGAGGCCTTGATTTTTTCCAGCCACATAAAGGACTGGAAGTTGGAGGGTGTAGATAGATACCCTGTCACAGTTGTGGCCTCCTGGCTTATCCCATGATCCCTTCTGGGAAGAATTCTCCAAAGGATAGGGTGCCATGATGGCCCAGTGGTTCTAGTGGCTCTGGACTGGCCAAGAAGTCTGTGGTATGCAGACATAGTACATTTGGCAGTGGACACACCATTGAAACTTTTGACATGTGAGGATCTTTTGCGGAAGAGGCCAGTGAAGATGCCAGATCTGGCTCGTTTTTGTATTATGGTTTGGCTCTTGCAATCCCCTTGCCGTCCTTCATTCCTTCCTGGGGTCTTAATTTGGTATTGGCATCCTTGGTGAGACCCCCCTTTGAGCCTCTATTCAGCGGCATAATTAATGATGTCCCCTTGAAGGCAGTATTTCTAGTGGCTATCTCCTTGGGCTAGGAACGTTTTGGAATTACAGGCAGTTGTCTTTCAGGGATCCTTTTCTGGTAATTTCCAAGGAGAAGGTGGTTCTTTTGGCCGGTGCCTTCCTTTCTTCCCAAAGTGGTGTCAGCTTTCCATGTCAACCAAGTTGTGATGTCAGTTTTGGAACAGAATAAAGGTACAGAAGAGCAGTTTCAGTTGGATAGACTTGATGTTAGGAGAGTGTTGAAGGAATATGGAGGACAGAAGAGTTTCGCATTTCTGACCGTCTTTGTACTCTTTGGTGGCAGTTGGAAGCATCTCATGGCGTCCAAGGCTACCATTGCTAGGTAGATTAAGGACGCAATTGTTTCGGCATATCTCCTGGGTGGGAAGCCAAGGTGAGGCTGGATCCACTGGGGGGCAAGTGGTTTCATGGGCCGAGAGCTCCCTGATTCTTCCCAGAAACACTTGTAGGGTGTCATCCTTACATTTGTTTGTCCAGTACTATCAGACATGGTGTGATGCAGCATTTGATGCTTGGGTGTTTCTGAAGGCTTCCATGCATGAGTTCCATTGCTTTGGTATTAGCTGTCAATCTATTCTTATCTGGAGAGACACTAAGGAGGAAGAAATTAGATCTTACCTTCTAATTGACTTTCCTTTAGTTCCTTCATACTGGCCCAGAACTTGCCCTATTCTGGTATTCTCTTGAAAGTTCAGTCTGTTGGAGGATATGTGGTATCTGTCGATTCATTTGGTGTAGATTGAACTGCAAGGAGTTGGTCTAGTTTGATTGCTTTCCTTTCACAAGACAAATTGAATTATGAGGGTTTTTTTGTTGTTGTTTTTGTTATTTGGCTGCTAGCTTGGCTAAGGTGCTTGAAGTGCAGATCTGTGATGCAAGAGATGAGCAGAATATGGAGATGGGAACTTTGGTGTCTTCGTATTCTGCTTCTCTGAAGGACTGCGCAGTTTAGATATAGGCTCACTTAGAAGTCAGAAATTCTCAGTCTCCACATGCTGGTAGCAGTGCATAACCCAGCTGGGCCAGTCTGGAGGGACTAAAGGAAAGCAAATTAACAGGTAAGAAGATCTAATTTCTCTACTATGTCCTAGAGAATCCAAACAAAATGGATATAAAATACCTGAAAGGGGGTATTCATCTTTTACAGCTCTATCAGGCACTCGAAAGGAATGATGGCCCAGAGAGCTACTCCTGCCTCGTCTTAGGGCTTGGGAAAGACATAACACGTGAATAGGGAGAGGTTTCCAGAGCAACAGTAACATAATGTTCATGTTCAATTGTGAAGCGCTGCGTACAACTGGTAGCACTATAGAAATGATTTGTAGTAGTTACAAGGTCCTTTTTATGGAATGTAAATTTCCACCTTAGAAACTGAGTAAGATGTTTAAAGATGTGAATGAGGAATGTTGGAGCTGCTGTGAGCATAAAGACAGCTTTCCACACGTGGTAGGGGTATCCCAAAGTACAGGTGTATTGGAGTATGACTGATATATTCAAGGTAGACTGGATGATGTTACCATAATATTGTGAAACCTGGGGAATTGGGAGATACAGCGGAGGCGTTGGCATTGATGTGGTTTTGGCTGCTGAAATAGAGATGGCTTTGCATGAGAGAGAGCAGCAACTCCTGGAGTGGAGAATATAAATCAAGTAAATGTGGGATATTTATAGAATGAGTGAAATAACTGAAATCAAAAGGTGAATGCATTTCTTAATAACCTGTCACCATTTGAAGAGTACATGGAGAACAGGTACTACAGGGTTAATTCTTTGGGTCTGTGAAAAGATTTTGGAGGGAGACAAGAAAGGAGTGGGATAACAAGATTTTCAAAGGAAAAATTTTAGAACATGGAATGAAGACTTGGATTATTTACTTGCTGGCTATTGATGGTACTGAAAGATACTGTGTGCAGCAATGAGATTTTTTTTTCTCCATAAACACTGAGGGAGGGGGGAGGTATACAGGTACAATAAAAGATGATTTTTTTTACCGCAGCTTGATTAACTATGGAAGTCAGCAACCTGCGGTATAACAGTCCTTCAGGTTGCTGACTACCATGGTAAACGAATGACGTTGCTTGCGAGCCACCTCGCAAACAATGTTTATTCCAGCAGCCTGAGAGCATTGGGCCACAAAGCCACTGCCTGATCCTCTGGTGCCTGACACAGTTTCCCCCCTCCAAAGGACACCCCTGATCCAGCTTACAATAGCACAGGCCTCAGGTTAATTTTAAGTCACGATTAGTTTTTTCTTTTTGACTGTGTGTTTTTTAATTTACGGGGAAATTATCAAACTGCATTAGGGCCTTAAGTCATGTCGTCAACCCATCTTGATCATTTCCCCTGTTAAAAAAAAAAAATAATAATAATCCTAATCACGATTGAAAATTGACCTGAGGCCAGTGCTATTGTAAGCTGGAGCATCTGTGAAGAGAGAAAAAGGCTCCTGGGTTCAAATTCAGCTTCCGTTTGGGAAATAAAAATTAATTTTATCATTTACAGTTTGTGTTTTTTCTGAGAATCTTGCATAAGATGCTGTTGTATATTGCCTGGAAGAGTGTGGAGCTTATTATGGCTCTTGTGATAACTGAACTGAAGATTTGGTGCATCTCTTCTTTCTTTGTGAGGGTGGCTTGTTTCATTCCCTGCTTGCCAGTAAGCTCCTCTCTTTCTCCTCTTCCTGCAGCTGTCCTACATTGCTGAAGATGAAAATGGGAAGATTGTAGGCTATGTTCTGGCTAAAATGTAAGTTGCACTCCTGTTCTTCCTGACAATGCGCTTCTGCTGATCGCTGTGCTGCTTAGCTAAATGACATTAAAATGTCTGTATTATCTTTTTCTAGGAGGGGGGATTGCACTTAGGATGGTAGTTTGATTAATTTGCAGCAGTAGCTTTGTGGGTTTTCAGGATATGCGCAGTGAATATGTGTGAGATAAATTTTGCGTATTAATTGTAGGTATCAGGAAAACTTGACCAGGAGAGGTTTCAGAATCACTGGTATGGCTGCAGCTATTGTAGAAGTATTTCATTGTCTGCTGAAATTAAACACTTTTCTTTCACTCTGTCTTCTTTCTCCCATTGCTCCTTCACCTCCTAACCCTTCCTGTCTCTGTTAGGGAAGAGGATCCTGATGATGTGCCCCATGGACACATAACATCACTGGTACGGCCTGCTATTTATCTATATTCTCAGTTACACATAATTCGATATGAGTCTGCTCTTTTGTCCAGTTAAAATGTTGTTGTAACTCTGTTTTCTCCAACGACAAGCAGGCTGCTTGTTCTCACATGTGGGTTGACGTCCAACGACGGCCCAGGAATTGGAAATTTTGCAAGCAAAATAAAAGGTTTTGCCATAGAGTTCTGGCGCGCGAATCGCGCTCACCACACATGCGCAGACGACTTCCCACCCGACGCACAAGCGTGCTACCTCAGTTCTTTTTTCTCAGCGGCAGTGTTTCCTCTGCGCTCCATTCAGGCCCAGAAAGAGAACTACTCTATGCGATTTAGTTTTGTTTTATTTCTTTGTCGTCTTTTTACAAAAAAGAAAAATAATAATAATTTGAGTAGATTCCTGTAGTTTTCTTGTTTCTTTTTGTCCATCTTTAAAGTTTCCTTTATTTTTCGACGTGACAGGCCTTTGGGCCGCGCGGTCGTGTTTATTCCCTTTTGTGCCGCCTCCTTTTTGGCACAATCTCGTCGTTTGATTTCACTGAGGCCGTTTTTCCTTCCGTCATCGAAGACACCCAGCGGCTTCAAACGTTGTTCTCGGTGCAACCGGACCATCTCAGGTACAGATACCCATGCTTGGTGTATCCAGTGCCTTGGGCCCAACCATAGCCCAGCCGCTTGTAGTCTGTGTCTTTGTATGAAGAAACAGACCCAAGCGTCTCGAGAGGCCCAGTGAGAAAAGCTTTTTAGGGTTCTGTCCGGTCCTTCGACATTGACAGGAGCATCGACGTTGGGAGCAAAGGTAATGGCTGCTCAGAGACCAGTTCGTGCTGGGAGCAGTGAGGCGTCGAGTGGGTCTCCATCTGTCTCAAGGCGTCCTGTTATGCAGGACCCCAGGGACCAGCCTTCATCGGACCCAGCCCCTAGGAGGCGTGAGGATTCCACGTTGTCCTCGTCGGTACCGAGGAGTCTCAATGACTGGTGTCGAGCGAAGGCAAAGAAGCACCGTCATCGCTCTCCCTCGACACATGGTACCGGGAGCTCCGGGGCGTCGAGAGACTCGGCACCCGAGAAGTGTCGACGTTGAGAGGATTGCTCCCCCTCGATACAGGAGGTGCCAATGCGTCGGTCTCCCAGCAGCCCGGTATCTGCTCCTGTACCTCCTCGGATTCTGCCTGTTCCACCGACCCCACAGCCTTCTCCAATGGCGGCTCTCAACGAGCGCATCCAGGCCTTGTTTCCAGAGCTTCTGGAGGGACTGCTATGTCAATCAGCTCCAGTGTCATAGGTGCTTGCGCCTTCGGTACCATCTCCTGCAGCGGACTCAGGCCCTTCTCCTGCTGTGAGGTCTCCGACTGCGGGTGCCGCCTGCGGCATTGGTGTCAGCTGCCACCCAGGTCGACTCCCCTTCGGTGGAGGGAGCTTCACCACAGTCAGACAGGGCATCGACCTCTCGATATCGCCGTAGAGGTCACTGTTCCTCGGCGTCGAGGCAGGTCCAATGTTGAAGCACCTTAACTCAGGTTTTATCTGACACTGAGCAGGAGCATTCGTGGGAGTCAGATGAGGATCCCAGGTACTTCTCTTCTGATGAGTCCTTTGGGATTCCCTCTGATCCTTCTCCTCCACTAGAAAGGAGACTGTCTCCACCAGAGAGTCTGTCCTTTTCCTCTTTTGTCCTGGAAATGGTTACGGCTATTCCCTTCCCTGTGGAGGTTGAGGATGAGCCCAGGACTGAGATGCTCAAGGTCTTGGATTATTCTTCGCCACATAAAGAGGCTGTGACAGTTCCTCTGCATAAGGTACTGAAGGAAGTCCTTATGCAAAACTGGTCAGCCCCTCTGTCTGGCCCCGTGGTCCCGAAAAAAAGCTGAATCCCAGTATCTGATCCTTGGTGAACCTGGGTTGATGAGGTCTCAGTTACCCCACAATTCCATGATGGTGGACTCCGCCCTCAAGAGAGCCAGGAGTACTAGACTATGCTTCTGCGCCACCAGGCAGAGAAGCTAGGACTTTTGATTCTTTTGGGAGGAAGACATATCAGGCCGCTATGCTCGCTGCCAAGATCCAGTCATACCAGCTCTTCACGAGCGTACACTTACGGGACTCGATACATCAACTTGCCAGCTTGATTGATGCACTCCCTACGGAGCTGGCCGAGCCTTTTCGCCAGGTGGTTAGGCAGCAGAAGGCGTGTCGCAAGTTCCTGGCCAGGGGTACTTTTGACATGGCATCCAGAATCGCTGCTCAAGGTATAGTGATGCACAGACTCACATGGCTGCGTGTCTCTGACCTGGATCATTCTGTCCAGCAGCGGATGGCGGATGTTCCTTGCCAGGGAGGACAATCTTTTTGGAGAAAAAGTAGAGGATCTGGTTGATCAAATCAAGAAGCGTAATGATGCTATGGATTCTTTCTTCCACCGGGTGTCTTCTGCTACTGCCTCCTCATCTAGGAGATTTTTTGGAGGGAGGAGGAGTGCCCCCTATACCTACTCTAGGTGTAGGTACACTCCTGCTTCTCGGCAGCGTGCCCATTAAACCCCAGCGCGCTCGTTCTCGTCAACAGCGTGTGACTAAAGCCCATTCTGCTCCCCAGCAAAAGCAAGGGACGAGCTTTCGACTGGCTCCAGTTCAGCATAGCCTCAGTAAAAGTGTCCATACCGGACGACTTGCCGGCAGGGGGGGAGGTTGATGTTTTTTCACCAAAGGTGGCCTCTCATAACCTCCGACCAGTGGGTTCTTTAAATAGTCCAGTTAGGATACACACTCAATCTGGAATCCAAACATCCAAATTGTCCACCGGGAGCTCAATCTTACAGTTCCCAGCACATGCAGGTACTTGCAGAGGAACTCTCCGCCCTTCTGAAGGCCAGTGCGGTCATACCCATTCCACCAGGGGAAGGAGGGCTGGGATTCTATTCCAGGTACTTCCTTGTGCAAAAGAAAACAGGGGGGGATGCGTCCCATCCTAGACCTAAGGGGCCTGAACAAATTTCTGATTCAGGAAAAGTTTAGGATGGTTTCCCTGGGCACCCTTCTTCCCATGATTCAAGAGAACGATTGGCTATGCTCTCTGGACTTAAAGGATGCTTACACACACATCTCGATACTTCCAGCTCACAGGAAGTATCTTCGATTTCGGTAGTCGCAGCGTCGCTACGCAGACTAGGAGTGCATGTGTTCCCTTATCTCGATGATTGGCTGGTGAAGAGCACCTCGAAGGCAGGCGCTCAGTCCCATCTCACTCCAGTCCAAAAGTTGGAATTCATTGGAGCCCTGTTGAACACAAAGACAGTTCGAGCTTATCTTCCCGAGGCAAGGGCAGACAACATCCTGTCCCTGGTGTCCATAGCTCAAGCGTCTCACAGGTCACAGCTCGGCAAATGTTGAGGCTTCTGGGCCACATGGCCTCCACAGTTCATGTGACTCCCATGGCACGCCTACACCTGAGATCAGCTCAATGGACCCTAGCTTCCTAGTGGTACCAAGCTGCGGGGAGTCTAGAGGATGTAATCCAACTGTTGACCGACTTTCTGAATTTTCTGCAGTGGTAGATGATTCGATCCAATTTGACCTTGGGACGTCCATTCCAAATTCCTCAGACACAAAAAGTGCTGACGACGGATGCATCCCTCCTGGGGTGGGGAGCTCATGTAGATGGGCTTCACACTCAAGGAGCCTGATCCTTTCAGGAAAAAGGTCTTCAGATAAATCTCCTGGAATTGTGAGCGATCTGGAACGTTCTAAAGGCTTTCAGAGACCAGCTGTCCAACCAAAACATATTGATTCAGACAGACAATCAGGTTGCCATGTATTACACCAACAAGCAGGGGGGCACCGGATCTCGCCCTCTGTGTCAGGAAGCCGTCCAGATGTGGCTTTGGGTGCGCCGTCTCGGCATGTTTCTGCAAACCACTTATCTGGCAGGCGTAAAGAACAGTCTGGCCGACAGGCTGAGCAGGATAATACAACCTCACGAATGGTCACTGAACATGGGAGTAATCCGCAAGATCTTCCGAGCGTGGGGCACCACCTCAGTGGGTCTTTTTGCTACTCAGATCAATCGCAAGGTCCCTCAGTTCTGTTCCAGGCTTCAGGCCCACGATGCTTTTCTTCTCCATTGGGGAACGGGCCTTCTGTATGCGTATCCTCTCATACCTCTAGTAGGGAAGACTGCTGAAACTCAAGCAGCACTGCGGGACCATGATTCTGATTGTGCTCTTCTGGCAGCATCAGATTTGGTTCCCTCTTCTTCTGGAGTTGTCCTCCAAGGAGCCGTGGAGATTGTTTTCCAGCCTTCATCACCCAGAATGAGGGGTCACTTCTACATCCCAACCTCCAGTCTCTGGCTCTCATGGCCTGGATGTTGAGAGCTTAGAATT
This sequence comes from Microcaecilia unicolor, assembly GCF_901765095.1. Lineage (NCBI taxonomy): Eukaryota > Metazoa > Chordata > Amphibia > Gymnophiona > Siphonopidae > Microcaecilia > Microcaecilia unicolor. The sequence continues at coordinate 264,199,546 of NC_044032.1, read as the reverse complement.
CGCCTCCTTGGGTCTTTTAGAGGGTGTCTCCCAGGTCTTGCTTGCTTCCAGAAAAGATTCCACGAAGAGGTGTTACTCTTTTAAATGGAGGAGGTTTGCCATCTGGTGTGATAGCAAGGCCCGAGATCCTCTTTCTTGTCCTACACAGACCCTGCTTGAATGCCTTCTACACTTGTCAGAGTCTGGTCTCAGGACCAACTCCGTAAGAGTTCATCTTAGTGCGATTAGTAGTTTTCATCGCCGTGTAGAGGGTAAGCCTATTTCTGGACAGCGGACAGCCTTTAGTTCGCTTTGAGAGGTTTGCTTTTGTCAAAGCCCCCTTTCAAACCTCCACCAGTGTCATGCGATCTCAACGTCGTTCTCACTCAGCTGATGAAAGCTCCTTTTGAGTCACTGAATTCCTACCATCTGAAGTATTTGGCCTGGAAGGTCATTTTCTTGGTGGCTGTTACTTCAGCTTGTAGGGTCAGTGAGCTTCAGGCCCTGGTGGTACATGCACCTTATATCAAGTTTCATCACAACAGAGTAGTCCTCCACACACACCCTAAGTTCCTGCTTAAGGTGGTGTCGGAGTTCCAGTCAGTTGTCTTGCCAACATTCTTTCCCCATTCTCATACCCACCCTGGCGAAAGCAGTTTGCATACCTTGGACTGCAAGAGAGCATTGGCCTTTTACGTGGAGCAGACAAAGCCCTTCAGACAGTCCGTCCAGTTGTTTTTCTTTTGATATCAAAAGGAGGGGAGTCGCCATCAAAAAAAGCACAAAAAACGCACAATCTCCAATTGGCTGGCAGATTTCATTTCCTTCACTTATGCCCAAGCTGGGCTGACTCTAGAGGGCCATGTCACGGCTCATAATTTTTATTTATTTATTTAGATTTTGCTTACACCTTTTTCAGTAGTAGCTCAAGGTGAGTTACATTCAGGTACTCTGGATATTTCTCTGTCCCAGGAGGGCTCACAATCTAAGTTTGTACCTGAGGCAATGGAGGGTTAAGTGAGTTGCCCAAGATCACAAGGAGCAGCAGTGGGATTTGAACCAGCCACCTCTGGATGTCAAGGACAATACTCTAACCACTTGGCCACTCCTCCACTCTAATGTTAGAGCCATAGCTGTGTCAGTAGCTCACTTAAAGTCAGCCTCCATTGAGGAGATTTGCAAGGCTGCAACGTGGTCATCAATCCACACATTCGCATCTCACTACTGCCTTCAGCAGGATACTTGACGCGACAGTCGGTTTGGGCAGTTGGTGCTGCAGAATCTGTTCGGGGTTTAGGATTCAACTCCACCCACCCACCCCCCCCCCCCCCCCCACCCCCAGACCCATTTTTTGTTCTGTTCCAGGCTGCACTCTCAGTTAGTTGTTTATGGTTTCAGGTCAATTTATGTTATGTCCTCGCCGTTGCAAGGCCCAATTGACCAATGTTCATTGTTTTGAGTGAGCCTGGTTGCTAGGGATACGCCACATGTGAGAACAAGCAGCCTGCTTGTCCTCGGAGAAAGCAAAGATACTTACTTGTAGCAGGTATTCTCCGAGGACAGAAGGCTGATTGTTCTCACAAACCTGCCCTCCTCCCCTTTGGAGTTGTTGTTTGCTTATTTTTATGCTTTTTGATTAAACTGAGGTAGCAGGCTTGCGCGGCGGGCGGGAAGTCGTCCACCCATGCGTGGTGAGCGCGATTTGCGCGCCAAAACTCTCTGGCAAAACCTTTTGTTTATTTTGCTTGCAAATTTTCCGATTCCTGGGCCGCTGTGGATGGCGACCCACATGTGAGAACAATCAGCCTGCTGTCCTTGGAGAATACCTGCTACAGGTAAGTATCTTCGCTATCTCAGCCCTTTTAAAGTTACTTTTTGTGCTAAGATCTAAGTGGTCTGTTTACTTAAGCTTAACAGGCACCAACATACTTTAGCATTCACTAAGTGCTACTTGGCCCATAGGTATACAACAGGATGCACAAAGGGCCCCTAATTGATTTTCAGCAGAGCTGAATCTGTTGCAGGGACTGACTGTCCTGTGTGTGAGCACGTGCAGTTACAGCAACACATTTATTTCAGCTGAGCACTTTGCCTCCTTCTCAGTCAAAACCAGTCATACAACCAGGGCCATGAGCCTTCATTTGCAGATATTTAGATTAGATTTCTTTTTTACCATTTTTAATCCTGTCATATTCATCTCAGACATCTCATTAGCAGTTCTCGAGTTGAAAGCAACAGACCACAGCTTCCTCCAATACCTAGCTTGGATTCATTCTAGAGCTGAGTAGTTGCTGTTGTATACCATCACAGAATCCCCAGCTTCAGCCAGCCCAAGGAGCAGAAGCTGAGGAGAGCTTTATGAGATTTTTGCTGTAGGGCAGGGGCTGTCTAAAACATTTTTTTCCTGCTCCCCCTCCCCCCCCCCCCCCCCCCCCCAACTCCCAGAAAATACATACCAAGATGGGCCATGGAGGGTCTGAACTCTTATAACCCTCTGAGCCTAAAATCAAAGAAGAAACCAAAGAAACATGATGCCCAACCGAGATCCTTCCCTCATCTCCAAACCCTGATTATGGGGAACAGATAACACAGTTAGTACATGGTGGTAGCAGTATTGGTTTGTGCTCTATAAATTATTCAGAAGTAAACTTCAACCTCGTGGGTGTAAGATGTGTGTAAATAGGCATCCCAGATCAAAAGAAATCGCTTTTTGTGTTTGGGAGATCCGCAGTGTATCTAAGATGCAGCTGGTTCCTCCATTGCTAGTATGCCCGGGGGGGGGGGGGGGGGGGGGGGGGGGGAGGTTGCCAGAAGAGGTCCAATACTGTAAAATTCATTTACGTGCAACAAACCATGTATTTTATGAAATAGAAGAGCGGCACTTTTATCTTTCCCTCTAAACGCCCTGAGTTTAACAAAATTGGTACACTGTGCCCATCAACCCTCTGCCTAGCAGCAAAATCATATAGTTCTTCAATTTGGCCCAGAAGATTTGTACCTTAGGGCAAGCCCAAACAGAGTGATTAAAAAAAAGAGTTCACATTCTGTACATACTTAAGACAGTCTGGGGAAGTAACCGCACTGGAGTAATACAGTTGGTGTTGGGTAAAGTAGGTTCTGTGCACCAGTGCAAAATTGTATTTATTTGGATTTTGCTTGCATCTTTTTCAGTAGTAACTCAAGGTGAGTTACATTCAGGTACACTGGGTATTTCCCTGTCTCTGGTGGGCTTACAATCTAATTTTGTATCTGAGGTAATGGAAGGTTAAGTGACTGGCCCAAGATAACAAGGAGCAGCAGTGGGATTTGAACCGCACCTCTGGACGTCAAGACTGGTGCTCTAACCACTAGGCTGCTACTCCACACCATTCCTGAAGCCTCACACAGGGAATGAGGGTAGGGGTACTCCTTAAATTAGTCATACGATCCGAGTCCTCCGAGGGGTTCCCAAGACTCTCATCCATCTCCGATGGCCCTCATGCAGAATCATTCTGGGCTCCCATTTAAATAAAGCCTTAAACAGAAAGCTCATATTCAGAAATGTACTGAAAAAAAGGTCCTGTACCTGACACTTTTTTTATGATGAGAGCGTGGTGAGAGTAGTGGAAGCACTGATCTCTTCCTCCAACCTTCCGTCTCTCAGGCTGTGAAACGATCGCACCGTCGGTTGGGGCTGGCCCAGAAACTCATGGATCAGGCTTCCAGGGCTATGATTGAGAACTTCAATGCCAAATATGTGTCTCTGCATGTTCGCAAAAGGTAGGAGAAAGAAGGAGAGACAGGTGGGATGAGATGCCTGAAAACAGAGGGGTTGTGGGGAAGGGCAGATTGCATCTCTGGATTCAGCAGTTGGAAGGGAGCACGGAAACACCAGCCTGAACTAGCACTTATTTTAGCTTCATTTGTCAACTAGCACTTAATTTTAGCTTCATTTGTCAATGTTTTCTTACAGTAACCGGGCAGCTCTGCACCTGTATTCCAACACACTGAACTTCCAGTGAGTATTTGCTGCCATCTTGCCTGCTGCTGCTGCTGCAGCAGATGGGGGATCCTATGTGCATATTTGTGTCTTTGTATGTGCTTGTGTATTTTGCCAGGGTCTGTGGCAGACTTATTCCCCTCATTCTATAATGTACATGCCATTTGCACTCTCATAGAATACTAGCACTTACATAGGTGGATGTTACAGGTTCACTTGTAATTGCTAGTTGGACACAGAGCAGTGTTTTATAATTGTAATGTGCAAGTTGCATAGCACACAAATGCAAGGGGGGGTATGGGCATCTTCCACAGTTACACACATACTTTATAGAACAGTGTCATTTATATGCTAAAGTGCTACATTTATGCCTGCTGTAGACATGGTGTAAGTGGGCATTCCTAAATGTTGGTGTGTAAATGTCGACTAGTGTTCTGTAATGGAATCTGGGTGTCTAGATCCCATTATGGAATTTGTGCTTAGTGTCTGACTTTTGGAGCACTTTATACGAGATTGGCCCCTGTATATTTATAGGGCATTCAGATGAGTTGCTTTACCTACTGTTGAAGCTTGATTCTACACTTCTTTCTCCTTTCACACAGGATCAGTGAGGTGGAGCCTAAATATTATGCTGATGGCGAGGACGCCTATGCCATGAAACGTGATCTGACACAGATGGCGGATGAGGTTAGTTCTCTATTCAGTAGTTGGGAGGGGGGGTGAGGAGGAGGAAGAGGAAAGGGTAGCACTAAAGCCAACCCCTGGGTATTTAGACACCATGACTATGGCTGTAGTTGCACACAGATCCCTATACTAGCAAATTCTTGCCCACAGTGATTTCCATCTTGCCTCTGGCCAACTGTCCTGCCCCTCAGTCTATTTCCTGGAAGTTTATAGGGGCACCAGGTTTAGTTTATTATTCAATGATTCAATTATAATTTTGGTTACAATCTCAAAAGCAAAGTACTTGATAAAAAAAGAAGATAATATAATCTCCTCCCCCCCCCCCCCCCCCCAAAAAAAAAAAAAAAAAAAACCTCTTGTAATTACTTCCAAATGCATAGAAAATCCAGTACTATGCAAATAACCATATTTTCACACAGTTCTCAGAAAACAGCTGTCTAATTACGCTGGACTGTGATTAGCCAGTGTCCAGACAAGTACAGTAACGCACAGTTCCTAGGAGGCTGTAGGGAATTGGGATGGGATAGGATTCTGACTACAGACCATGTTACTGTACTCCCCAGCCAAGACCAACATCTGGCAAGCCCTTGTCTATGTAGTTTCTGACAAGCAAGCACCACCCCAGAGCACTAACTTGCTAACTGGTGACACATCACATTAACCATTCAGAGAGCATCACAGTGTTACAACTGGAGGGTCCAAACTTCATTTTGAATTCATACACCCAGCCAGACTAATTCTTTCAGTCCTGAACTGACATAAAAAGGAATTCTTCGATTACCAGGGACAATAAGACACAACAGAATTTTACCCCTCTTGGGGGTAACGATGACAAAACAGCATAGGAGTTTGCAAGGGAAGGAAATTTTCTCATTGGGGCCAGAATGATACATAAAAAACCCCCATAGTGCCAGAGAGGACTAAAACTTTAAGCATTGCACACGGTGTTGAGGAGTAAAATACAGGGACAGCAAGGGCAAATCCGGGGGTTGGTACAGAGGATCCTTAGCAGTGGGAGGAACAAAGGGGGAAAAGTCTGGGATAGGTGCAGGTGATTCTAAGTATTTGGGGGAGTGAAGTGGAAGGGGCAGTGAGGGGTATAACGCCTGGATTTCTTAAGATATGAGTGTGCTCCTAGACAAACACGTATTTGAATAAACTTGAAACACTGAGATGGAAACTTCGTACTTTTTTTTTTTTTTCTTCAATCCTCTTTAATATTTTGTGTTTTGATTTTGTTTCAGCAATTGAAAAAACAATTAGAAGCAAAGGAGAAGTCAAAGCCACTAGGATCCATTGAGAACAGGGCTGAACACAGACAGAGCCACCCAGGAGACTGCTGCCGGGATGAGAAGTGTGGGGGTGTGGTGACAGGGACAACAGAGGACAGTGGGGATAGCAAAGACCTGAGTGAGGTCAGCGAGGCCACTGAAAGCACAGATGTAAAGGACAGCTCTGAGGCTTCTGACTCTGCTTCCTAAGCAGGTGGGGGACGGGAGAGTGGAGCTTGGATACAAGTGACAGATGCTCCCCTTGTCCATTGGGCGTGTTCGGTAAACAACCTGTTTAAAATACAAATCACCTTGGGAAAAGTCAGTTGGCACTTTCTTAAATTTTGCTTCTCTGGGAATTAACATCACTTCATGGAACTGAACTGTGCAAGTGGAATTTGATTAGCAAGTACAGGTTTCATTTTTAGTGCTCTTTTCCTGTTCATTTTTTTATTTTTATTTTTTTTCTGGAGCTGATGTTATGTGATGACTCCTCACTTGCTTTTCAGATAAATCAAACCAAGGCTGGGATCTGGTGACATGAGCCTTTTTATTTACAATTACCTAGGAATTTTTTACATTCCCCCTCTCCTCTTTAGGCCAGCTGTTGCAGTGGTTATAACTAGCTGGAGCGTACAAATGAGCTCTCTTTGGAATCCAGCTGCTGAGTGGTGGAGGAGACTCTTACCCACCCTTCAGCATCCACAATTGAGCCAGGGAGCAGTTGAGCTGAGCTGAGAAATCTGACTGGTTGCTATAGGTTAGCAGAGGACATTCCCGACACCTCTAAATAAAGTACAAAGTAGTGTAAGAAGATTATGGAGGGCTTCAGCTCAGTCCTTCATATCAAACTCCCCACTCTCTCCCACCCTAACACCTTTCCTGCCCTCTCTCCACTTTTCTCCACTACTTTTACACACTCTTCCCTCCATCATGCTATCAGTTCTCCTCTCTTCTGCTTTAGCCCTCACCTGTTTTTCCATCTTTCCCGTGTTTCTCTTCCTCATTAGTTGACCTAGCATTGCTAATCACTTATCTCTGATCCAAACAACCTGTCTTGTTCAATTACAAAACTGAAATTATGGTGATGAAAGAAGAAAGTACTTGAAAGGATGACAGATACTGAAGTAGTAACTAAAGATTTATGTTTCTGCCACATAGTGGGACTTGTGTGTTTAAGTTACACATACTTGTGTGATTCAGTCAGGAGCCCAAGAGCCAGACAAAACATCTTACCCTTGTGTTCCATGCAGCTCTGCCCTTGTTTTGGATGCTGACCTTGAAATGTAACATATTGCTAGTGTTCAATAAAATATATATTTCCAAACCTTTCCATGTTTTTCTTTCTTTTATTTTCCTTCCTCTCTCATCTCATCTTGTTCCTTTCTTCCTTGAGTTTTCTAAAATTTTAGATATCATTTTTTTGTAACTTTATTTATTGAAGAACATTTGAACAGAATGTACAACAAAAGCAGCAATGTCACAATTGGCAAAAACACCAGCATACACGAATAAAGCAGACCGGAAGTCATCAAGTTAAGCAACATGAATTCTGTACAAACACATATGCCATTAACTCTTGTCGACCAAGAGTTCATTCTTCACTTATATTCCCCTCTCCTTCCTCCCCCTTCCACCCTTTCTCTTAGCCTAAGGACTCTAGAAACAATTCTGCAAATCTTTGCCCCTATGGCACAGTGTTCCTGGTGCATGTCCCCGTCTCCCAGGTTGCCATAAAAAGTATAGATCTATTCCAATGGACTATGGAGGAGGCTTGTGTTCCACCCGTCTGGTTAATATGGCCTTTTTTTGCCATGCATATAGCGACAAGCAAAATTTCTTTTGAGAGATATCAATCTAATATAATAATTTGCTCCTGCAACGTTCCAATGTGTCTACCTGCGTTCGTAACCATCTCCTGACGTCACTCTCCCGCAGTAGAAGCCTGCTTGCCTGATGTCAGGAGATGGTTACGAACGCAGTGAGAGACATTGGAACGTTGCAGGAGCAGCTTCAGCCCTTCCTCCACAAGCAATTCGGGAACCGCTTTAGCTCTCCATTGCCACTGCACCCACGCTACCAGTTTGCACCACCATCCCCACCCAGGACCACCGAGAGACTAGGCCGGGCCCCTGCTGCCCTCGCCGCCCCCTCCCCCCGAGGTCACCACCACTTCCCCCCTCCGTCTGCCGCTGGGCCCCCTGCATTGAAATCACAGTCTCATCTCCGTGAAAGCAGCGCTGCAGGCAGCAGAATGCCTCCCTTCGGCCCTCCTTGCATCCCGTCCTCATGGAACTTGCGTCAGACAAGGGCGGGACACAGGGAGGGAAGGAGGCCCGAAGGGAGGCTTCAGGACGTCCAAAATTTGGATGTTTCTGTGATGGGGCAATTGAGGACGTCCACATTTTGGACGGTTCGGCAATGGGCAGTTAAGGATGTCCAAAATTGGATGTTTCTATGAGAAAGACGTCTTTCTCATAGAAACATACAATTTTGGACGTCCTTAACCACCCATTGCAGAAACATCCAAAATTTGGACGTCCTCAACTGCTCCGTCGCTGTACCTCCGCCACCCCCTTGAAATTCGGCCGTCCCTGCAACTGATGGGAAAAGGGGGAATTGATGTGGAAGGGAGTGCCCACACACTATCTCACACACACACTCATTATGCACCCTGATTTTTGGTAATGGTACTGTTAACATAATTGCAATTACATCATCATTATCCTAGCACCTGTTTCATTTCTTTCGGGAACGGGCCTTTTTTACTAGTATGTATATATGTGTGTGTGTATATATATATATATATATATATATATATTTATACCCCACATTATCCCCCCCCCCCCCACCCCCCAAACATGCAGGCTCAATGGGGCTTACAAAACCAGAGAGAGAGATCTCTGGGTGATATCAGAGACAAATTAGAAATGAAGAGTAAAAGTGCAAGAAAGAAAAGACACTTTACATAGAACGGTACAAAAGAATGGGTCCAACCAGAATCCACGTTTGCATGCTTGCAGGGGTTATAGTCCTACATAGGTCTTGTAGAACAAGTTTTTGCAAATAGATGTGCTTTTAGTGCCTTGTGTATATATATACACACAGTCCCTGCAGTTTGAGACTGACTCCTATCTCAAGCAGAATCTACTGTATGTCCCTTCAGTTGTTAGTGTTTAAATGCTTTCTGTTATTTTTTCAAGACCTCTGTCTAAAAAGACTCTAATTTAACACATTCTAAAAAGAGATTAATTAAAGTGCCCAGGAAGGCACTTCATTTATTGCAGGTATCATTGTCCCACAATTTTATCACTTGCCTTTTACTCTTTGTGATGTATGCTTTCATGTAGCTCTTTGTATTGGACCTCTTGAAGACCAGAATTTATGGTAAGTGAGAAGCAGTTAAAAAAAAAAAAAAAATTAGCCGATTGTTGCACTGACACCATAACACCATGTCTCCAAAAAGTACTTTCCAAGATTGGGCCAACCCATCCATGTCTCTAGCTTGTTTTTGGGCCCTCCCAATCTTGTACCACAGAGCCATCTTGGTAGCAGAACTGGGAGTCTTCAGAACTGTAAAACCAAATCCAGTCAGCATCTCCTTTTAACAGCTTTGTATAGTAATGTTGTGCCTAAAGGTAATGCAGTCAATGTGTATTGGATACATCCCGTTTCTGTTTAACCCTGCTGGAAGGTTGGTAAGCCTTCAGAAGTAAGATCCAAGAGGTGGCACACAAACCTACACCCCATAGGCGGTCGGTGGCCCAACTGTTTGGGGAGGCTAAAGGAGGTGGGATTAGAGGTGGGGCCTGGGGTGGAGATCCATAATTGTCTGATAACACACAGAAAAAAAAAATAAGTCACAGTACCTTTTATTAAATTTAGCTATGTATCATATGTCAAAGAATAAAGTGGCTGCTGAAAGCATATACTAACCACAATCGCTCAACTGCAAAACACTATGCACAATTCAAACCTTCATTATACTCAATTCAGAAACAATCTAAGCAATAATCTGTCACGGAAACAGGACATCTAGAATCCCGAGTTCACAAATTGAAGGCACCCTTCTCCACCAACTCCAGGCTCCGCTCATTCTGCCTCGCATCACCCTATGCTTGGAACAACCTTCCTGAACCCTTACGCCAAGCCCCCTCCCTGCCCGTCTTCAAGTCTTTGCTTAATGCCCACCTCTTCAATGCTGCGTTCGGCACCTAACCCTTACCGTTCAGTGAATCCGGACTGCCCCAATTTGACTGCCCCTATCAGACCGACCGTTCACTTGTCTATTAGATTGTAAGCTCTTTGAGCAGGGACTATCTCTCTTTGTTAAATTGTACAGCGCTGCGTAACCCTAGTAACGCTCTAGAAATGTTAAGTAGTAGTAGTGAATCAACCTAAGCATTTTTTCAACAGAGAAAACTTAAACTAAATGGCTAATCTAGTATCCCTTGAGCTACTACTGAAAAAGATGTGAGCAAAAATCCGAATAAATAAACACAGACTCATGCCAGTGCACCCACAGTTATCATGGGAGATTAGTTTTTGAAATTTAAGACTGTGATAACACTGAAGTTTACTGTACAGAATAATATAATTAAAGGGCTCTTTCCTTGTACAAAATATCTTGAGTGAGGAGAAGTGTTAACCAGTTTGCCATGCAGTTACCTTTCCCAGCTTGTCTGTGTGCCTAGAACAGATTACCTGCCCAGATATTTAGAGTTTAAGCTGAATGCTTCCCTATGGCTTCTAATCAGTTTCCTTCACACAGCAAAATACATCAGCTTCTAAAAACCCTGATAGTTCCTTACTCCAAATTCTATAGCAGTATCCAAGTTCCTACCTCATTTCAAGACAACGAAGCCTCAATCATCCCCTCTTGAGGCCATCCTGTAGCTTTGCAGCTCTCATTCTTCTGCCTCGCGGACTTGGCACTAAACACCCCATGCCGCCGCCCACCCCCCGCTGAGCCCGACCTCTCAGCTCCCCGACTTTCCTGCAGTGGCCCGCCCAGGGACGGCATTTAAACCTTTTTAAGTTGCAGCGACGGCTCACCTCCGCTCCAGCCTTTCCCTTCTCGCTCAATGTCCTGCCCTTGCGGAAACAGGAAATACCTCATCAGAGGAAGGCGGGGACACTGAGCGAGAAGGGAAAGGCTGGAGCGGAGGTGAGCCGTCGCTGCAACTTAAAAAGGTTTAAACGCTGTCCCCGGGCGGGCCACTGCAGGAAGGGTGGTGGAAAAAGACACAGCTTGGCTCTTAAATGGGGCGCCTATGGACATATGTCTCATATTTCCCAATAGAATGTTTCCAGAGTCTTCACTGTGCTATATTTGATGAGCCTCCAAGACTTTGCAAGGCTCAAAGATACTAATATCTTTCCAATCTGTCCTAATAAGCTTCAAGATGTAGATGGTGATTTTCCCACTATGTTCTTCATATGATATTGAGCCGCTTCATACTTATCATATGTACTCCATACATCCTGGTGAAACACTTTAAGGACAGCTGGATAGATGAACTGGAAACAGATCTTGTGCTTGGCCAGCGTTGCACATAACGGATAAAATGCTTTGTGTTTCTCCTGGAGTGCTGCTGAGTAATTTTGGAACAGGCGAGCCGGGTTTCTATCATATTATAGTCTTATAATATCTGACTTGTGTAAGTAATTATGAAACTTGGCAATTACTATTCTGAGTCTGTTGTCTCCTGCCTTTTTCTTCACCAGGCAGTGGGCCCACACCTTCGCACAGGGGCAAATTTTCTCTCAGCCAAGATTCAAACTCTGAGAGTAGAGTCGCCTCCACCACAAACTCAGGAATTCCCAAAAACTCACATTGATACATCTGGAGCGGTTTTCAAGGCCTTGACTGCTTGTTGTTGCAATAGTGTTTTTCTTTTTTTTTTTAACCTCATCATCGAACTGCAATAGTATTTTTAAAGTTGCTAGCTCTGTCGACGTGCTGCTTACAGTATCTTCTATATCAGAGACACGTGTCTGTAGCTCTGTGGTACCTTTAGTGATGTCTGTCATAAAGGTTTCAAATTGTGCAAATTGGGAAGAGAGAGTCTCCAGCTTGTTCAATAGCCTGCTGCAGCTCCGATAACGCTGATGCTGTAAACTGCGTTACTGCTCCGGGTACTCATGCCACCATCTTTTCCTTCCCTTGCTTACTTTGAGCTTGATCTGCTTAGGTCGATTTAGCAGGTTTAGGATCGGTTAGTCACTCCACAAATTTGTCCATAGGTTCAGCAAGCTTTATGAGAGAAATCCATGCTCAAGACAAAATGCTGATAAATATGAAGGGAAGCCCAGGAGCTCGGCAGGCACGTTCTCACACTAGTATAGCATCAAGTGATCCTCACGAATGGTTTTTAAAGACCACTGTTACACACTCCCTTTTTCAGCTCTGGGGTACCCTGTCAATAGATTTGTTTGCAACCCCACAAAATGCCAAATGTCAGAAATATTGCTCCAGGTGGTCAGATCTGACCAGGATCGCAGAAGACGTTTTCACCTTCGGTGGCAGCAAGGCCTGCTGTATGCATACCCACCTATTCCTCCCCTAGCATGAACCCTGCTGAAAATCCATTGCGAAGCAGCAAATTTGAGCCACGTGGTTCCCTACTACAACTGGCTTTGAGCTCCCACAGCATTGAGTCTTCATCCAAACCTAGCTTCCCTCAATCTGACAACCTGGTTGCTTCATCCACAACTGGGCAGCAAGATTCCTTTTCAGAGGCAGTTCTGTGTGTATTAATGTCCTCACGTACTGTAAATATTCAACTAATGGATCATATGCTTTGAAATGGCGGCGTTTTTAAGCATGGTGTACACCACGATCCAGTTGCTTGTCCACTCACCAAACTCCTAGACTATCTGCTCCATCTTTCAAACGCAGGGCTTTTTCACAACTCAGTCAAATCTCATCTAGCAGCATTATCAGTATACCATGGTCCAGTATGTGATCTCCCACTGATAAGACATCCGGTGGTCAAGCGTTTTCTAAAGGGTCTACTTAACTTACGCCAACTGGTACAACATCCTGTGCCGGCGTAGGATCTAAATTTAGTTTTGGAGGTACTGAGTCAAAATAGTCCCATCAAAAAAGCCACAAGAAAAAATATCCTTGGAAAAACTAAAAAAAAAAAAAGCCCCCAACATAATAGTCTCTGATGGCCTTGCCCACATTATGGCCCCCAGCATATTAGACCCCCCTGACAAAATGGCCTGCTCACTTACCCATTACTAGCTGCTACTATTTGTTTACAATACTGAGCCATTGGTATTTACGTGGTTCAGTTTAAATTGCGCTGCTCAAATGTGCCATTTTTAAAAATTAGTTTAGTGGTGTGTCATTCCCAGTGTATGTTTGTGTTAATGGTGAGTGCCTTTCTATATTTTTTGGCTGTTTACAGTTGTTTATTATTTTTAAAAGAAGCATAATTTTACTGTTTGTGATACTTAAGCTGTACTGATCTCTCGAGTATACCACAATCTGTTCAGTGTGTCTGATGCTTTTTTAATAACATTCGTTTCCACCTGTGTGAGATTCCCCCGTTTTTTACTTTTACTATTGGCATTTTTAAGAAAGTAGGAGAATTTCATCATGCATATACATTTTTTAAGCTAGTAATATGTTGATAGCGTTCATTGCAGGCTAGGATGTAGAGTTCCATTGCATGTTTCTCAGAAGGAGTGCCATTATTTAAGAATACATATTTTTATGTATATTTTTATGAATGTTCTTGTGGTTGTGCGTATTGTTCCATTTTGTATTAAGACTGTCTTTTTAAGACTTTAGGAAAGACTTTTGTTTGGCGAGTTTGCTCAACTTGGCAACAACATTGTGACTTTTTTTCTGAAGGCCTATTATTTAGTATTACTTTTTAAATTTAACATATATTTTTCTTTTAGCATGATGGCATGTTTCTGTCAGTTTCTTTGATTGGTTTTATGAAGAACAAGTTGCTATTTTACATTCTCATATGTTTTGCATTGATACCAGATATTGTGGCTTGGCTGATATAATTTAAGTAATTAAAAAAGAATTTTGAAAGACCTGTTTTTGTGAAGGGGCCATTTTGTCTAGGGCTATTTTGTTAGGGGCTGATTTTGTCAAGGGGTATTTTGTTACAAGGCTATTTTGTCAGGGTTATTATAATGGGATGCCGCTTTATCATAAAGGATTTGGGTGTAGGGTTTATAGAGTACCAAAACTTGTATTTCGCCTATCAGTCTCATTTACATAATTGTTATCAAGAACAAAGTCTTCCATGAGAGAAACTTGAGTTCTGATAATGCCATGGGTTCAAAAGGATCTTTTGTTAAGGATTCCAAAACTGGTACCCCATCATAATAGCCCTGACAAAATAGCATTATCAGAACTCAAGTTTCTCTCATGGAAGACTTCGTTCTTGATAACGATTATGTGTCAACTAGACAGATAGGTGAAATACAAGCTTTGGTACTCTATAAGCCCTACACCCAAATCCTTCATGATAAAGCCGTACTCAGACAAGGGGGATTGGGATGAAAGGGGAGGGGGGGAACATGGGGAGAAAAGTAAAAGTTATGAGGATATAATGTTGTCCCATCTGTTGAATATGGTCTTGCATTTGTGGATGTTATGAGACATGTTGATTTCCATACAAATTGTTAATTATTAGTGTTAAAGCTACTTGAGACCACAGGAAGAATGGCAGCTACATGTGTATTAGCATGGAATGCTTGACATTATACTGTGTATGTGTTTTATGGATTTCTATTAATAAAAAAGATTTAAACATAAAGCCGTACTCAGAACAAATCTGTGTTTTTTTACTAAAGGTTGTGCCGGATTTTCATCTTAACCAAACAATTGCTTTACCTTCTTTTTGTCCTCCTCCTCAAACTTCAGATAGGCTCAGGTTAGCTGCATACTCTGGACTGCAGAAGGGCACTGTTAATTTACTTACATAGAACTGCCTATCATCAGAGCCCATCTCAGCTCTTCCTTTCATATATCCTGGTTGACAATCCTTATCTAGTTACGAAGAGGACACTCTCCAATTGGATAGCAGCATGCATTCACTTTTGCTATTCACAACAGGATGACCCAAATGACTCTCGTGTTTCAAAAGTAATAGCTCGTTCCCTACGTGCAATGGCAGAAACCCAGGCCTATTTGCATAACTCTTCACTGCAAAATATCTGCAAAGCAGCAACCTGGTCATCATCACACGTTTGCAAAACACTACAGTATTGACCAGCTGTCACTCTAAGACTCCAGTTTTGGTCAAGCAGTGCTTCGAGTTGGGGGTCTAACTACTTCAACTTGCCTCCTCCTCCAGCTTCCGGTGGTCGCAGTCAGGTATGAATTCAGTTTTAATATTTTGTGTTTTCTAATGACTGCGACCTTGGAAGTGTTCATTTGTGTAGCTGTAAGATGCCATCTGTCTATGGAGAAAGAAGAGTTGCTCACCTGTAATGGTCATTCTCCATAGACAGAGGATCTTACAGCCACAAAATCCCACCATCCCATCCCAAGTAGAAGCTGGCCGTTAAAATAAATTGACAGTTTACACGTCTATGCATTAGATAAAGTAAGGTTCTTCTAAAGTTTTCTGTGCTAGGTACTGGCTGGGTCAGCTCCGTTACCGTGAAGTCACTTCACTCGTGTGGATGTAAGATCATCTGTCTACGAAGAATGGCTGTTACAGGTAAGCAACTCTTCTTTCCAGTCTCTCTTTCCCTCTTCTTTGTCCTCCTCCCCATAGGTCCAGCTCTTCTCTCTCATCTCTCTCACTCCCCTGCAGTACTGTACAGTTTATGTTGGTTGTCGGTGGTGGCGGCCTACGGCCAGCCCCTGGGTCTTCTCTGACATGTCCTGCCCACAGGAAATTGCATCAAAGGAGGCAGGATGTGGCAGAGAGAAGATCCAGGGGTTGGCCGAAGGACACTTCATGCCGTTGCTGGCACCCGACGTAAAAATTACAGGATTGCAGGGGAGTACGAGGGGTGAGGGAACAATGCTGGAATGTTGGGGGGAGGCAAGGAAGGGAAGAGACTGGGGGGGGGGGGGGGCACATGAGATGGCATGAGCCTATCTAGCCAGTTCTGTGACCCCAAACATTTGCAGACACTATTGAAAACAATAGCAAACTTGTGAGATTTATGACTGCCTCTGTGTGTGTTTTAATTTGACAGCTTCTGATATGTAATCCAAAGGGTTTTTTTTTTTTTACTTCTGGGGCAGACCTGGAGTGTGAGCCACGATCTGCAGTTGCGCTTGAGCGGCAGACTTGTTTTTGGAGCTGCAGAATGCTCGCTTTTTATAGGAGGCAGCTTTAAGGAAGGCCCTGGCTCTGTCTGAGCCTCGGTGCCTAGTTGTGGGGACCCCCCCCCCCCCCCCAGAAAGTGATATGCTGGTAAATGTTTAACAATGGGCTCTCTCTCCAAAAGAAAATAAAACAACCCCAAACCCTGTATATATATATATATATATATATACAGTGGGGGAAATAAGTATTTGATCCCTTGCTGATTTTGTAAGTTTGCCCACTGACAAAGACATGAGCAGCCCATAATTGAAGGGTAGGTTATTGGTAACAGTGAGAGATAGCACATCACAAATTAAATCCGGAAAATCACATTGTGGAAAGTATATGAATTTATTTGCATTCTGCAGAGGGAAATAAGTATTTGATCCCCCACCAACCAGTAAGAGATCTGGCCCCTACAGACCAGGTAGATGCTCCAAATCAACTCGTTACCTGCATGACAGACAGCTGTCGGCAATGGTCACCTGTATGAAAGACACCTGTCCACAGACTCAGTGAATCAGTCAGACTCTAACCTCTACAAAATGGCCAAGAGCAAGGAGCTGTCTAAGGATGTCAGGGACAAGATCATACACCTGCACAAGGCTGGAATGGGCTACAAAACCATCAGTAAGACGCTGGGCGAGAAGGAGACAACTGTTGGTGCCATAGTAAGAAAATGGAAGAAGTACAAAATGACTGTCAATCGACAAAGATCTGGGGCTCCACGCAAAATCTCACCTCGTGGGGTATCCTTGATCATGAGGAAGGTTAGAAATCAGCCTACAACTACAAGGGGGGAACTTGTCAATGATCTCAAGGCAGCTGGGACCACTGTCACCACGAAAACCATTGGTAACACATTACGACATAACGGATTGCAATCCTGCAGTGCCCGCAAGGTCCCCCTGCTCCGGAAGGCACATGTGACGGCCCGTCTGAAGTTTGCCAGTGAACACCTGGATGATGCCGAGAGTGATTGGGAGAAGGTGCTGTGGTCAGATGAGACAAAAATTGAGCTCTTTGGCATGAACTCAACTCGCCGTGTTTGGAGGAAGAGAAATGCTGCCTATGACCCAAAGAACACCGTCCCCACTGTCAAGAATGGAGGTGGAAATGTTATGTTTTGGGGGTGTTTCTCTGCTAAGGGCACAGGACTACTTCACCGCATCAATGGGAGAATGGATGGGGCCATGTACCGTACAATTCTGAGTGACAACCTCCTTCCCTCCGCCAGGGCCTTAAAAATGGGTCGTGGCTGGGTCTTCCAGCACGACAATGACCCAAAACATACAGCCAAGGCAACAAAGGAGTGGCTCAGGAAGAAGCACATTAGGGTCATGGAGTGGCCTAGCCAGTCACCAGACCTTAATCCCATTGAAAACTTATGGAGGGAGCTGAAGCTGCGAGTTGCCAAGCGACAGCCCAGAACTCTTAATGATTTAGAGATGATCTGCAAAGAGGAGTGGACCAAAATTCCTCCTGACATGTGTGCAAACCTCATCATCAACTACAGAAGACGTCTGACCGCTGTGCTTGCCAACAAGGGTTTTGCCACCAAGTATTAGGTCTTGTTTGCCAGAGGGATTAAATACTTATTTCCCTCTGCAGAATGCAAATAAATTCATATACTTTCCACAATGTGATTTTCCGGATTTAATTTGTGATGTGCTATCTCTCACTGTTACCAATAACCTACCCTTCAATTATGGGCTGCTCATGTCTTTGTCAGTGGGCAAACTTACAAAATCAGCAAGGGATCAAATACTTATTTCCCCCACTGTATATATATATATATATATGTAACTTTATTCTACATTTTATTGGTACAAAGGAGTGTAGCAACCAATTTACAAATATTAATACATTACTGTAAATTCCATATGGCCAATTGATTTTCGCTGAATGTTTTGGTTGATTTTTGCCACACTCTTGTATCTGTAGCCAACCTATGTTGGCTATTTATCCAAGATTTAACAAATAGAGTTGCATCCCAATCTGCAAAAATTTTTCCCAATAAATTTACTGACAGTAAGGGCTCTGTTTACTAAGGTGCGTTAGTGTTTTTAGCGTGCGTACACTTAGAGCGTGCTAACCATGTAGGCGCCTATAGGGATATTGTAGGCACGTGCATGGTTAACTTGCGTACATGGTTAATGAGCATTAAAACATTAATGTGCCTATAATGCTGCTTAGTAAACAGGGCCCTAAATGTGATATATGATTTACTGTCAATCCCCTGCCCCTATTTCTTTCTCACAATGAAAATATATAAAACTTCACATCTAACAGTATCATCATAGCTCAGTATACCAACTGTGAAGAGGAGGCAGGTGATGAGAGCATTTATCCCTGGGAACAGGGGGAAAGGTAGAACTACCAGTCCCAGCGGCCCTTTGGGGAAAGACACCATAAAAGCCGGGACTACGATTCCCAGCAGCCACTGGAGAAGCTCTATCACAGAGTCCAGGACTCACACACCCAACAGCTCCCGGAGGAGGTTAAGGAGAAGTTCAGGGAGGGTAGTTTGAAATACCCGGCCCGGAAATTCGGGAATGGGAGGAGAGTGAGAGTAACTCAGGAGGATGAAGTACAGGTGGGTAAAGGGTGGGGTAAGGAGCCCATGGAATGGAAAGGGGCAGAGGAACAGGAGGAAAGGCCATGGATATCGCTGGGCTGGCCAAAGCCAAGGGAAAGGAACTGGGCCAGCAAATAATATCGTGGTATGAGGGCTGGGCTCGGAGGGGGTTACTCCAAGGAAGGAGGTGAGAGAGGGAGAGTTGGGGCTGGCTACCACAGGGTCGAAGCAGGCGGTTGTCAGGAGTTATGGCTAACAGGTAAAGGGAGGGGACCCTGCTACTTCCCTGGCTCGTGGAGAAACAAAGAAAAGGGAGAGAAAAATGACAAATGGACAGGAAACCCTGGCAAAAGAGTTAGGAGAAGATGAAGGAAAGCAGAATCAAGAGACTGGGAGCAACACAATTAGAAAAAGTAAATGGCCAGACCACAAAGGTAAAGAAAATAATTTTATTTTTAATTTAGGATAAAGTAATGTGGTAGCTGTGTTAATAAAGTTTAATAAATGCAAATAAAACACAAAATAGAAAATGAGGTGATACCTTCACTGATTTTAAAACATTTTTGATTAGCTTCTTCAGGTCAGGAGAGGATACCATAACAGCATTACTGACCTGAGGCAGGAGGTTTTGGCCTCTGAAAGCTAACTGAAAAGGGTATTAGGCTATTAACTAAAATATGTTCTGAAATCGCCATGGGTTTGAGGTGTGCCAGGGGCGGAGTCATGTTGAGTGGGTGGAGCCAAGGCAAAGTGGGGCAGGTACTAAAATCTCCCTCTCAAAAATTGGGACCCCTTGGCATAGGGTTACCATATTTTGTCCCCCAAAAAGGACATGCCCCACCCCCTTTCACACCCCAACCCGCCCTCACTTCACCCCGTCACATTTTCCCCTCCCCCCGTCACACACCCCTTCACCCCCTCCCCTTGCCTTACTACTGCCCTGGTGGTCTAGTGCCCTGCATGAATCCTTCCTGTTGGTGATCTCGGCCCCAATTCAAAATGGCCGCTGAGAGTTGAAGTCTCGCGAGGCCACTTCAACTCTCGGTGGCCATTTTGAATCGGCACCGAGAACACCAACAGGAAGGATGCATGCAGGGCAGCGCTCCAGGCAGGAAAGAGGGGGCTCTTTTCTGCCCCGAAGGCGGAAGAGGTCACTAGACCACCATGGCAGTAGTAACTAAGGGGAGGGGAGGCTAGCAATCTGCCCGTTTGTCCAGAAATCTGGACAAACGGGCAGATTGGCAAAACCTGCCCAGTTGCCTGGACATGTCCGGGTAAATCCGGACATACGGTAGCCCTACCTTGGCAGCTCTGTTGAGTATATATTTGTTTGTTTGTTACATTTGTACCCCATATTTTCCAATGGGCTCGCAAAATTGTTCAATAGTTAACAATTGTCTCTAGCAAACCAGTGCCCCCCCCCCCCCCCCCCCCCCCGAGGTAGAAAAAAACAATTTGGGTTACACATGGGAAACTTTAAAACACATAAGCTGTAAAAAAAAAAAACACACAAAACAAAATACACACATAGAAGCAATCATAAACTAGCAAATATGGAGGTTGCACGGGGGAGGCGGCTTCAAATTTTTTTACGTCATGATGTCTGTCATAAAACCACCTTGGTATTTCTTTATACTTTTACCTGATCAAATGCTTAAAATCAAAGTGCAGGAGTAGACTAGTGGTTAGTACAGTGGACTTTGATCCTGGGGAACTGAGTTCAATTCCCACTGCAGCTCCTTGTGACTCTGGGTAAGTCACTTAACCCTCCATTTCCCATGGTACAAAATAAGTACCTGAACATATGTAAACCACTTTGAATGTAGTTGCAAAAACAAAAACTCAAAAAGGTGGTATATCAAGTCAGTCCCATTTTCTGTGTACCTGAGATATCAGACTCGGGAGCCACTGTACTTGATTGTAACTCACCTCCATCTACTACTGAGAGAGCGCTGCGTACGACTGGTAGCGATATGTGATTTATAGTAGTAGTAGAGGAGTGTGGTAGCCGTGTTAGTCCACTCTTAAGGTTATCAATAGAAATCAAACAAAATAAAACATGGAAAAGAAAATAAGATGATACCTTTTTTATTGGACATAACTTAGTACATTTCTTGATTAGCTTTCGAAGGTTGCCCTTCTTCCTCAGTTCGGAAATAAGCAAATGTGCTAGCTGACAGTGTATATAAGTGAAAACATTCAAGCATTACTATGACAGTCTACAGGGTGGGAGGAGGGGGGTGGGTAGGAAGTATGCATGGGGACATCAAAGCATATCATTGATATTCTAACAGGGTGGGTGATCAACAGAGACATACAGCTTTATGGTTTATAATGGACTAGGAACCCCAGATCCTTGTTAAGTCCTTTCTGTTGGGTGTTAAAATAGTAGTAGTAGAGAGAGCGTGTGCTAAAACATTTTTTTTTTCTTTTGTCGGGGGGGGGGGGGGGGGGGGGGGGGGGTGGCGAGTTAACGTACCCACGACGGTGTATCAAGTATCATCTATGTGCTGATGTAAAGATTATTTGAAAAAAAAACCCTGCAAAACAATAAGAAGAGCCTATGAGGCTATGCCCTATTTCTGATGCTGATTGGCTAAAAAATATCCCAAAACTTCCTTCTGGAAATTCTGATTTGATGACAGTTCTCGATTCCAGTTGGACAATCACAAACGACCTCCTGTTGCCCATTGGATAATATCCTTCTGTCGGCGGCGACCTCGCCCCACTCTATTCTATAGTAGCGGTGGACCTGTGAGGTGGTGGCGTGCGTCACGTGGCATGGATTGGGCAGACACGTATGTGAGAATGTGGTAGACAGTATCGTTCACGTGCTTGTCAGTATGGCTGCGGTGAGGAAAGCGGCGCCTGGGGCCGGCTCGGAGATGGGGCCGGAATACAAGCGCGCTGGCCACGTCCTGCTGCACGCTCCGAGCCCCAGCAAACTGTTTGGCCGCGTGCCGATTCGTCACGTGGTACTGGTGAGAAAGGGCAGGGTATGGAATATTTAGGTACATCTAAGGAGGGTAGACGAAGATGAGACGAAGTGATGTCAAAACGCTGAAGCGAATCAGGTCAATCTCAGTTTCCCTTTCCCTGCGCAGCCGTCGTTGCCCTACACCCATGAGCTACTGCATCCACGTTGTCTTCTTTATTGTTGGTAGCATTTTTTTTTTTATTTAATCTCACTTAGATTTTCAAACAAGCCAGCTTCTGCAGCATACGGATGTACACAGAGGAAGTATAATAATGGAATAACTTTTCATATATAGTAGTAATTTCTTGAAGCCTGGATTGACTGCTGTCAGAGACAGGATGCTGGGCTTGATGGCCCCTTGGTCTTTTCCCAGTATGGTGGTGCTTAAGTGCTTATAAATTGTTATCAGTGTGTCATTTGGAGGGGCTGGTTATAGGGACACCTTAGCATGTGTTATATTTGTGCAGATATTTTTTTCTCCTGGTAAATGGCCACAAAAGCAGACATCATGTTATGAGAATCAGGTGCTCAACATTCAGAGTTTCTATCTATCTATTTACTTATTTTTGACACATATCACAATTAAACATTAATTTGTTTGAAACCTGGGAGTATTAAAACATTTCCTGTGCTTACATCAAAAGAAAAAGATGCAGAGATGTTTTCACCCAGTAAAGGGCCACCAAAACAGACAACATGTTATGAGAATCAGGTGCTTAACAATTAAACTTACTATTTATAAGTACAGTTTAAAAAAAAACACAGGTTGAAACCTGGGAGCATTTAACATTTTTTTCCTGTGCCTACATCAAAAGAAAAAGATGGTATGTGAGAACTTGCTCCATTTGTTTTGTGGATTGCAGTATTATATTATAAAAATGCATGTGTCTTTTTTATTACTACCATTTCACAGAGAGATATTGAATAATGAGGGAATAGCTTCCTTCATGCAGAAGTTCTGTCTAGTCAGTCTAAATGTGCCAATGTTGGCCAGTCAGCACACATATTAGCCGCCAAGTTCATACAAAGTTCATTATGTTCAATGGAAAATAATCTGTTATCTACTACTACTACTATTTAGCATTTCTATGGCTGCCTGCTATATGACTATTCCATCACTGTTTCATTATTGCTACCAATTATTACATATTAAAGGCATTTGCTTTAAACTTTGTTTTAATTTGTTTATCCCGTCCGTACATGCACATGGTTTTGCTTTTTAAACCCAAAAGTGAATCCTAAGGTGTTTGAACAATTAGGTATAAACTGTGTTGTTTCTGACTTGTTTTGGACTGCTGTCTGGAATTTTGGAAGATGGAAATGAGAAAATAAAAATAAAGTTTTGGATGTACATTGTAAAAGTTGTTTACTTTTGCAATGTGTGTATGGATGCCTGTTCTTGTGTATACATGTGATAATATTTGAATAACTGTCTGTACTTGTGGCTATGATTTCTGAACCTTGAGCATCATTACAGAACAGATTTTTAAATGCCCAGCTTGATATATATGCTAATCTCATCTTTGTTAAATGTTTCAGACATATTTTATTTGTAGCATTTATACCCCGCTCTTTCCTGCTCGATAGCAGGTTCAGTGCGGCTTACAGAGTATCTAACTTGCACTAAAATCTGCAATGACCTATAGGAAACAACCTACATGGATATACACAAAAACATAACTATGTTTTAAAAATGTAAATGAGCAGAAACTGCTAAAATTGACTCTGAAATAGCAGGTGCCACTGCTGGCAACCAGCTCAGGTATATCTAGGTGTGGAACTAGTCCTGGACCAGACAAACCTCAGGAGTAACATCCTCAAGCTCTTTATGAACACATCAGCAGTTGGCTTTTAATAAAAAGAAAAATTGTCAGTGCACTAGATGGTGTATCTAGGTACCGTTACCGTTATATCCATCTACTTGCTCCCATGATAGAACTGAATTCTATTATTCTGTCTCACTGTATTTTCAAATGTAAGCCACATTGAACCCGAGTTTGCTTGGGATATAAATGTAAAAAAAAATCCTTTATCCTCCACATTTTAAGACACTGCTTATCCAGCTGGATGGTGATGGCACAAGGAAAGCAAGTTTGGTCCAGTGAAGACTAACTCAAAGTAACCTGTTCCTTACCTGGGCTCTAGTATTACCATACTGAAAATGTGACCCTACCATGCCTTTGTGGTTATGTTCCATTAATAAGTAAACCGGCTTTTCTGAATGATAATGTTATAAACCAGTCCCCAGGATAACCTGAGAACCCCATACCAAAAAGGACTTACAAATCAGATTGGTGAAGCAGTCTTAATTAGTTTATTTCAAAAATACACTCTTGCAAGAATGGGTGTCTCTGAAAGCAAGCAGGCACCCTTCCCTTAAGGTTTACAGATTATATACCCTTTCTTTCTTGGTTAAATTTAAGTGTCTGCCCCTAAGTTTCTCATTGGATATTGATCACATTTACCACCCCCCCCCCCCCCCCCCACACACACACACTGCATCATTGCTAATTATCATATGACAGTCCCCTCTAACATTTTCCGTTGACCAAGCCTGAGCCTCTGTCCATTGTTAGTTCTCGGTTTGCATTTTCTTATTTGAGACTTCCATGTGAGGAGCTCTGCCTTAGCAGTCTCGCACATGGAATGATTCACCTCCCCCGCTCCCCTCTTTCACAGTTTATTTTGCAGATGTTCAATCATGGTCTCATGCCTGGCTACATTTATCTTAGCTCTAAGGCCTGTCCTTGAAGCTTTTCCTGTTTCTCGTGTTTCAGCAGTTTGGGCTTTTTCCCCCCCCCCCCCTTCTCTCTCTCTTGTCTCAGCTTCTTATCAATTTGCACATGTCTCTTTAAACTAACAGAGTTCCTTTGTTAGTGATATTTAGAAGGCGCTATACAAGTCTAGTTAGGGCCTAAACCATATATTCTATCTTTGCAATTATGTTAAGTGAAAAAAGCAATATATTACACATTTCTCACAATTATATAACCTTTGGATGCATGATTAGGAACAAAAAACATATTCTTATTTTGTCAATATCATAGTGCCTTATATACAGCCACAAAACAACCTTTTAGGGTGAATAACGTTCACAATGAGTCAGTGCTGTAGCGAGGGCTAATGGCACCCGGGGCGGGTCGCCGCTGCGCACCCCCCCCCAGGTGCAGCATGGCGTGCCCCCCCCTGGAGCGCAACCCCCCCCCCCCGGACCGCATTCTTACCTGCGGGAGGGCCGATCCGCCCCGAGTGCACGTCACTCAGAGCTGCGTCGGCCCCGCTGGTTCCCTGCTCTCTCTGCCCCGGAACAGGAAGTAACCTGTTCGGGGCAGAGAGAGCAGGGAACCCAGCGGGGCCGGGCACCCCCCCCCCCCCCGAGCGCGTGCACCCGGGGTGGACCGCCCCTCCCGGCCCCCCCTTCCTACGCCACTGCAATGAGTTATTTTATTATCGACCAGATAGAAGAGATAAGAGTTGTCTGTTTTGCCACAGTATAAGTAATCACATGAACAAAATATAAGAAAACCAATGGACTGCATTAGGGGCCTATAGCCCATTTAGTTATGTTTAAATAAAAGATCTGCTTGAAACAAAATATTTATTTTGATTTATAAAGCCACTTGTCCCTGAAATGTGCTCAAAGTAGAATAATCCATTCGTGTATCTAAAATGTACACTTCTACAAATGGATGAAATGTGGTTCCATGTGCACCAATGAAAGAGTTTCATTTTACTTCCATTTTATTTTGGTATATTCTATCTTTATAACACCAGGCTTCCCAAAGTACATTACAACAATAGTTAAAATGAACCCTTCGGGAAACAAGATATCCTCACTAAAATTTGGCTTCCTATATTGTGTAGAAAAATGAGCACAAAATACAGAGTTTATAACTGCTGTTTCTACGAGCTACAATAATTTTTAAAGCAGTTTTAGTGATATTCAATTTTTATTTAATGATATTTATATCAACATATGGGAAGCTTTCAAATTAATTAAAAGCTGTCAAATTAAAAAAAATCTTTTGGCCTCTATCTTTTAAGGCACTGCCTATCCATTTGGAACAGCTTTTGACTTTTTATAGATGGACCATGCTTAGGCAGTCCATTATTTCTTTTTCCCCCAGATTTTTTTATTGAATTATTGCAAATATAAAACATTAGAACAAGAGAAGCAAGCAACTCCATTACAAAGGTTTAATCCTTTTGCTATTGTTTTCAATAGCATTTGCTATTGTTTTATGTGAGCGAAAATGGTGGCAAGCTCCAGCTTCAGCTCATACAATGGTATAGATAAGCTCACTCCGTCTCCTGTTCTCAATCTAACCTCCTTGAGGAGCACAAGCTGGTTCAGGAAGTTGGGGAATCTTGAATGCAGGGTATTAAAAATAAAATAAAAAGTGCATAGGGGTATAGTTCAAAAACAAGCGTGGCTGGTGGGGGGGGGGGGGGGCAGGGTTGATGGCTTATTGGGGTTCCTGGCATGTGGTGTGAGACTGAGAATGTGACTGGCTGTCCCCAGTACAGAGTCCTGGCACTTGATGTTGTTATGATGTTAGAGAAGCTCTTGATGGGGTGAAACACTGGTGTCATGGAATGCATTACTGCTGCCTGTGCAGATTTTGAAGGCTTTGAGTGCCCTGTCTTGGTACATTCTGGTACTACCTGCTCAACTGATTTCACATGTTAAAAAGCAAGAGAGTATAAGTACTATGGTGTACTAGGATGGAAGGTAAAAAATCAAGACTGACCAGATTCTCTCTTCTTGAATTGAGGCATTTGAGTGTAGGGCTGGCACCTTCAACTGTGATCTGGTAGCTCCCCCCCCCCCCTCTCTCAAGCCCTCTCCCCTTTGCTGGTGATAACGGGTGGCAAAATTCTGAATCCTGGTCCAGTATCTCTTCTTCCCCCCTCCCACCAGGGGGGAAGGGAAGAGAGAGGGAGAGTTGCTGGACTGGGATTTTGTCACCCTTTATCGCTGTCGCCCTGAGCCAGTGCCTTACCTGGTCCATAGAATGATCCTGCCCTACTTGGCAGCTGTGTGAATGGGGTGTGTGGCATCTCTGATCACTTTTTCTTTGCCCTTTACATAGATGCAGATGCGCTTTGATGGATGCTTGGGTTTCCCGGGTGGATTTATTGATGCAAAGGATGGCTCCCTGGAGGAAGGCCTGAACCGGGAGTTGGCTGAAGAGCTGGGGCCAGGGGCCAGTGCTTGCTACGTGACTGAAAATGATTTCATTAGCTCCTGGGTCATGGAGAGTCCTCGGAAGATTGTAGGGCACTTCTACGCCAAGCGCCTGAGTCTGGGAGACCTGGAACAATTAGAAGGAGGGGCTGTGCATGCCAAAGACCATGGGTTGGAGGTACGCTTGACTTGTTCTCCACTCTATTAACCCACTCAAGATGAAGGAAATAAAATAAGTAGGTTGCCAAATGGCTCTGTTCTTGTCCAACAGGGTAGATCCAGTTCTGAGTTTACCCTGTTTTATGTGGGGACTTGTAGTAGTTCTGATTTCCCAGTTGTAGTCACACTTTTCTTAGAGAATGCAAGAAAAGTAGGGTAAAATCAAACTAGATCAACCCTGTAGCCAGATGGCAACCCTAACAATGAGTGAACTGAGCTTGAGGAGAGGTTGCGAATTTGCCAGATATTATATAAATCAAGGTAGTAATACATGATAGGAGTAAGCTACTGATAGCAGACAGAAACAGAATCTTGGGGTGATCATACCTGATATCTTGACTTGCAAAGTCCTGCCACATTGTTTGGCAAGAGCTGACAAATGGTACCAGAGAAAAATGTAGGCAGATAAAGACCATATGGACCAATCCAGTCTGCCCATCCATGCCATCTAGTCGTCTTATCACTCCTTCTGAGATCCTATGTACTTGTCTCAAGCTCTCTAATTCAGATACTGTTTTCATCTCTAGCACTTCCACCAGAAGACCGTTCCAGGAATTCACCACCCTTTCCATGAAGAAGTATTTCCTCAGGTTACTTCTGAGTCTGTCCCCTTTCACCTTCATCCTATGTCCCCTTGTTCCAGAACTTCCTTTCAAATGAAAGAGACCTGCCTCCTATGCATTTATGTTGTGTACTACTACTACTACTTAACATTTCTAGAGCGCTACTAGGGTTACGCAGCGCTGTACAATTTAACAAAGAGAGACAGTCCCTGCTCAAAGAGCTTACAATCTAATAGTTAGGTATTTAATTGTCTCTATCATATCTCCCCTCTCCCTCTTTTCTTCTAAAGTATACATATTGAGATCTTTAAGTCTGTCCCCATACACTTTATGATGAAGACCACTGACCATTTTAGTAGCCGCCCTCTGGACCTACTCCATCCTGTTTATATCTTTTTGAAGGTGCCATCTCTAGAATTGTACACAGTATTCTAAATGAGGTGTTGCCATTGTCTTTTATACAGGGGCATCATCACCTCCTTTTTCCTACTGACCATTCCTCTCCCTGTACACCCAAGCTCCTTCTAGCTTTCGCCATTGCCTTTTCTACCTATTTGGCCACCTTAAGATCATCACATACCTTCACACTCCAGTGTCGCTCCTCTTTCGTGCACAAAAATTCTTCATCCCCTAAACTGGACCACTCCCTCGGGATTTTGCAGTCCAAATTCATAACCCTGTATTTTTTTTTTTAACATTAAATCTAAGCTTCCAAATTCCAGACCATTCTTTTCCCTTCACCAAGTCCTTCCTCATGTTATCCACACCATCAGGGGTGTCCATCCTATTGCAGATTTTGGTATCATCCGCAAGGAGGCAAACCTTACCAGACAGTCCTTCAGCAATATCGCTTACAGAAATGTTGACGAACTGTCTCAAGAAGTGAACCTTGCGGCACACCATCGGGAACATCCTTTTCCTCAGAGTGAGCTCCCTTTACCACTACCGTCTGTCACCTTCCACTCAACCAGTTCCTAACACTGTCAGTCACTTTAGGGCCATACTGAGGGCACTCGCTTTATTTATTAGTCATCTATACAGAACAGTGTCGAAGGCTTTGCTAAAATCTAAATAGTCCACATCTAGTGCTCTCCCGCGATACAACTCTCTGGTCACCCAATCAAAGAAATTAATCAGATTTGTCTGACAAGACCTGCTTCTAGTGAAACCATGTTGCCTCGGGTCCTGTAGGCCATTGGATTCCAAAAACTTCACTGAGCTCTGTTTTAAAAGCGCTTCCATTAATTTACTTACTACAGAAGTTAGGCTTACTGGCCTGTAGTTCCCAACCTCTTCCTTCTGCCTTTGTGGAAAGGGACCACATCTGCGCTTCTTCAGTCCTTTGGGACCATTGCTGAATCTAGAGAAGCATTGAAAAGGTCAGCCAACAGAGCCACTAGAACTTCACTAAGTCCCTTCAATACCCTCAGATGTATGCCATCCGGCCCCATTGCTTTGTCCACCTTTTAGTTTAACAACAAACAGTACTCCTGTTCTATATAAATTACAAAATCTTTATTAGTGAAAACAAACCAGTGCATTAAAAGAATTACCAAATAATATCCCTGCAACTCACTCACACTGCCATCCACACCAGACTTATACCCTGATCACATATGTAAATCCCACAAAGAACATTGAACATAAACCCTAAATTGCAGTTTCTTCAGTCTCTGTGTATCATCAGAGCACAATCTCAATAAAGATCAGTCAGAGAGCCCTAAAAAAACACAAGGGCACACCAAACCCAGGAGTACTGTTTGTTAATGTTTTAGGTACTTCCTATTATATATATATCCCCTATTAGGATTAAGATTTCACCTTTTAGTTTAGCCAGCTCCTCATGAAAATAGTCCTCCGAAAATTGTTCAGAGACTGCCACCCCTCCATTCTTATTCGTGTTTGTCTTCTTCAGTCCTGCTCCCAGCCTTTCAGCTGTGAACACAAAACAGAAATATTTGTTAGGCAGTTCCACTTTATCTTTGTTAGCTTCTATATATTCCTCCCTTTCACCGAGTCTCACAATTCCACTTTTGTACTTCCTTCTATCACTAACGTATCTAAAAAATGTTTTGTTTTGTTCCCCCATTTTACCGTATTGGCTATTTTTTCCTCCATTTGTATCTTTGCTTTCCTGACTACTCTACCAGCTTCTTTTAGCTTTTTCAGATATTGTCACCTGTCTTCCTCTTTCTGCGATCTCTGATAGTTTATAAAAGCTAACCCAGCAGTTTCCAAACTGGGGTGCTGCAGTGAACTCACAGGGGTGCCATGGCATATTTTCCCCCAGGGCCACTAAGAGGGGTGCAAGATTCCCCGGGCCCGGTGCTGCATTGGTCTCCTGCTTATTTGTCAGCTGGGACCTGGGTTATCACATTAATGCGTTTTCTCTTCTCACAGATCTTTCTTCCTGTCTCATCCCACCATCTCCAGTGTGATGTACTTCCTGTTTCCACCACGGGAGGGGATGTGGCAGGAAGGGTCTGCCGCAGCAGAGAAGAGTTAATGTGATAACCCGGCTGGCACACATGAGCGCAGGAGAAAAGACAGACAACTGAGGGAGCACTGCAGACACTGAGGTAGAGTCATGTTTGATAGATAATTACTTTGGAGGCTGACTGATGGTTATGACTGAGATTTTATTTTTTATCGTTGAGTACATGGCTAATTGGCACCTGGGATTCTTCAGCTCATATGCTATAGGGGGCTCCTGTGTGATTTCCCTTTTGCCAGAACAATTATGTTTCACAATTTTTTTTTCAGCAATTTTCTTGGCCATATAGTAAAGTACAAGATCATACTCCAGGGAAAGCAACAATAATTGCTAATTTACTGTTATGACAAATTGTTGTTTCTGTATAGACCAGATTTCCCTATTTCTGATATGGTGTCTCTGCTGAAGTTTCAGCAGAAGGCATTTGTACCTCACTAGAACTGGGAAACTTTATTATTGCTGCCAATGTGTAATTAGTAGCCAAGACAACTGGATTATGAAATGTTTGGTGGTGATATGAATCTAAATAGGAAAGTTTGCTGAATCCACACACTGAGCCAGTTGAGTTTTCTACAACGAATATACATCAGAGAGGTTTGCTTACATTGGAGGCAGTGCATTCTAATGTTTTATTTATATTCATTTAGTATATCTAGAAATCCAGACTGGGTGGGGATTAAGGGAGAGGGGGCAGATGCTGGATAGAAGGGGGGAGAGAAGGGGGACAGAAGCTGGTTGGAAGAAGGGAGAGAACATGGGCAGAGGCTGGTTGGAAGAGGGGAGAGAAGGTGGGCAGAGGCTGGTTGGAAGGGGGAGAGAAGGTGGGCAGAGGCTAGATGGAAGGGGGAAGAGGAGGACAGAGGCTGGATGGAAGAGAAGGAGGGCAGACGCTGGATGTTCAAACTGTTCAAACTTCTTCTTCTAACCTATAAATGTATTCACTCTGCTGCTCCCCAGTATCTCTCCACACTCGTCCTTCCCTACACCCCTTCCCGTGCACTCCGCTCCATGGATAAATCCTTCTTATCTGTTCCCTTCTCCACTACTGCCAACTCCAGACTTCGCGCCTTCTGTCTCGCTGCACCCTACGCCTGGAATAAACTTCCTGAGCCCCTACGTCTTGCCCCTTCCTTGGCCACCTTTAAATCTAGACTGAAAGCCCACCTCTTTAACATTGCTTTTGACTCGTAACCACTTGTAACCACCTGCCTCCACCTACCCTCCTCCTTCCTGTACACAATAATTGATTTGATTTGCTTACTTTATTTTTTGTCTATTAGATTGTAAGCTCTTTGAGCAGGGACTGTCTTTCTTCTATGTTTGTGCAGCGCTGCGTATGCCTTGTAGCGCTATAGAAATGCTAAATAGTAGTAGTAGTAGTGGATGGAAAGTGGGGGAAGAAGGAGGGCCAGAGTGGCTGAAGCTTGCCACTGATTTGCTCTAGAGCTCGGGCCTTGGGCAGTAGACCTCTTCAGCTGGTGGGGCTTAGGCATCTCTGCCAGCAAATGTAAGGCTGCAATCCTTCCTTAATCTCCTACTACTTGAAGCTTCTTTCTTTGTGTGTTATGTTCTTTATGTTTAACTTGAAACAATTTTGATTGATAACTACTCAAAATCAAACATTACACTCTTACATAGATTCTGGAAACAAGTACTAACGATCCCAGCAGAATAACAACAACTGCCTCCAGAAGGTCCATTATACCTCCTTGTCATCGCGTTCCTCCCTGTTCCTCCCCCCCCCCCCCCCCACCAACAACACTCAAGACAATGATTCCTGGTTTGTAGGCCTGACCGTTACCCTTCTACTCCAACTGACCCTTTGGGGTTTTTTTTTTTAATTGACTGTATTGGGCATTGGGGTTTTGGGTGGTGTTTGGGATTGGTTTTGTGATGGGTGGGAAAAGGGGTTTTACAGTGTTCACTGTTTTGATGATTCTTGCCTGCTTCTTTAGTTACATGTTTATGTAGTGCCAGTGCTTTTTTTGTAGGAAAAAAGGTACCAGTACTCATTATGGGCGGGGGTCACCACCTATGGCTCCGCTCCTATGATAGCCACACCTACATTAGCCACATCCCTTATACCACCAGCCGTGGCACATATAAACATGCATAATTGAAAATGTACCAGTATAGGAGAAAAAATAACTTGTGATTTTTTTTTTCCATTATAAATCATTTCTGTAAGCTGTTACAGCTCCAGTATACCCAGTGCAAAATATCAGCAGATGTAAATTCTCAAATTGGATATATTCCAAACACTAAAATTAAAATAAAATGAAAATTTTCTACCTTTGTTGTCTGGTAACTTTTTGTGATCATGTTGGTCCCAGTCTCTGATTCTGCTTCTCTCTATCTGTTCTCTTAACTCCATTTCCAGGGCTTCCTTTCCATTTATTTCTTTACTTTCCTCCTTTCTTCATTTCTTGCCCTACATCCATAAATAAAACGTGGATCCAGCTTTTGACTATTTTTCTCCATCCATGTGCAGTTTTTTTCCTCTCTTCCCTTTTCCTCATCTCGATCCATGTGCATCTTCTTCTTTTCTCTTTCCTCCCCTCCATCCATGTCCAGATGTAAATTTCAAAAATGACATATTCTATTTACTAAATTACATATTAACAACTCCAAATTAAACAAAAAATTAACACAGCTACCACACTACTTTATTTTAAACTAAATATACAATTTTTGTTCTATCTATATTGTCTGGTCACGTACTTTTTTTTTTTTCAATTGCGTTGGTCCCAGTTTCTGGTTTCTGCTTTCTTCGTCTTCTCTTAACTCTATTACCAGGATTTCCTATTTATTTGTCATTTTTCTCTCCTCTTTTTCCTTTCAGCTTTCTTCGATTTTATTTTCTACCTCTGTCCAGATTTAATTCTTTACTATCCAATCTTTCAGTTTCCCTCTTTTTTTAAATTTTTATTTATTAAATTTACTATATAATCACAAGCAAAAATCTACTCGTTTCAGAAAAGTAAATTGTTTTACAATCCATACAATCCATACATATTAGGAAAGGAAACAAATGTTTCTAATGTCAGACTCTTTTTTTTTTTTTTTTTTTTTTTTTAACCAACTAATACTCAAGTCCACATATCTGGATTCAAGATATACAGATATGGATATTAACAGATATAAGAACAATATCTTTTATCAGGAATTCGTTGTAGCTGAGTACCATAATGATACAAAAAAAAAACATTACTACTAAAGAGCAATTATCTTTCTCCAGTCACAATTCCTTTAGATGTTAAAAAGGTTGAGAGCTGAATGGGATCGAAGAAAACATATTTATTTGATTGATGTTTTATAACGCATTTGCAGGGGTATCTAAGGAAAAAGGTTGCCCCCAGTTGGGTTACCCCGGGTCTCATCATTAAGAATGTTTGTCGTCTCTTCTGCGTATCTTTGGTAACGTCAGGAAGCACACTTATCCTCAATCCTAGGAAATTCTTCTCTCTGTTCTGAAAAAATAATCTCAATAACCAGTTTTTATCCGGTGTTAACGCCACCGTTGCGCTGTCTGAGGCTTCTAGAATCTCTGAAATATCAAATGGATTATTGGGAGTTGTTTGTAATTTTGAAGGCAAGTAGTATATTTGAGAAAAAGGAAGAATTGCCTCTTCAGTTACTCCCAAATTTTCCTTTATATATCTTCATAGCATATCTCTTGGGGATATCAAAGTCTGTTTGGGAAAGTTCAATAATCTAAGATTATTGTTTCTTATTGAATTTTCTAGAAACTTGGGTTTTCTCCTAAGAGATATTAGATCTTTAATCATAACTTCTTGATGTAATTGTGCTTCCTTAATTTCTTTTTTTAAATCCTCATTTTGAGTTTTTAAATCAATATCTAGAATCAATATCTTTAGTCTTAAGATCTAAATTTGCAACTTCTTGATTAAATTGTTTAATCTGTGGACAAATTGCTTTCCCCAAGTCCATTATTAATGTCCACAAATTATCCAGGGTTACTTCTTTGGGTTTCTCAGTCAATATAGTAAAATTAAATTTTACCTCTGCTTCAGTAGATGGATCGTTTCCCTGAATCCCATCCAGCCTCTCTTCCATTGTGGCTGGGGATGTCGTTAACGCTCCTTCCCTCTGGGTGTACACCTACTCTAAGCTGAGCTCCCTCAGCCAATGTTTCCACCTCCCGTCTTACTTCCCCCATGCCTTGTTCAGCCACATGGAGGGAAGACGCCATTAGAGGAGTACTCCCAGAGGGTTGAGGAGGAGGAGCTCTTCGGTCGGGGCTAAGCGAAAGCTCTAGCCCTTGGGTTGGACTGGGGTCTCCATTCACCCCTGAACCAGCCAGCCGGGCTGCCTCCTGACGATATCGGTATCGAAGCTCTCTGAACAAAAGATTGCAGTGTGGATTGATTCGGAGGAAGATTCTGCTACGAAGGAGCAGTGGAGGACGGACAGCCCCTGCGCTTCGGCTACCAAATCGAGAGAACTCAGAGAGAGTGCAGGTACGTCAGATACACACGGCAGCCATCTTGAATCCCCCCCCCCCCCAGTTTCCCTTTTTTGACTGTCTACCTACAGCTTGCCCCTCTCTCCTGCCCACTTCCGCCCAGCATTTTCCCCTCTCTCCTCCCCATATTCATCCAGCATTTGCCCCTATTTTGACTGTGCCTACCTACAGCTTTCCCCTCTCTCTTCCCCACTTCCATGCAGCATTTTCCCCTTTCCTTTCCAATTCCATCATTTGTCCCCTCTGTCCTCTCATATCCATCATTTCTCCCCTTACCCCCTGTCTCCTCATCCGGCATCTCTCCCCATCCAGTGTATCTCCTGCTTCTCCCAATGAGCAGAAGCGACGAGCAAATAAAAGGAGTCAAAGACGCGGGGCCACAGCGTTCAGACACGCACTGTCAGCTTTGCCGATCCCCTGTCCCTCTGACGTCAACTTTCTGTTCCGGGGCATGGGATCAGCAGAGCCACCAGTGCGTGTCTGAGCACTTTGGCCGCGGGAGATGGGATGAACGGGCAAGGGAAAAAAAGGTGCCGATATGCTAACAGCACGTACCTGCACAAAGAAGATCTGTGTGTGTTTGTGTATAATAGTGGGCCCTACATACAGTGAAGGTGGGGCATGGAAATCTACTTCATACATATTCATTATGGATATCTTGAAAACCCAACTGGCTAAGTGTACTTCTAGGAGCGGGTTGAGAAGCATTGGCATAGTGTTGTGAGATGGTAAGGGCTAAAGCCTGGGATGGGCACCGATTGCCTTTGTCTTGGGCTAGTGAGGGGGATTTTGTGGTAAGGAAAATGGACAGAGACTGAACAGGCCTAGTTACTCGCTTGCCAGCATATTGCATTTGTATTATTCATGGTTCCTTTACCTCTGTGATTGATTGCAGGTAATGGGGCTGGTCCGGGTGCCCCTCTACACCCTTCGGGATGGCTTCGGTGGTTTGCCAGCCTTTCTGTGCAATAATTTCATTGGCAGTGCTAAGGAGCAGCTATTGGAGGCTCTGGGATGCCTTGGACTGATGCCACAAAACAAGCTTGAAGAGGCTGTACGGGCCAGCCAGAAGTAACTCTCTTCCCAGGCTACAGTCTAGACAAGACATGAGCCACCTTAAGATCAACAACAGTGCAACCTGTACAATATCTGTAGATAGCACACTTACTAACTTATGTACTCTGATTGTATGGACCAGTCTGCTCCTGTTTTCTGTGATCCTGTGACATAGTGCTCAACATAGCTAATCCCTAAGGGAAGCAGCTAAAGAGAATCTTCTAGAATTATTAGTTGATGTGTATTCATGTATTTTGCTTTTGGATTTACAAAACCCTAAGAATATTGACTAGTTATTTTCCCATGCTATACAGGAGTGATGGATTTATTTTCTTTAATCTTTGCTGTTAACTACTGTTACCTTACTGCCCCTTCCTTAGCTGGCCCAGCAACAGTGTCTCTCTTAAATGTGATGATCATAACAGGAGATTCACTGTATCTGTGAGCATGGGAGCCAACTCCATGATACTGAGCAAGCAGTATGGCTGGGGAGGGGTGATTTGTATTGCATTACCCACTCGTTTTGAAAAGCTGGCTTTTATGCTTAGGAGTCATTATTCTCAAGTTGGAGGATGTCACTACATGAAAATAATTGATCCTGTTCTTTTCATTCCCAAGTTCTGCCTCCTCTGGAGATGTTTAAACACTCTGGCCTTCTGTGAGATTTTATGTAGTCTTATTTGAAAACATTTGTAACCATCTCTGGGCGAAAGGTGGTGGATCCAAAATGTGGAAAATGGCTGCTGCCTTGGGTCCATAAGCAGTCTGACAAATTTATATCTGAACTTTTTTTTTATTTCACATAAAAGGGTGGGGGTTGGATTGTTATTTTACAAATTGCGTGCTGTAACAGAATTAATTAAAAACCTAATGTTTTGTTTCTGATAACTTGAGTTACTGTTTCTGAGAGAGAGTCACATTTATTTGGTTACTGATGAAGGAAAATGCTCTGACTTACCACCAGGTGGCAGTCTATATCAAAAGACAAACAAAAGATTTATTTTATTTGTTTATTTGTTGCGTTTGTATCCCACATTTTCCCACCTATTTGCAGGCCCAATGTGGCTTACATCCTACAGGAGGTGCGTTTGCAGTCTCCGGTGTTTACAAATACAGAGTTATGTTGAGCTGAGATAAAGTTCATGTGGGACAGCCAGCCACATAAGGTTGTTGAACAGTGGGAGAGTTGTGTTTTGTGCATTTTGAATACTAGTGTTATTGTGTTGCAGAGATCATAGTAGATGACGGCAGAAAGAGACCTGCACGGTCCATCCAGTCTGCCCAACAAGATAAACTCATATGTGCTACTTTTTGTGTATACCTTACCTTGATTTGTACCTGTCCTTTTCAGGGCACAGACCGTATAAGTCTGCCCAGCACTATCCCCGCCTCCCAACCACCAGTCCCACCTCCCACCACTGGCTCTGGCACAGACCGTATAAGTCTGCCCAGCACCATCTCCGTCTCCCGCCACCGGCTCTGCCACCCAATCTCGGCTAAGCTCCTTAGGATCCATTCCTTCTGAACAGGATTCCTTTATGTTTATCCCACGCATCTCACACAAGCTTTCAGCAGACCAGAACTTCAAAATAACAAATGACAAATGGACAGAAACACCCTGGACCAACCACTACAAACTCAACCTGTCCCTACATTGGAGGAAGAAGGGCTCACAACAAACACATGAACACACATCATACAGCACAAGAGGCCAAGTAGACACGAAAATGTTCTGGCAACTGATGTACAATAATGATTGGTCACGCAAACGGAATCCACAGACTTCCTCATAGAATGGGACAAAAGATGCAAAAGTATACTAGATAAAATAGCACCCTTATGAACAACAACCTCATGCAGGCACAACTCAATACCATGGTTTAACGACAAACTGAAAAAACTAAAAACACACTCCAGGAAACTTGAACAAGCATGGAAAAAAACCAAAGACGAACACATACTCAACACATGGAAACAAATACAAAGAAAATACAAATATGCTATAAGGCAGACCAAAAGATCTTACTATAAAACTAAAATAGGAACAGATTACAAAGACACAAAGAAATTACAATGAATACAGACATCCCATTGGCTGATGAACTTGCTAAGTATTTCAATTAAAACGCATTTGTTGGGTTGGTAGGGTATGCCTTTTTAAAAAGAGAAGTTCTTAGTGTTCTCCGGAAGTGTAGGTGGTCGTACAAGGTTTTCATGGCTTTTGGTAATGCGTTCCACAATTGGGTGCTTATGTAGGAAAAGTTGGATGTGTAGGTTGATTTGTATTTGAGTCCTTTGCAACTTGGGTAGTGCAGGTTTAGGTACGTTCGTGATGATTCGGATATGTTTTTACTAACGTACCTAAACCTGCACTACCCAAGTTGCAAAGGACTCAAATACAAATCAACCTACACATCCAACTTTTCCTACATAAGCACCCAATTGTGGAACGCATTACCAAAAGCCATGAAAACCTTGTACGACCACCTACACTTCCGGAAAATACTAAAAGCTTATCTTTTTAAAAAGGCATACCCTACCAACCCAACAAATGCCTGATCTCTGCAAAACAATAACACTAGAATTCAAAATGCACAAAACACAACTCTCCCACTGTTCAACGACCTTATGTGGCTGGCTGTCCCACATGAACTTTCTCAATTGCCTTAGAGTAGTTTTGTTCTGTTACTTTGTGGTGAGACAGTATGTGTGTGAGGGAAGTTTTATATTGCTCTTGTTGCTTTGGTGGGGCTGTGTGTGTGCGAATGAGGAAAGCTGTACTGCTGTTGCCAGTGCTGTATCTGTTCTGAGCTCATGTTTGTCCTCTCAGCATCTTGGCTTAAAACAAATTTCTTGGGGTATCAAATCCAATGTACTAAAGCCTCCACACGATTGTTCAATACCCAAAATAACTGACTGCTAAGATAAATTAAAAAACTATAAAGAAAATACTACAAAAGTATCATAAGAATTAATGTGTGAAAGGTGCTCAGAATAGTGCAATCATACCCCTGGGGCTACTGCTCAAAATCAATAATGGCACATAAGAAATATCCATTATCAGCTTGTTAAATAAACAAATAACACAAAAGAGTGGAGGAGTGGCCTAGTGGTTAGAGTGGTGGACTTTGGTCCTGGGGAACTGGGTTCGATTCCCACTGCAGGCACAGGCAGCTCCTTGTGACTCTGGGCAAGTCACTTAACCCTCCAAATAAGTACCTAAGCCGCATTGAGCCTGCCATGAGTGGGAAAGCGTAGGGTACAAATAAAAAAAAAAATAATAAAAAAAATAAAAGCAAAATGAATAAAGAATATCCACTTATCTAATCCGGTGGTTATTCCAAACAGCTTAAGTTGCAGTAACTGTCCCAGTGGCAGTTATTTTTAAAGGGAAAGCACTCTCTTATTAAAAGCTCATCCAGTTTCTGTAAATATTCCAGTACAATATTTTAGCACAAAAATAATCCAGTATGATCATTACATTCCAAAAAAAAGTCCTCCCGAGCAATCGCAAAAGGTTCAAATGCTCAAAATCATTCACTCAGTCCGTTGCTCAGAATCCTCTCTTCACTCACTCGACATGGTTCCATGTTTCGCCAATAAGTGGCATCAGGAATGAGGAAATTTTAGACAAGAAAGCTCTTTTAAAACAATTTTTCAAGAGTATGAAACCTTCTTAATCCAAACAGTTTATAATATTCCTTATAGTAACAAATATAAAACTAATGTTTCTTATACAATAGTAGCAGCAACACTAGAGTGGGCATCCCCGCTCTCAATGAGTCATCCCACCACACAGACTCGAACGTTCTCACATGTGCTGAGGAACCCTCAAGCGTACTGCTTATAACATCTGATCCATTTCCAATTATCATTAATCATAACTAATCAACAACTTTGCCACTCTACTTCTTTATTCAGGCAATTACATAAGTATTGCCATACTGGGAAAGACCAAAGGTCCATCAAGCCCAGCATCCTGTTTCCAACAGTGGCCAAAGATCCCAAAAAAGTACAAAACATTTTATACTGCTTATCCCAGAAATAGTGGATTTTCCCGAAGTCCATTTAATAATGGTCTATGGACTTTTCCTTTAGGAAGCCGAGCAAACCTTTTTAAAACTCCGCTAAGCTAACCGCCTTTACCACATTCTCTGGCAACGAATTCCAGAGTTTAATCACACGTTGAGTGAAGAAAAGGTTTCTCCGATTCGTTTTAAATTTACTACATTGTAGCTTCATCGCATGCCCTCTAGTCCTAGTATTTTTGGAAAGCGTGGACACTTCACATCTACCCATTCAACTCCACTCATTATTTTATAGACCTCTATCATATCTCCCCTCAGCAGCCTTTTCTCCAAGCTGAAGAGCCCTAGCCACTTTAGCCTTTCCTCATAGGGAAGTTGTCCCATCCCCTTTATCATTTTCATCGCCCTTCTCTGCACCTTTTCTAATTCCACTATATCTTTTTTAAGATACGGCGACCAGAATTTAACACAATATTCAATGTGCAGTCGCACCATGGAGCGATACAAAGGCATTATAACATCCTCATTTTTGTTTTCCATTCTTTTCCTAATAATACCTAACATTCTATTTGCTTTCTTAGCCGCAGCAGCACACTGAGCAGAAGGCTTCAACGTATCATCAACGACGACACCTAGATCCCTTTCTTGGTCCGTGACTCCTAACGTGGAACCTTGCATGACGTAGCTATAATTCAGGTTCCTCTTTCCCACATGCATCACTTTGCAGTTGCTCACATTAAATGTCATCTGCCATTTAGACGCCCAGTCTCCCAGTCTCGTAAGGTCCGCTTGAAGTTTTTCACAATCCTCCCGTGATTTAACGACTTTGAATAACTTTGTGTCATCAGCAAATTTAATTACCTCACTAGTTACTCCCATCTCTAGGTCATTTATAAATTAGGCTGCACTGCGTTCCATTGATAAGTGACTCGTTACTCCTTACCTTCCAAAATAGTAGATACATCACCTCCTTGAGATACATTTACTTGCGATAATACCATAAACCATAATTCACGCACATCATGTTGGGCTGAAATCTAGTGCTCAACCAGAGGAGCTTCTAATCTCTTCATTCGAGTGTTACTCAGATGTTGAGCTATCTGTTTTTCAACCGTACGTCAGAGTAAGGAGCACAGGCAGCAGATAACATAAACCACTTGACTAGCAATCTGTTTGTGTTCGTAAAGTGAACACCTTTTGCTGTATTTGGATTAACTACAGTTCGTTTAATAATGGCATACTGACAGAAAGTACAGTGATTACAAATCTGATGACCTCTTTCCCTCTGAGGAGACCTATTCCAGTCCATCAATTCACCCAAATTCGTACTTGTTTTTTTTTTTGTAATAACCAATGTCTGTGTGCATGATGTGCTCTTTTATACACATTCTTAATTACTGAAAAAGGATAACCCCGTTGCACAAATTGAGAAGATAAGTGGATATTCTTTATTCATTTTGCTTTTGTATTATTTTTATTTTAACAAGCTGATAAGGGACATTCCTCAGGTATGATGATTGATTCTGAGCAGTAGCCCCAGTGGCTTGATTGCACTATTCTGAGCATGTTTCACATATTCATTCTTATTCTATTTTTGTAGTATTTTCTTTATAGTTTGTCATTTATCTTAGTCTTCAGTTATTTGAATTTCTTGGCTTAGAGAAGTCCTTTATTCTGTCATGTGTCTTACAAAATTAGAGCAGATGGCTGAGCTTACTGCTGTTCTTGGTGGTGGTTTTCAGCAGCAGCCTTACGGTTGCCTCTTCTTGCTGCCTTCCACCTTCCACAAGAAGAGCGCGCACACAGGATGTGTGTTATTTCATTTACGCTTCATTAGGAGGTGTGACAGGCTGGCTGAACCCTGTGTCACTGGATCTGCTTTGCCTAGGCAGTGCTGTGTTGCTATAATTTCCTTAAAAAGAAAGGTGTCTGAAATTAACAACTGTAGACACCCATTGGCCTAAATGAGGAAATTAAAAAGAGGAACCTAGTTGTGGTAGCTGAAGAGAAATCCCCGCCTTTATCAGCTCTTCAGAAGCACGGCTGAGGTTAGAGATGCTGAGGCTTGGGGTAGAAATTTGGGAGGGAGCCCAAAGCCCATCAACGGGCTGTGCCTCCAACCCTGGGCAGGCTTGGTGGCTCAGACTAATTGCTCTGGTTACACTCTAATAATTTATAGTTCATTCACTTTCTATTCCACCTTTACTGAC
The DNA here is from genome assembly GCF_901765095.1 of Microcaecilia unicolor. Lineage (NCBI taxonomy): Eukaryota > Metazoa > Chordata > Amphibia > Gymnophiona > Siphonopidae > Microcaecilia > Microcaecilia unicolor. The sequence goes on along the minus strand of NC_044032.1, from coordinate 264,157,533 downwards.
AGGCAGGCTAAAGCGGCTTACACTACAAAATCTAAAGAAAAGAAAGGAAGTGTACATTTTCACATGGGAAAGATCCTAACACAGAATAAATGTTATCATACAAGAGTCCAAGAAGCAGAGCAAAAGATAAATGGAACCACACAATTGCATGGATGTGTTGTTGTACCCGTAGGTCTGTCCAAATAATTGCCTTCAATTTTTTTCAGGCTTAACACACTACGACTACATGATGGTACGTTATGCTAGAAAAATAGAGCAACGAAGGAAAAATCACTTTTTTTTGGTGAATTCTAATCCTGCAATTGTGAACATAGCATTATAGAGCAGGGGGAGGCAGAGGGAAAATTAAAAATGTTAACTTTTTACATTTGTTTTGCAACCAACAGATCGGATAGCCTATAGTGTTGTGCGGTTTACAAGCTGCTTCTAGCCACAGGCTGACAACCCTGGATATTCAAGACTGGGGCATGCATAGCTCCTACCATTGAATATGTGGGTATGACCACTGGTGTGGAAGTTAACTGGGAACTGGATGATATTCAGACTGGTTCCTGGTTAACTCGCTGCATAAAGGGCCTCTTTTATCAAACCTTGCTAGCGATTCCTGTGCAGCAGTGCCGACAATGCCCATTCAAAGTGCTGTTCCGGGAATCCTAGTACAGTTTAGTAAAAGGGGCCTAAAGTTAGGACAGTTGTTTTGCTATCCTAACTCCAGAGTGGAGGAGTGGCCTAGTGGTTAAATCCAGAGGTGGCCGGTTCAAATCTTACTGCTGCTCCTTGTGATCTTGGGCAAGTGAGGAAGTGGCCTAGTGGTTAGGGTGGTGGACTTTGGTCCTGGGGAACTGTGGAACTGAGTTCAATTCCCAGCACAGGCAGCTCCTTGTGACTCTGGGTAAGTCACTTAACCCTCCATTGCCCCATGTAAGCCGCATTGAGCCTGCCATGAGTGGGAAAGCGCGAGGTACAAATGTAACAACAACAACAACAAAAGTCACTTAACCCTCCATTGCCTTAGGTACAAACCTAGATTGTGAGCCCGCCTGGGACAGAGAAATATCCAGTGTACCTGAATGTAACTCACCTTGAGCTACTAATGAAAAAGGTGTGAGCAAAATCCAAATCAATAAATAAAATATGGTTGCTTAGCAAGTTAGTGGACTGAAAATCAGTGCTAACTGGCTAGGATTTGGCTCTGCCATAACTCTGCCCCCAGATGCCCATAAACTAGCCGGTTTTGGCATAGGCAGCAAGTGCTGCTGGATAGCCCTGCATAAGCCCTCTTTCCTATCAATTATTGTAGTTCCATTTCCTCCCTTCCCATCTCTGTCTACCTATCCTTATTTTTAATCCCAACCGTGGAACCTTCTCTTGTTTTAGTATATGACTGTGTAAACTACTCAGTCATATTATGATAGGTGGTATATCAAACTTGAATAATAAACAGCCAGGAGCTACTCCTGGCTGTTTAAATCAGTTTGAATATTGACTTCCAAATTTTTTACAAGGAAGATAAGATTGAGTATTGTAGCTTTAAAAGCACTCGGGCTGGTCTTTGAGGTAATATTGGGGTCCACCATGGAACATGAAGCCTCGGGAGCTTAAGTCCCCAGTTGTGGCCTGACTGAGCCTCGCTGTATTGTGAGGCCCTTTCTTACTGAGCACCTGTCAGGATTTCCTTTTTATCACATGTTTCTTGCTGGTTGTTACAAGGAGCTTTGAAAACAGGAGATGGCATGAGCCTATCTGGCCCATTATATGGGCTGAAGCTTGTAGACCTATCAATTTAATTGTTTTGGGTCTACTAAGGTGGCAGCAGCTACATTGGGGAGAATTAAAACCTCTTTGGGTAGAGACTGGCTTCAGCCTTGTGACATTATGCTGTCTCCTGTTATCAAACCTCCTTGGGTTGTTTCCCCCCCCCCCCCCCCCCCCCCCCCCCCCCCCCCCCCTCCGAGCAAATGTCTGTGTCTGGCAGATGCTGTCAAGTGTACTTTGCACAGGTCTATGTTTTGATTACCTCACATGCACTGTGCTAGGCTGACACTTCTTAGGAGGTGGGGCCAAATGTGGTCATTGTGGTGATCTGTGATTCCCATGTGTGCAGGGCTGCTGAGAGGGAGGGCAGGGGGCAAAATACCCCATGGCCTGGCCTTGAAGGGCCTGGTGCTGGCATGTTTCAGATGGCTGATTGGTCTCTCTTGTTCCTGTGTGCCGCAGAGCAGAGTTAACGAGAGTTATCGCGTTAACTCTGCTCTGCCGGCTACAGATTCTTCTTCCTGCCTCCTATGTGAAGTACTTCCTGTTTGGATGTGGCAGGAAGAAAGAGCGGAGCAGGAGACAAGCAAGTATGCAGAGGCTCAGGCGCAGGGGGGTGTTTGCCCCAAGCCCAGCTTTGTCTCTCTGCGGCCCTGCATGTGTGAAGGGCTGGGCAACTGGTTACAGGCAAATATCCCACACCCTATGAACCTGCAACTGAGCAGTGTTAGCTCTGAAGAATAAATTGTGAACTGAAGCAGCGCAGGTCGTCTCCTTGCAGTTTCCCAGAAAGGAAGCTGGAGTTTTACTATTGGCCCTAACTGGGGGGAGGGGGGTTCATTTGAGGAAAGGTTGTCTTAATAGATTGGTGTGTTAAAGGCAGTGGCGTAGCCACAGGTGGGCCTGGGTGGGCCAGGGCCCACCCACTTAGGCCTCAGGCCCACCCAACAGTAGCACATGTTTAGTGGTAGCTGGTGGGAATCCCAAGCTCCGCCAGCTGAAGACTTCCCCCTGATGGTAACGAAAACGCTACTCCCCACAATAACGGCACCTGTGCATGCTCAGTTTTCAGTGCATGCCTGCTGCTGCAGACTGCCAAGATGGAAAGAAGCGTTTTCTCACCAGCTGAGATATTTTTTGGGTGGTGGTTGTGGGGAGGGGGAGAGAACACTTGGTGCCCACCCACTTCTTGCCTAGGCCCACCCAAAATCTGTTGACTGGCTACGCCCCTGGTTAAAGGTCAGGCCCTCCCCACAGGAAGCAGGTCTGTTTTCCTGAGTACCTGGGTATAGTATATGTAAACCATTTTGGTTGTACCCACAGAAAGGTGGTATATAAATCTATAACCCTTTGTTGATAGGCACCCATGTGATTACTTTAGCAAGTTCCCTAGAGTGGTAGCAGACTACTGAACCCTCTTGGTGGAATTTGTAACACTGACATGCCTCAGAATCTTCCTGTTCTTTCAGAGAAACTATGCATTCTTCTTCAAGGAGGGAAACAACTGAGCAGTTCTCTGGGGAGCAGGGTTGCCAAATTAAAAAAAAAATTCCCACACAAAACAGCCCAAAACCCGGCCAAAAACCGCACACACCCCACCCCCGCCGTCATCAACCCCGCCCCTTCAGTCATCACCCCGCCCCGCCATCAGCCCCGCCCCCACCGTCATCGCCCCGCCCAATATGTCAGCAAACCCTGCCCAAAATGTCACAAACCCCGCCTCTGTCGCCATTAGCCCCACCCCCCGCCGGCCAAAAAACCGCCCCAAAACCCGCACAAAAAAACTAAAACGAGCCCAAAAAACCGCAACCCGCTGCGGGCAAAAGTTTCCCGCAGCGGGTTGCAGAAAACCGCCCAATTGGGCGGGAAAACCACCCATCTGGCAACCGTGCTGGGGAGAGGGAGTGGCTTATTTGACCCCCCCTCCCTACTACATGCTCCCATAACTCCATGTGTTTCCTTCTGGCTTGTCATGCAGAGTGTGTGTAGGGTGGATAACTTGGAGGGGCTTTAAAAATGTGTGTGTAAAATGAATGAAATGTTATAACCTGCCACAAACAGGTTTGATTTTTCAGGATTTCCACAATGAATATTCTTGAGAGTTATATACATAATACATTTGTTCCAATAATTGGGGAAATTTGCCTTATGTGGCTGTCCTGAAAATCAGACCTATTTGTGGCATTAATCGCTGTGCTAGTCTGCAAAGGAAACCTCCGATACCCTTATCTCTGCCTGGCACCGTGCCTCAGGATGGAGTGTTCTATGAGTCTCAAACTGGGGAAATGACTGGTGCAGCACAGCGAGGAAAGATGGCGGAAGTTCCCTGCATAGGGAATTTGCCATCTTTCTCTCTTGTAATGGCAGGAACCATTTTTTGGGCCTTGGAAGAACAGACAGCGGTGTACACATTGTACATTCTGTTGTTCCAAAACCTAGGGCCGGCCAAAGGGTATCAGATACCTTAAGAGAACCTTCAGCTATATGCCCCCCCCCCCAAAGAAAATACAGTCAAGCATATCACTTTCTCCTGTCTCCTTTCCACACACAGGTGGCCAGCATCTCCTCATCCCCTCTAACCCCCCCACAAGTTGGCAAGCTTCTCCGTTCCCTATCTCCACCTTGTGTCCGCCATCTTCCTCCTCACTGCCACTTCCGCCTCTCTAACAATTCCTGGGCTGGACTGCAGATTAAATACGCATTAGCACTGCACAGGCTGTGTAAGCACAGACCCTTGCTGAAGCACTGCTTTGTCGTCGTGGTCCCCCTTTGCCAGGAAGTCTGTCTTGGAGGGGGCAGGATAAAGATGTGCTTCAGTGCAGATTTGTGTTTAAAGGGCCTGCGCAGTGCTAATGTTCCTTTAATCTTCTGGTTGGCCCAGGTGAAAGTAAGGGTGGGGGAGGGAGGAAGCAAGGAGAGAAGTGAGGGAAGGTTCTCTCATGTGCCCAGAGCCAAATCACCATCCCCCAAATTCTGCCATCCTAGGTGGATGCCTAGTCGATCTAATGGCAGGGCCAGCTTTGCTGAAACTACTACTACTACTATTTAACATTTCTAGAGCGCTACTAGGGTTACGCAGCGCTGTACAATTTAACAAAGAGAGACGGTCCCTGCTCAAAGAGCTTACAATCTAATAGACAAGTGAACGGTCGGTCCGATAGGGGCAGTCAAATTGGGGCAGTCTGGATTCACTGAACGGTAAGGGTTAGGTGCCGAACGCAGCATTGAAGAGGTGGGCTTTAAGCAAAGACTTGAAGACGGGCAGGGAGGGGGCTTGGCGTAAGGGCTCAGGAAGGTTGTTCCAAGCATAGGGTGAGGCGAGGCAGAATGAGTGGAGCCTGGAGAGAAAAGCAGAGAAAGAGCTATACAACACTGTACAGGTACACAAACACAGCTATTGAGAGTCTGATAACTTTATTGATGTGTTGCGTAAGTAATATATATGGGAGAGGGGGGAATTTTATAAAGCTTTTTCCACATCTAAAAACTGTTTTATACACAGAATTTCTAGGAATGCAGAAACAGTATGCACATGGACCGTATGCGCCAACTTTTACATGACTTATGCATAAGCGTTCCTGAGGGGAGGGGTGGTTTGGGAGGAACACAGGTGGCTTTGCAATGTACATGCATGTTTTATGACGTGTGTGTACATAAAGGTACACACAGAGACACCTTTGGAGTAGGTGTAAATGAGTATTGGCATGGATCTGGGAGTATATTTTATAAAAAGCACAGGGGTGCCTCTGAACGGGGGCCTTTTTGAATTTCTCATATAGGAGTCCTGTTAGAAAATCAAGGCTTAAAAGGTAATTCTATAATGGGATGTTTACAGTTACACACCACTCATGCATGTAAATGTAAAGACAGCTGGCACTTCTGCATGTAAGTGGCAGTGAACAGACAGTGGTATTCTATAAAAATACATAAGTTACAGAATCCACATGCTCTTGTCAAGTTGCATCAGGTCTATGGCTAGTGTAACTGGGTGCCCATATTTTTTTGTTATTTATTAGATTTTGCTCACACCTTTTTCAGTAGTAGTTCAAGGTAAGTTACATTCAGGTACTCTGGATATTTCTTTGTCGGGGGGGGGGGGGGGGGGGGGGGGGGGGGGGGGGCTCACAATCTAAATTTGTACCTGAGTCAATGGTGGGTTAAGTGACTTGCCCAAGATCACAAGGAGCAGCAGTAGGATTTGAACTGTCCACTTCTGGGTTGCAAGACCGGTGCTCTAACCACTAGGCCACTCTTCTACTCCAAAGGGTGCTCATGCTGGGTTACACTGGTATTCTATAATGGAATTTGGGCATTGGAAGGGTGCCCACGTAAACAATTGCCCTCAAAGTGTTAAAAGTTAAAAACAGAAACTAATTTGCAAAACAGTAATAATAACAGGATATTTTTATGGTAAGTTGCTTAGTGTTAGGCGGGATCTAAGTTGTGAAAATAAATAAAATTAAATTGCAGGATTGAGCGAGGAGAACAACAGGACAGTGCCCAGGTTCTGGTGCTGGTCCATCTTGCCTCTGCTCAAGTTGATTTTCTCCTCTGGTGGTAGGGTACAATCTGTTAAAGAAACGGGTTGCATTTGCATGTGTCTGTGAAAATCTGAGTGCGCCTGTTTAAATGTGTCAGAGAGTGTGTGTAGGTGTGTCAGTTTCCTGTGCTCTCTGGCTATGCTGTAGCATTGATGTGTGTGTGCCATTCTCTCTCCGCCCGGGTGCCTGCACTGTGTGACTTTGGTCAGGAGGAGGACAGAGAGGTGGCCTCTGGGCAGGGTGAGGAGGAGGAACCTCTTACCCCTAAGCTTGGGCAAACTACAGAAACTGAAGAACTGCCATCATCCTCAGAGTTCAGAGACTCTTCCGGCTCTCCCCCTTCCCTTCTCCTCTGCCAAGTTCATCACCGTAGAAGATCTGCAAGCAAAACAACAACAACTTACTGGCTGAATGGCTTTCAAGCAAATATAGGAAGTTTTATTTTTGTAAATTTTTTATGTTTTGAATTTGTATATTTTTGTTTTCAGAGAAGCCTTTCTTTCGGAATATTAAGTGCATTTTTTTTTTTTGTAATCGAGAGTCTGTGAGGTGTTGTGATGAGCTGCCCAGCTACCCAAACATTCAGAAGGATTTGCAAAGGATATTGCAGCACATGAACAAGTCCTCCATCGGGGAAGCAAAAGGGGGCGACTATGGCCTCGCACGGGAAACTGCGCAAGGATCGGGGGCCACAGATGGAATACGAGAACCAGGTGAAAGGTAAGAACACAGAGGTGGCAGGTTTCTGTTGGATACATATTTTTCTGAACTTTTCATAGCCGACTGATAAAAGTTAAAGCGTCTCATACCTGCCCTGCAGTACTTCCTGTTACCCCAGCACCGAGGAGCCCCAGTTCTGCCTATGCTGCCCTGCAACATCCTCTGTTAGTCCAGGACTTAACCCCCGCCCCCCCCCCCCCAATGCTTTGCTCATGCACCTCACTCGTTACCCGCAGTACTATCAATACATCTCAGTTCATCTCTGTAGTACTGAGACCCTCAAGCTCTTTTAATGCACCTCACTCCTGCTCTGCAGCACTCTGGTTATTCCAGTACTGTAACTGGCCCTTTATAATGCTGTCAATATACCTCATGTCTACCATCCTTCAGCCCTGTTACTTCAGTACTGACACCTCCCACCCCAAACAGCTCTGTCTATACACTTCACTTTTGCCCTGCAGCACTCTCTTCTAATAATGAGACCTACACACAGCTCTGCCTATGCACCTCACTCCTGCCTTGCAGCATCTCCTCCTGTTCTACTACTGAGACCCCCAACCACATACACATTCTCATCTAACTGTTGACAAGCTGGGGATCTTCTAACTCCAATTCCTGCTGTTGTGAGATGTGCACTTTGCACAGGAAACCTTTTCTAAGTGTTATTCCTGCAATAGAAGTAACTACAACAGGAAGACAGAATTTAAAAAAGTCCTTGCAGCTAGTTCATGTGCAGACTGCTCTGGGGTGGAACTTGGAAAGCACATTGCTTTGTGCTGTGCATGTGTATCTCTGTATATACAGTGCAATCCGCTTAAGTGCAAGGGTCTGGGACCAAAGAAATGCATGCAGTTAACCGGAGCGTGCACTTAACTGTTGTGACCCAAAGAAGCTTGACATCTGATAAACATATGTACAGTACTGTTTATTATTATACATACAGTATACAGTCTCAGTTAACTGGCATTAGGCTTGCTTGAAGTAATCAGTTATAGTCCTCTGTACACTCTTGGGTCTGTGAGTTCCATAGACTACGTCTGCCAGATGGTAAAAACTGTCATAGCACTGACATCCAGTGGCCTCCAGATAGGCCCGCACGGTGTTGAGACTCTCCAGCGCTCCAGTGACAGGAGAAGGTTATTGAATTTCGTCAGCATGTGCCTCGCTGCTCATTTCATCATCTGTTCCATCATCAGCCGTTGTTGCCTGCGTGTAGGCGCATATCTCGACATCAGTGCTGTCTTCACCTGTTTGTAGATCATAATCAACAGCTACTCAGTTCTTCAGTAACACCGGCTGGGATGTCAATAACCTGTTCATCTGACGCGTTTGCAACAGCTGAATCTATTTCGTCCCTCTCCACATCCTTAACAAAGCTTGCCCGCTTGTAGGAGTTCACAATGGTTGCCTGTGTAACATGTTTCCAGGCTTCTTTCTGCATATATAGGGAATCCAACAGTGATAGATTAGGAGCCAGTTCAACAGCACGTTTATCCTTGCCAGTCTGGTCATCCATAACGCTCATCAGACGACGTAGCACGAGCCTGATAATGTTGTTTGAAATTGGCTATTACGCCCTGATCCGTAGGTTGGATCAGAGAGGCAGTGTTTGGTGGCAGGAAGACCACTTTGACGTTAGACAGCCTGACATCATCCCTGTGTGCAGCACAATTATCACAAAGCAACAAAATCTGACGTGTTTGTGCCCGCATTCTAGTGTCTAACTTCTTTAGCCACTGCTTCCAAATTTCCCGAGTCATCCATGAATTTGCATTAGCCTCGTATGACACTGGAAGTCGCTTAACTTTCTTGAAGCAACGGGGCTGTTTGCTCTTTCCAATGACGAGGGGTTGCAACTTCTCACTCCCAGCCATATATTGCAGCAAAGGAGGATCGTCAGTCGGTCTTTCGACGTTTTACCTCCAGTAGTTTCAGCATGTTTGAAGAATTGAAACAACCCAGTTTTCAGCACCAAAGTCATCAGCGTCTTGTTTCTCACCATGCTGTTTCTTGATTTTATGTTGTTCCTCTCCTTCCATCTTTCCAACCATCCAACAGTGGCTTTGAATTCAGTTAGACCAAGACTTTCAGCTAGCTGGTTAGCTTTCTCCATAAGCAGTGGACCACTGACGGGAAACTGCCTGCTCCTGACTCGAGAAAACCACCGAAGAAGAGCATCTTCTACCTCCTCAGCTTTTCCCACCCGTTTTCGTTTCTGGTGTGGATTTGTATTGTTTTGCTAGTCTTCAAGAAGCTGGTCTTTCTGCTTCAAGACACGTGAAATTTAACTGGGATTGACACCATATTCTTTAGCAATAGATGCTTGACTTTGTTTGTTTTCAAATTTTTAAAGAACTTCTATTCGTTCTGCCAGTGTTAAAGTCTTACAGTTCCGCAGCGACGACGATGACGACCCCATTGTACACTCTAACAACATTCTTTTGCTTATTCTGCCTGTGGCAGTTAAAGGGGCAGTAAATTTGAAGTCTCGTTGGTTGTCACGCACCAATCAGCTTCCATATTCCTTGCACGCTGTTATGCGGAATCTTTCCTGCAGAGGAGTGGTCTTAAACCATGCATATAAGCGAATCTTGCACTTATCAGTGGTGCACTAAACCGAAGTTTGTCCCCATAGAAATTGATGGTGCCAAAAACGGGACCTAAGTACGACATGAACAGAGCATGTGCTTATCCGACATGCACTTAAATGGAGTGTACTGTATATATATACAGTGGGGGAAATAAGTATTTGATCCCTTGCTGATTTTGTAAGTTTGCCCACTGACAAAGACATGAGCAGCCCATAATTGAAGGGTAGGTTATTGGTAACAGTGAGAGATAGCACATCACAAATTAAATCCGGAAAATCACATTGTGGAAAGTATATGAATTTATTTGCATTCTGCAGAGGGAAATAAGTATTTGATCCCCCACCAACCAGTAAGAGATCTGGCCCCTACAGACCAGGTAGATGCTCCAAATCAACTCGTTACCTGCATGACAGACAGCTGTCGGCAATGGTCACCTGTATGAAAGACACCTGTCCACAGACTCAGTGAATCAGTCAGACTCTAACCTCTACAAAATGGCCAAGAGCAAGGAGCTGTCTAAGGATGTCAGGGACAAGATCATACACCTGCACAAGGCTGGAATGGGCTACAAAACCATCAGTAAGACGCTGGGCGAGAAGGAGACAACTGTTGGTGCCATAGTAAGAAAATGGAAGAAGTACAAAATGACTGTCAATCGACAAAGATCTGGGGCTCCACGCAAAATCTCACCTCGTGGGGTATCCTTGATCATGAGGAAGGTTAGAAATCAGCCTACAACTACAAGGGGGGAACTTGTCAATGATCTCAAGGCAGCTGGGACCACTGTCACCACGAAAACCATTGGTAACACATTACGACATAACGGATTGCAATCCTGCAGTGCCCGCAAGGTCCCCCTGCTCCGGAAGGCACATGTGACGGCCCGTCTGAAGTTTGCCAGTGAACACCTGGATGATGCCGAGAGTGATTGGGAGAAGGTGCTGTGGTCAGATGAGACAAAAATTGAGCTCTTTGGCATGAACTCAACTCGCCGTGTTTGGAGGAAGAGAAATGCTGCCTATGACCCAAAGAACACCGTCCCCACTGTCAAGCATGGAGGTGGAAATGTTATGTTTTGGGGGTGTTTCTCTGCTAAGGGCACATCAATGGGAGAATGGATGGGGCCATGTACCGTACAATTCTGAGTGACAACCTCCTTCCCTCCGCCAGGGCCTTAAAAATGGGTCGTGGCTGGGTCTTCCAGCACGACAATGACCCAAAACATACAGCCAAGGCAACAAGGAGTGGCTCAGGAAGAAGCACATTAGGGTCATGGAGTGGCCTAGCCAGTCACCAGACCTTAATCCCATTGAAAACTTATGGAGGGAGCTGAAGATGCGAGTTGCCAAGCGACAGCCCAGAACTCTTAATGATTTAGAGATGATCTGCAAAGAGGAGTGGACCAAAATTCCTCCTGACATGTGTGCAAACCTCATCATCAACTACAGAAGACGTCTGACCGCTGTGCTTGCCAACAAGGGTTTTGCCACCAAGTATTAGGTCTTGTTTGCCAGAGGGATTAAATACTTATTTCCCTCTGCAGAATGCAAATAAATTCATATACTTTCCACAATGTGATTTTCCGGATTTAATTTGTGATGTGCTATCTCTCACTGTTACCAATAACCTACCCTTCAATTATGGGCTGCTCATGTCTTTGTCAGTGGGCAAACTTACAAAATCAGCAAGGGATCAAATACTTATTTCCCCCACTGTATATAGCCACACAGACTACCCATATACACACACATACATGTATTTGTCTCTGTGTAACAGAGTAGATGATGGCAGATAAAGGCTGAAACTGCTCTCCTAGTCTGTCCAGTACACTGGTTAGGGTTGTAACTGCCACTCTGTGCAGCTTACCTCCCCCCCACCAATGATTTTGTAGAAGGGAAGAAAGTAATTTCAGCACTGTTTTGTTTTGAGCTGAAGTTTATTTATATTGGTATTCATGTCTTTGTGGAGGTGGATAAAAAGAGAAGAGAGAACGTGTAGGGTGAGATGAAGCATCTCTGACGGTGTGAAGGATGCTGTTACATAAAAACATAAGAGTAGCCATATAGTGGGTCAGACCAGTGGTCCATCTAGCCCAGTATCCTGTTTCCAAACATTGGCCAAGTCAGGTCACAACTACCTGACAGAAACCCAAATCGTGGCAACATTCCATGCTACAAATCCCAGGGCAAGCAGTTGCTTCCCTGTGTCTGTCTCAATTTCATACTATGGACTTTTCCTCCAGGAACTTGTCCAATTCGTTTTTTAAACCCAGATACGCTAACTGCTGTTACTACATCCTCTGGCAAAGAGTTATAGAGCTTAACTATTTGTTGAGTGAAAAAATATTTCCTCCTATTTGTTTTGAAAATATTTCCATGTAACTTCTTTGAGTGTCCACTAGTCTTTGTACTTTTGGAATGAGTAAAAAATGGATTTACTTCTACTCGTCCTACACCACTGAGGATTTTGTACACCTCAATCATATCTCCCCTCATCTGTCTCTTTTCCAAGCTGAAGAGCCCAAACCTATTTAGCCTTTCCTCATACGAGAGGAGTTCCATCCCCTTTATCATTTTGGTCGCTCTTCTTTAAACCTTTTCTAATTCTGCTATATCTTTTTTGAGATACCGTGAACAAAACTGAACGCAATACTTGAGGTGCGGTCACATCATGGAGTGATACAGAGGTATCTATAGTACTTAATTTGGGCAGGGTGGATAAAGAAATGGATTCTCCTAAGAGGTGCTGACCAGAGGAAGACTTGGTATAATTGTGGGTGACTAAATGCAGCAAGGTACTAACATGAATGGTTAAGGAGAGGTGAATTGAAACCTAAGGATGAGCGACTGATAGTTCCAGTCTAGGATATCAGAATATGGATGAGATGATTTACAGTGAGCATTACAAAAACTGGTGCCACAGACATCTGTAGATTCTGTAAGGAAGAGCTGGAAACGGTCAATCATCTTGTAACTGGCTGTAGAGCCTGACTGAACCCAGGATCTTCGGTTTCTACTGAAACCAATTTGGCAGAAACCAAAACCATAAATAAAACTTCCCCTCCACTCACTCCTGAGCTCCTCTGGTGGCAGCCCCATCACCCCGCCCCCCCCATGCTCACTCTCCCCCCCCTCTGCAATCACTTTCTGCCCACCACGGGGCAGGAATAAACCCTACTTGTTCTTGCCCCATGGCGCTGCTAAGACAACCCACAGCAGTTTCTGGCAGCCATTTTGTGACTGGAACTAGCACAGCAGGAGACTCGTTCCTGTCTCTGCTGGTTCCAATTGCAAAATGGCTACCGAGACCCTTCACGGTACTCTTGGCAGCGTTTGTGTTGGAGCAGCAGCACAGGGCAAGAATGAGTGGAGTTAATTCCTGCCCCTGAAGAAGCCAGTAGTCCACCAGGGTTTCCTTAAGTAGGGCCAGGGAGGGCCTACGAGTGGCTGGGTGGTGTGAGGGGGGAGTGAGTTTCGAGTTTCAGCTGAAAATGCACAGACATTTTTAGCCAAAACCTGAACCTGGATTTCGGCCTGGTTTGGTGCCAAATCTGAAATCAAAACTGAAATTTGGTTGGCCTCTGGCTGTAAAGTTCTGATGACAAAAAATCTCTATATAGAAAAGAAGAATAAGATGGCACATCTCATTCATTACAAACTTTTTAGATATTACAACATTGCTGTACTGGAAAAGCAATGGGATCATGACTGTAAGAGAATCATGGAGAACAAAGAGGTTATAATCACGTGGGACAATCCTCATCCCTACCAATAAAAAAGGTAGATGTGAGGAAACCAGACATGGTGATAAAAGAGAAAAACACCCGAACAACATTGATTATAGAGGTATCAGTCCCAAATGACTACCAGTGAATCGTGAAGACGGGCATAAAAATCTAGTTCAAGTATCACTACACCACTTCACTCAAGTATAAAGAAATGCAGTCTGAGTCCAAGAAAATGTGGCAGAAGAATACGGAAATATTTCCCATTGTTTTAGACGCCACAGGCCTGATTACAAGAATTTTCAAGCACACCTTGTTAAATTGCTTATACATGTAACATCTTATGTAGAGGGCGAGGGAAGAGGAGGAAAAGATGTCCTGGCCTGCTTTCAAGGAATTCTGGACACAAGGGGAATGAGGGAGAAGTTCAGAAGTTGTGGTGTCCTTATGTACTAATGATCTTCAGTAATTACTGCTGTAAACAGATGAATGAAGTAACGATGAGTGTCCCAGGGCAGGGATCTAGGGTCTGGGGACTTCCGTGTTATCAGATGACATCACAGTGATTGATAACATAATAATGCCAGAGATTTGTGATATCACAAACTGGTAACCTCTCGCTTGGCTAGAGTTAGCCACTGATCAGTAACTCTATGATGCACTAGTCTTTTTCTCACGTTAGCACTCACTGTGTTGTAACTAGCAGGGTTGTTGGAAGGCTGGGTAGGGGTTGCCAGTTCATCTCCAGCATGACCGCTCTCCCTTCCTCAGACTGCAGTTTATTTCTGGCCGGAATAACAGCTGAAGTAAGCTCCCACACAGTTCCTCCCATATTACATGGTTGTGTCATCGGAGGGTTCCTCCTGGCTGGTCATAGCATCAGAGGGGGATTCTCTCTATATAACCACCTGGGACTCATTTAGCCACATGATGGCTACTAGATTTCTGATATCACAAGTCTCTGGCTTTATTATATCATCATGCAATTATTGTGATGTCACCAGTCACAGCTTATAAATCACCAATTCCTGATAACACAGAATCCCTCAGTCCCTAGATTCTTATGTGTTGGAGGAGGTGGCTCCCAGAGGCAAGTCTCTATCCCCTTTCAGAGTCTGAAACTACTACCTAGTTTCTCCAAAAAGCCCTGTACTAAGCATGGCCCATGCTTAATGGAAAGTAATCACATCAGACCTGGGCCAGCCCTACAACTAGGTGAACCAGGCAGTTGGCTACAGTATTATAATGGGTGTGTGGGAGGACAGCAATACAGCAAATAGAGGGAGTAGCTTATTTGGCGGGGATCCCCATGCCCTGCCAGTGGAAGAGAGAATTGAGTTGGTTGGGTGGGTCAGTGAAAGCCTGCACAGTGGCTCTCCATTGGTCTTCCCTATGGCTGGTACCACAAGGACATTTAAAATGTATGGCTGCGGGACTAGAATTTCCTGATAATGAGCTCATACATCACAAAATCAGCATCAGGAAATACTGGACCCTTGATCTGACCTTTTGATCATATGGTGCAACGAAGAGCAGTGGAAAGCTGCAAGTAAGTCAGGGTCCATGGGGCAGGGGGGTGAGCAAAAGGCTGATTTGCCTACACTTTATACTTGCATCAGCCCAGCATCACGGGTGACTACCGGCAAGAACTTTAACAATGACTGATGACATCAGAGAGGAGGTGTACATGGTAGTCTTTGACCAGAATGGCCTGAAAAACAACACAAAAACAAAACACACACAGATATATACAGTGGGGGAAATAAGTATTTGATCCCTTGCTGATTTTGTAAGTTTGCCCACTGACAAAGACATGAGCAGCCCATAATTGAAGGGTAGGTTATTGGTAACAGTGAGAGATAGCACATCACAAATTAAATCCGGAAAATCACATTGTGGAAAGTATATGAATTTATTTGCATTCTGCAGAGGGAAATAAGTATTTAATCCCTCTGGCAAACAAGACCTAATACTTGGTGGCAAAACCCTTGTTGGCAAGCACAGCGGTCAGACGTCTTCTGTAGTTGATGATGAGGTTTGCACACATGTCAGGAGGAATTTTGGTCCACTCCTCTTTGCAGATCATCTCTAAATCATTAAGAGTTCTGGGCTGTCGCTTGGCAACTCGCAGCTTCAGCTCCCTCCATAAGTTTTCAATGGGATTAAGGTCTGGTGACTGGCTAGGCCACTCCATGACCCTAATGTGCTTCTTCCTGAGCCACTCCTTTGTTGCCTTGGCTGTATGTTTTGGGTCATTGTCGTGCTGGAAGACCCAGCCACGACCCATTTTTAAGGCCCTGGCGGAGGGAAGGAGGTTGTCACTCAGAATTGTACGGTACATGGCCCCATCCATTCTCCCATTGATGCGGTGAAGTAGTCCTGTGCCCTTAGCAGAGAAACACCCCAAAACATAACATTTCCACCTCCATGCTTGACAGTGGGGACGGTGTTCTTTGGGTCATAGGCAGCATTTCTCTTCCTCCAAACACGGCGAGTTGAGTTCATGCCAAAGAGCTCAATTTTTGTCTCATCTGACCACAGCACCTTCTCCCAATCACTCTCGGCATCATCCAGGTGTTCACTGGCAAACTTCAGACGGGCCGTCACATGTGCCTTCCGGAGCAGGGGGACCTTGCGGGCACTGCAGGATTGCAATCCGTTATGTCGTAATGTGTTACCAATGGTTTTCGTGGTGACAGTGGTCCCAGCTGCCTTGAGATCATTGACAAGTTCCCCCCTTGTAGGTGTAGGCTGATTTCTAACCTTCCTCATGATCAAGGATACCCCACGAGGTGAGATTTTGCGTGGAGCCCCAGATCTTTGTCGATTGACAGTCATTTTGTACTTCTTCCATTTTCTTACTATGGCACCAACAGTTGTCTCCTTCTCGCCCAGCGTCTTACTGATGGTTTTGTAGCCCATTCCAGCCTTGTGCAGGTGTATGATCTTGTCCCTGACATCCTTAGACAGCTCCTTGCTCTTGGCCATTTTGTAGAGGTTAGAGTCTGACTGATTCACTGAGTCTGTGGACAGGTGTCTTTCATACAGGTGACCATTGCCGACAGCTGTCTGTCATGCAGGTAACGAGTTGATTTGGAGCATCTACCTGGTCTGTAGGGGCCAGATCTCTTACTGGTTGGTGGGGGATCAAATACTTATTTCCCTCTGCAGAATGCAAATAAATTCATATACTTTCCATAATGTGATTTTCCGGATTTAATTTGTGATGTGCTATCTCTCACTGTTACCAATAACCTACCCTTCAATTATGGGCTGCTCATGTCTTTGTCAGTGGGCAAACTTACAAATCAGCAAGGGATCAAATACTTATTTCCCCCACTGTAGATGTATGTACATAAGAACATAAGAGTAGCTACACCGGGTCAGACCAGTGGTCCATCTAGCCCAGTATCCTGTTTCCAACAGTAGTCGATCCAGGTCACAAGTACCAGGCAGAAACCTAAATAGTAGCAACGTTCCATTCTACCATGATGGGAACCCCCCACCCCCCCCAAAGTAAAACAATTCTGGGTTTCTTTGTGCCCTTACTTCATATTTGCTGAGGATGGAGGAGGGGATAAGATGGTATTTTTAATCACATTGGCACTAAAAAAGGGAAGGTACCAAGGTCATCTGCCTCCCCCCCTCCACTTGCTCTGATACCACTTCCTCTTACAAGGTTTCAGGCGGAGGTGGTGCAACACTGAATGACTTCTTGGAAGAACAGTACAAGACACTTCTTATAGAGTAGAAACTCACTGAGCTCAGTCCCTGCATGGGTTTTAGGCATACTAGACAAGCCTTTTGCACCTTTCTGTCCAATTAACTTTCAGGTCCCTTCAGCCCTGCAACTACCATGATCATCACATAGCTCCCAGAATAATCAGTGTAAATGAGCTATATGAAAACATAGCACCTTATTTGCTGCTGAGTACTTTCTGCAGTTTCACTGAGTTTGTGTGGTTGTCAGGAGCTGTGGTGCTTTAACTGCAGCAGATCTTTGCCACCCCCCATAAAAAGCTGCTGTCCTAGGTGATTGTCTTGTCCAGCCTAATGTTTGGGCTGGCCCTGTACAGCAAGCATTCCTAGGTGCACTCAGTCCCTGTATTATACAGCAGGAATTCCTAGGAGCTCTGATCCTGCACATATTATATAGCAGGATTTTCCAGGAGTTCAGTCCTTGCACTTATTATACAGCAGGAATTCCTAGGAGCTCTGATCCTGCACTTATTATATAGCAGGATTTTCCAGGAGTTCAGTCCTTGCACTTATTATACAGCAGGAATTCCTAGGAGCTCTGATCCTGCACTTATTATATAGCAGGAATTCCCAGGTGCTCAGTCCCAGTGCTTATTATACAGCAGGAATTCCTAGGAGCTCTGATCCTGCACATATTATATAGCAGGATTTTCCAGGAGTTCAGTCCTTGCACTTATTATACAGCAGGAATTCCTAGGAGCTCTGATCCTGCACTTATTATATAGCAGGAATTCCCAGGTGCTCAGTCCCAGTGCTTATTATACAGCAGGAATTCCTAGGAGCTCTGATCCTGCACATATTATATAGCAGGATTTTCCAGGAGTTCAGTCCTTGCACTTATTATACAGCAGGAATTCCTAGGAGCTCTGATCCTGCACTTATTATATAGCAGGAATTCCCAGGTGCTCAGTCCCAGTGCTTATTATACAGCAGGAATTCCTAGGAGCTCTGATCCTGCACATATTATATAGCAGGATTTTCCAGGAGTTCAGTCATTGCACTTATTATACAGCAGGAATTCTCAGGAGCTCAGTCCCTGTGTTTATTATATAGCAGGAATTCCCAGGTGCTCGGTCCCAGTGCTTATTATAAAGTGGGAATTCCTAGGAGCTCTGATCCTGCACATATTATATAGCAGGATTTTCCAGGAGTTCAGTCCTTGCACTTATTATACAGCAGGAATTCCTAGGAGCTCTGATCCTGCACATATTATATAGCAGGATTTTCCAGGAGTTCAGTCCTTGCACTTATTATACAGCAGGAATTCCCAGGAGCTCAGTCCCTGTGCTTATTATATAGCAGGAATTTCTAGGTGCTCGGTCCCAGTGCTTATTATAAAGCGGGAATTCCTAGGAGCTCAGTCTCTACATTTATTATATAGCAGGAATTCATAGAAGCTCAGCCCCTGTGCTTCTTGTACAGCAAGAATACCCAGGAGCTCAAGTTCTATCCTTATTATATAGCAGGGATTCTCAGAAGCTTAGCCCCTGCTGTATAGCTGGAATTCCCACGTGCTCAGCCCCTGTGCTTATTATATAGCAGGAATTCCCAGGAGCTCAGTATCTACATTTTGTTATATAGCAGGAAATCCCAGGAGTTCAGTCCCTGCACTTATTATAGAGTAAGATCCATGCACTTATTATATAGCTGGAATTCCCAAGAACTTAGCCCCTGTATTTATTATGTAGCAGGAATTACCAGGATCTCAGTCTCTACATTTATTATATAGCAAGAATTACGAGGAGCTCTGATCCTGCACTGATTATACAGCAGGAATTCCCAGGAGCTCAGCCCCTGTGCTTATTATACAGCAAGAATTCCCAGGAGCTCAGTTCCTGTGCTTTGTATATAGCAGGAATTCCCAGGAGCTCAGTCACTGTTCTTATTATACAACAAGAATTCCCAGGAGCTCAGTTTGTGTGCTTATTATTCAGCAGGAATTCCCAGGAACTCAGTCCCTGTTCTTATTGTATATCAGGAATTCCCAGGTGCTCAGTCTCTACATTTATTATATAGCAGAAATTCCTAGAAGCTCAGTCCCTGCACTTATTATATAGTGGGAATTCCTAGGATCTTAGCCCCTGTGCTTATTATACAGCAGGAGTTCCCAGGAGCTTAAGCCCTGTCCTTATTATATAGCAGGAATTCTCAGGAGCTCAGTCCCTGTGCTTATTTTACTGCAGGAATTCCCAGGAGCTCAGCCTCTGCTCGTATTTTACATCAGGAATTCCAAGGAGCTCAGTCTTTGCTCTTGTATAGCAGGAATTCTCATGAGCTTAGCCCCTACACTTATTATGCAGCAGGAATTCCCAGGAGCTCTGACCCTGCATGTAATGTACAGCAAGAATTCTCAGGAGCTCAGTCCCTGTGCTTATTATATGGCAGAAATTCCCAGGAGCTCAGTCCCTGTGCTTATTATATAGCTGGAATTCCCAGGAGTTCAGTCTCTACATTTATTGTATTGCAGTAATTCCAGGAGTTCAATCCCTGTGCTTAGTATATAGCAGGAATTTCCAGGAGTTCAGTCTCTGCATTTATTTTACAGCAGGAATTCCCAGGAGCTCAGTCCCTGCACATATTATATAGCAGGAATTCCCAGGAGCTTACAGCCAGATGCACAAAGGTCCCGTTAAGGATCCGTCTGCGTTTCCAAATCGGTAAAAATTTACCGATTTAGAAATACAGAGGGATTCACAAAGAAAATTGCATGCAAATGAGCTGCTCGTTGCTTTTGCGACCCAACTCATTTGCATGCGATATGGGGGAAGCAAGTCGGTGAGCTGAGCATGCTCAGAACAGTCAATCGCTATGCGTGGCTGCTCTGCGCATGCTACAGACGGCTCTCATATACGCAGACAAGCTGTGTGTATGATAGCAGTAGAAATTACCTTTTTTTTTTTGGCAAACACAAAAGCGCTTTTTTTTTGATGGGTATACCTGTATTGCAGCTCTCTGCCTCCCGCTGCTGGGAAAAAGTGAGAAAAGCCTCTCTGCTGCTCTCCACACTTCTATGAGGAATCAGCAGCATCAGGGCTTGGTTCCACCCCCAGCTGTTCCTGCTGCTTCCTTCTATTGGCTGGCTGGCTGGTTCTCAGCTCTAAAGTGATGTCATCAAGAAAGCCCTGCAGGGAGGAGGAGTTGGGACAGCAGCCAGCCAATGAGAGTTCATCTTCAGGGAGATGGGCGTTCTAGGATGTCATCCGGCCAATAGAAGGAAGCAGCAGAAACGGGGGGTGTGGAACCAAGCCTGTGTTCCACAGACTTGATGGACCTTTGTCTTCCTTGCATTTTTGGTAAGTCACCATTACTTTTATGCTTTTCATTTCGGTACTGCCCGTTCCCCCCCCCCCCCCCCCCCCCAATTTCTTGCCAGTAAAATGTAATTTGAAAAATAAACATATGGCACGGCTTTCATACAATCAAAGAAGCTGTGTGTAAGCTGGTATACTTTTTTTTTTTGTGTGTGCTTCATCTTCCATGCTTGTTTCTCCCCTTCTCCTGCTTGTGATAATGAAGAACCGGCAGGTCCACACCTCCCGTTAAAATTTCCATGGTAAAGGTAGGGACTGCTTTTGTGCATGGGGTTGGAAACGGTAGTGCATCGCATCACATTCACATTATAATAGTAATTAGCTCATTTGCATTCCGTTTTCGTTAACTGCTACCGTGACAGGAAAATGACTCGGAGAACCCTTTTGTGCATGTTCCGGTTTACTACTTGTGCACTAAACTGGCTAGAACCAGTTTAAAAACCACGTTGCTGGCTCGTTAAGTTTAGTGCATCTGGCCCTTAGTCTCTGCGTTTATTATATAGCAGGAATTCCGCTCAGTCCCTGTGCAAACTATATAGCAGAAGCTTTGTGGGTTCATGGGCCCACTGAGCCATCATGGAATTTTATTTGTACAAGATAAGGACATCACTGGTTGCCTCCCTTGACCAGGTAAATATTATAGGTCAAGAGGGATTCTATCAGAATTGATACTGCCCGGTCAAGGGCTTCTCTGGCATGGCTACTGGGCTCACTTGGACCATGTGTCTGCTGAGGTGAAATGCTGCAGTTCCAGAGATGCTAAGGGTGAACCATAGTAACATATTAAATGACGGCAGATAAAGACCTGTATGGTCCATCCAGTCTGCCCAACAAGGTAAACTCATTTTACATGGTATATGATACTTTATATGTATACCCAAGTTTGATTTGTCCTCGCCATTCTCAGGGCGTAGACTGTAGAAGTCTGCCCAGCTCCCATTTGTTTCCCAATTACCAGCGTCACCACCCAACAGTGGCGTTCCTAGGGGGGCTGACACCCGGGGGGGATTGCTGATGCGCCCCACCCCCCGGGTGCAGCGACCCCCCCCCCCGGCGAAAGGACACCCCCCTGCGAAGGAAACCCCTCCCCCGGGTGCACGCTGCTGCTGGGGGGGGGGGGGGGATGCCGCGTGCCTGTCTGCTTCGTTCGTTTCCATGCTTCCTCTGCCCCGGAACAAGAACCTGTTCCGGGGCAGAGGGAGCACAGAACAAACGTAGCGGACAGGTGCGCGGCACCCCCCCCCCCAGCGGCGTGCACCCGGGGCGGACCGCACCCACCGCCCCCCCTAGGAACGGCACTGCCACCCAATCTCCGCTAAGATTCCGAGGAACCATCCTAAAGAGTGCGATTTAGTATGCCAAGGAGTGAGATTGAAGGCTAAAGAGTGAGATTTTTCAGAGGGTACATCCAGAGTATACATCTAGAACAATTTAAATGTAGTATTACTTTGCAAATGAATCAATGCAGCATTAAATGCTATTGTCTTTTCTTTGGAGCCTCTGAAAGAATACAGATAAAGTCGGGAGCAGTTTGGGTACATTTTTTGAGCAGAAAATTGTCTTCCGCCCAGTAGTTAAAAGTATGTACATTGATTTCAGAGCACATATACTTGCAGTAAAGGGAAAAGGGACAGGGCAAGGGGAAGCAGTAGGCAGAAAAGTGTGCTTAGATTTCTTTCTACTTCTCTAAGGTTTCCCTCTCATGAAAGCAGTGATCAAGATCAGTGCACTGGTACTAAAGCTCTGATGAGTGAGAAATAGGGTTTAAAGAGTGTGAGAGTGAGAAAGCTTTCAAATAAGTGTGACACACTCCTAATGAGTGAGACTTGGCATCTCTGCAGTTCATATGACCCTGCTGCTCTCTTGTAGCATCTTTACTTCAGTCCTGAGCTGAAGTAAAGATCCTGTACTAAAAGGAAAGTAAAAGAAATTGAAAAATGGACAGTTATAGCGTAACAAAACGGCACATTTCCCCTTCCTCCATTATTCTGTTCAGGAACTGAGTGTGACAAGACATGGTGAAATGTGCCTCAGTAGGCTAACAGGGACTATATGAGGTATGTGTTTGTGTGCATGTATTTTCATGTGTGTGTGTGTGTGTGTATTAGAGGCTGACAGAATTTCGGTTTTGGTTGTGGCACTGAAACTGACCCAAAATCCGAGTTCAGGTTTCATTTTCGGCTGAAACTGAAACTCCACCCCCCCCCAACCAGACCAAGTCCTCCTGGTCGTTTCCGCCACTACCCTCCCTTACAGAGACCAGGTCCCAACAGTCCGACCGGTATGCCAAACTGCCCCCCCCCCCAGAAGAGGGTGCTGCTGAGCTAGCCCCTTCGACCACCCGAAGGCCCTCTCCAGACCTGCCTTTAAGTGCTCTGGTGGTTTAGTGACCTCTTTGGGGCAGAAACTATCCCAGTCGTTCCTGCCGCTGCTGGTTCCTCTATAAAAATGGCTGCTGAGAGTTCCTACAGCAGTCTCACAAGGCTGACGCAAGAACCAAGGGCTGTTGGGGAGCCTGCTTGGAAGCACCTATTCTCTTTCAGCAGCATGGGGCGGGTATTGACACCTAGTCTCTTTGGGGTGGGGGTTGTGTCTGTAGCCTGGAAGGACACGCTCTCTGCTTGGGGGAGAGGGGGGGGAGAGGAGGTGCCAGTTTTGGATTTGGTGGAAACTAATCAGCAAAGTTCAGTTCCCAGTTTCGGTTGGCCTCTGTTGTATGTAAATGTGTTTTCATGTGTGTGTGTGTGTGTATGTGTGTCTATCTGTGTGTGTGTGTGTTTTCATTCATGTGTTTGTATTTGTTTTCATGTGTTTATGTGTGTGTGTATGTGCCTTTGTGCCTATTTGTACTGGTGGAAAGACAGACAGTTGGATGGAGCCTTTCTAGTAGACGCTATTATATGGGGAAATGCACCTAGACGTGTGCCAAAATTCAGCACAATTTTTTTTTTTTTACATTAGGAGCAATTCCTGAGTCAGTCAGTTTGCAAGCGATTTGCATGCTGACTGCTCCCTTTCAGTTCAGTGGCTGTACTGCTGATTTTTCTGCACTGGAACCCTTCCTGATTCAGGGATAAGGTGTTGATGTTTCTGGTACAAAGGTTCTTTTTCAGTTAGTCACGAATGACTAATACTGTTTGACTACTTTAGATAACACCTTGCCTCCTACGGCAGCTGAATTAGCTTCTTTTTTTTCATGATAAAATTCTTAAGAATAGAGCTGGTTTCTTAAATTCTGCATCCTTTGAAAATCATGATGTCCAGATTAATCTATCTGATATTGCTGTAGACAGATCATGGACAGAGTTTCAATCTGTTGATTGGACTCTGTTCAGTTCACTCTTTCATAAGTATTCTAAGTCATGTTTTATATGAGATCCTTTTCCTCCCTCTTTGAGAGTTTTTAGTTATGTAATTGGATTCAATACCTACTCAATCAGAGTTATTTTTCCAGTAGAGTGGAAGAAATTGTCATCACACCTGCTATGAAGGATCAGAGGGAGTCTAAAGGTTTGATATCCAATTACAAACCTGTTGTGTCTGTACTGTTTTTATGAAACTCATAGAAGGTTTGGTCTGTTCTGAGATTCATATCAGTGGCCTACTGGTTAGAGCACCAGTCTTGACGTCCAGCAGTGGCTGATTCAAATCCCACTGCTGCTCCTTGTGATCTTGGGCAAGTCACTTAACCCTCCATTGTCTCAGGTACAAACTTAGGGCTGCTTTTACAAAGTGGACTTACTGCTCGCTGAAAAGGAAGTACTGCAGTCGCCAGGTGATACTTCCCACCCTCAGTGCGCTATCATATCTGGCGCTACAAAAATATATTTATTTTTGTATTGCTGGTGTGTACCCGGTGGTAATCGGGCAGTGCCACGCACTGCCTGGTTACTGTCGGGTTAGCGCGGGAGCATTTACTGCCATCTCAGTGGGTGGCGTTAAGGGCTCTTTTCCGAAATGGCTATGTGGCAAGTGCTTTACTTGCACGGCCATTTCCTGCAGAAAAGAAAGACGCACTGTGGTAAAAGGGGGCCTCGGCACGCATCAAAAACACATGCCGATGCCAGCGCAGGCCCCCTTTTGCCGCAGCTTGGTTAAAGGGGCCCTTAGATTTTGAGCCCTCCAGGGACAGGGAGATACCCAGTGTACCTGCATGTAACTCACCTTGAGCTACTACTGAAAAGGTGTGAGTAAAATCCAAATAAATAAATAATCTGACAAAATATAATATATTGCTTTCTACACAATCTGGTTTTCGATCTTTTCATAGTAAGAACATAAGAGTAGCCATACTGGGTCAGACCAATGGTCTATCTAGCCCAGTATCCTGTTTTCTAAACAGTGGCCAAGCCAGGTCACAAGTACCTGGCAGAAACTCAAATTGTGGCAACACTCCATACTACAAATCCCAGGGCAAGCAGTTGCTTCCCATGTCTGTCTCAATAGCAGACTATGGACTTTTCCTCCAGGAATTTGTCCAAACCTTTTTTAAACCCAGAAACGCTAACCGCTGTTACCACATTCTCTGGCAAAGAGTTCCAGAGCTTAACTATAATACTGAGACTGTAGTAATTTATATTTGTGATAGTATCCTTCGTAGGATGCCTGTGAATGTTAGGGCTCTGTTACTTCAGTTTGACCTCTCGTCTGCGTTTGACATGGTAGATCACGGAGAGTCACAATAGATCGAAACCTCACGCTAGAAGGCCAAGCGAAATCTGTCACAAAGAAAATGTTCCACTCAACGTGGAAACTCAAACGTATAAAACCTTTCTTCCCAAGGGAAATATTTTGCAACTTGGTACAATCAATGGTACTGAGCCACCTAGACTACTGTAATGGAATCTATGCGGGATGCAAAGAAATAATCATCAAGAAACTCCAAACTGCTCAAAACACTGCAGCCAGTCTTATATTTGGTAAAACGAGATTCGAAAGTGCCAAACCCCTTCGAGAAAAACTGCATTGGCTCACAATCAAAGAATGTATTGCGTTCAAAATGTGCACTTTGGTTCATAAAATCATCTAAGGCGAAGCCCCGGGATACATGTTAAACCTCATAGACCTACCAACTAGAAACACAACAAGATCAACATGCTCATACCTAAACCTTCACCACCCAAGCTGCAAAGGACTCAAATACAAATCAACTTATGCATCCAGCTTCTCCTATATAAGCAAGCAACTTTGGAATGCACTACCAAACGCCGCGAAAATGACGTCTGACCTACCAAACTTCCGGAAATCACTAAAGACTATCTTCTTCAAAAAGGCATACCCTAACGATCCAACTTAAATGCCTGAATCCTGCAACACAACGATACTAAAACTTGAACTGGACATAACTTAACACTTCCTCCTTTCTATTCCCGTATGTGTCTGTCACACATGCACCTTATTATACTATAATATCACTCTGTATTTGTCATACCAGAAGGCGATCGCCTCACGGTACTATGTAAGCCACATTGAGCCTGCAAATAGGTGGGAAAATGTGGGATACCAATGCAACAAAGAAATAACTAACTAACTAACTAACTAAGAGTTTATTCTTTCTTTTACAAAATTTAAGACGCATTCATACATTTTTTGAATTTGAGCAGTTCAGACTGCTAGTACTTCATTGTTGTTATCAGAGTTAGATTATTGTAATGTCATATATCTGGAAGGGCCCCCCCCCCCAAAAAAAAAACCTCCCGCAAGCTTTAAACTGTACAGAATACTGATTTTTTCCACTGCAGAAGAGGGATAGTATCTCCTTCGGATTTCATGACTACATTGATTGCCTATAGAGGCCAGGATTAAGTTTCGTTGTTTAATTTACAAGATTTTAAATGGGGAATGTCCTTCATATACAATACCTCGTTTTGAATTTCAGTCAAATAATAGAGTCAGAAGATTCATTTTTTTGTTTCGCTCTCCATTAAGGGAATAAAAAGATTCAGAGTTGTCTGGCAGTGTGAGCATCTAAATTATAGAAGGAGTTGTATCCTTGCGTAAATTTTTTATTGGATTTTCATCTTTTCAAGAAAAATCTAAAAACTATTCTTTTTAGTAGATATGTTTCTTACTAAGCTTTTTATGAATATGTTCTTTTTTTTTAATGTAAACCGTTTAGAACCTGGAAGTAGTTGCAGTCTAAAAGTATAAGGTATAATGTAATGTGATGGTCTGGAAAAATTGAAGTTAACCGCTGTACTGAAGGACAGTGCAGTTTATTACATTGAGATCGTGCCTTTTGCCTTGGGTGCCCATGGATCGCTTTCTGCTCGCTTTCCTCCTACATACAGGCGCCTGTGTTTTCATCTAGACAACACCTGCACAAAGGAAGGTCTGTTCTCCTCTCAGACTGCAGCTTTGCAGAAAAAAACCCCCCAAATCTAATATTTGTACTCTGGATTTAAAGAATTCATTCAGCTTTGCTGGATACTGCGTGAGTAGTCTTTTTGGTAGCTCTTGCTGTCCCTTTCCATTGCATTGGAGTCTAACGTGTTCAGCCGCTGGCATAGAGAGAGCAAGGGAAAGACAAAATGAAAACAGAAAACCAGAGGAAGTGACAGAGGGAAAGAAAGTCTAAAACAAGTTTAATTCGATCTCCTGTTTTTCCTCATATTTTGGTTCTAAATCCAGGCAAAACTAAAGTTCCAGTTTATTTAGACTTAAATCCGTAGCCAAAAGATTGTTTCTCTGTGGCTTTAAGCTCGCAAGCTTTTGAGAGTAACAGAAAATAAAGGACTATAAATTAGAATTCAGTGGAAAAAATTAGTGAGAAAATCCCTCAGAAACCTCAAACAATTTATCTTTGGGCATGGCCAGTGGTTCAGTGCCAGCAACAGACTTGGCTAAACATGACTCCTAATGTGTGGAAACTCGTACACATGCCTGTGTAGATAAAGGAAAATACCCATCTTCAACTTCCATGAGGTGGGAAGTTATTAAAGTGGGCTACTGTTAATACATGTCATTTTACTGTTAACCCCAGTTCTCATTGCATAAAACAGGGCCTGTGTTAAAATTGCACGAGTTAGTGGTAAAATAACATGTCTTAACAGTAGCCCATGTTATTATTTAGATTTTGCCCACACCTTTTTCAGTAGTAGCTCAAGCTGAGTTACATTCAGGTACTTTGGATATTTCTCTGTCCCAGGAGGGCTCACAATCTAAGTTTGTACCTGAGGCAATGGAAGGTTAAGTGACATGCCCAAGATCACAAGGAGCAGTAGTGGGATTTGAACTGGCAACCTCTGGATTGGAAGACTAGTGCTCTAACCACTAGGCCACTCCTCCTGATAGCTATACCTCAGAATCAGCTTATGTCTTCTGAAAATGTATTGTGGATCTGAAGTAAAACTGGGCATTTATATTTCTGGAATAAGTGGATTCCCCTAAAAAGTGCCCCTTTCATGAGATACATAACTACCCCAACAAGACATGTCCAAAGCAATATTAGGTGACAACAAGGCCAGTTCTAGATTTTCTGGCAAACGATTTTTGGTCATTGTTGCGGGCATGGGCGGCCTGAGTAGCAATTGGGGGTGGGGCTGGGGCCCAGCTCAGTCTCTCGGTGGCCCAGATAGTTGGCCATGGTCCATGCATTTTTTGTGAGTTGTTACCCATGGCTGTGCTTTGCAAAACAGGAAGAACATTTGTACACATGTTCATTTGTAAGTTAGCATTAGATTGATTTGTCGTGCACTAACGTTTTGAAAGGATGGCTTGTGAATACACATCCCTAGTCCATATTTCTGAAAATGATTGTTGGAATGTCCGCCCCTACAGATGCGCTGCTCCAAGCATATGCTTGCTTTGCTGGTGCCAACTGCCGGCCCTAGATGGCTGACTTGTGTTTGTACATTCATGCAATACTTGGATCCCTCCTCAAAAGTCCCCCAGACATGATCCTCGGACACTTCACCTCTCCTGAAAATGTTGCATACAGGATGTAAAAGTTAATTCATTACTACGCTGCAGTAAAAGGGGCCCCTTTGCTAGTGGCGGTTGCCGTTTTTGCCACCCGCAAGGGACCCTTTTATCGCAGCAGGTAAAAAGCTTGAAAAAAGAAATGGCCGTGCGGTAAGTTCATACGTGCCACACGGCCATTTCCGAGGAAGCTCTTACTGCTACCTATTCAGGTGGCAGTAAGGGCTCCTGCGCTAACCCAGCGGTGACTTGGTTACTGCCAGATAACCCCCTGCAGAAATATTTTTGCTAGCACCGGAAACGGCACGTGCTGGGTGTGGAACCACTGCCGGTACCCACGTTGGGCTGGCGGTAGGTAGTTCCTTTTTAGTAAAAGGGCCTGTTGATTGCTTAATCGCTTTGTTATAGTTGTGGAATATGTAGATTTGCTAAATATATCCCTCTTTTGCTTGCATATACTCGTGGAATACCTGGGCATAAAATTAAAAATCCTTTCGTTATTTTCACGGCCTAAAACTTTAGGGGCCCTTTTACTAAAGCTTAGTGCTCACTAACAGAATTAGCGCACACTAAAGGCTGTGTGTCCTATTTTATACCTGTGGGCCATGTGGCACTTAACAGAGAGTAATGTCCGTTAGCTTGTGCTAAACTTTACTATAAAGACCCCTTAGTGTAAAAACATAATAACTAAGCTAATGCAGGGTTTACTGCACCTTATAGACAGTAGTGCAGGCCTGCGTTACTGTCTCTTGAATTAAACAGGCAGCTGCTGTGATAAAAAATCCCATGCTAGCTGCCTAACATGGGAATGGGCAGAATCTATTTATTTAAACATTTCTATACCGTACTATCCAGTTGTCCTAGGTGGTGTCATCTGGAACATATACAGTGAAAGGCACAAAAAAACATAGCAGAATAAACACAACTACAACAAAAAATCACTAAGGGGCCCTTTTACGAAAGAGTTGCCGTGTGGCAACCCAGAGCTACCACGGCCCAACATGGCCGCCAGTGGTAGTTCTGGCTCGAGTGTGCACCATTTCCAGCGCGACAGAAAATATTTTTGGGAATTTTTACTGCGGCGCTAACCCGGCGGTAATCACTGCCCGGTGACCGCTGGGTTACTGTGGGAGCCCTTAATGCCCACCTCAGTGGGTGGCGGTAAGTACTCTCTGCTGCAAGGCCACGCGGTAAGAGTAATCTTATCATATGGCCATTTTTTTTGGGGGGGGGGGGGGGCTTTTTACCCACTGCGGTAAAAAGGGCCCTGGCTTGCAGGAAAAATGGCCCCAGCTGCTTCCTCAGGGCCCTTGGTAAAAGGATACCTAAATGAATACATGTTCACCTAGACTAATAACTTGTGGCTGTAAGTAAACTACTCAGACTGAAAAAGCCTGAGCAAAAAGAAATGACTTTAACTGTTTCCTAAACTGAAGGATGGAAGTTATCACATGCAATCTCACAGGCAAAGCATTCCAAATAGCTGCGTCTGCAATCTGAAGCATCGCTGAAGAGTTAGCTTCAAACCTAACGCACTTAAAAGAAGGAATTTCCAATAAAAGTTTATCCAAGGAACACAGGCTACAGATGGTTGATACAGTCTTAAAGATGAAGCTAAAGCCAGGGGCGCATCATTGTTCAAGGCTTTAAAAATCAAGGCCAACACCTTAAACCTAATTTGCCAAAATACAGGAAGCCAGTGCAATTCCTTCAAAGCCAAAGTAATGTGATCAAATTTTGACAATACTGTCAGAAGCCTAGCAGCAGCATTTTACACAAGCTAAAAGATTGAATCATTGATTTAGAAAGGTCCACAATTCATTACAATGATCTAGCACCGATAATACCAAAGCTTGCAAAACTGTCCAGAAATTCACCTCAGATAACAATTTCTTCAAATACCTTAATAATCTCAACCTGAAGAAGGTCTTCCTGATAACATTCCTAATTTGCAATTTGAAAGTTAGAGTCTAGTAGAGCCCTAAGCTACCTACACTCTGAAGCAAAAACAATCTCAGTATCTGCGAAACATACTGCACCGGGCCAAAGCCCAAGATTTGATTGATTCGATAAAACAATTTCTGCGTTTTCCCTACATTCAACCTCAGCCTATTGGTGTTAAACCAGGAACCTAACGTCTGTAAGCATATCTTAAAAAAAAGACAGAGTGTCAGAGTCAGAACACTTTACTGTGAAAAAAAATTGAATATCATCAGCATAAAGTCAATATTGAACACCCAGCCCCCTCCCTACCCATCTTCAAATCCTTGCTTAAAGCCCACCTCTTCACTGTTGCTTTCGGCACCTAACCTTTATCCTTTCAGGAAATCTAGACTGCCCCAATTTGACTGCCCCTACTTGACTGACTGTACATTTGTCCTTTAGATTGTAAGCTCTTTGAGCAGGGACTGTCCTTCTATGTTAAATTGTACAGCGCTGCGTAACCCTAGTAGCGCTTTAGAAATGTTAAGTAGTAGTAGACTAGACAGAACATGACAAATTAGGACCAAACAGATATTAAATATTATACCCGAGAGAGCGGACCCTTGTGGTACACCCGTAGGAATCCAAGCTCAGTTTTTCTCACCTAAACAAACACGATAATAACGCTCTGAGAGAAACGGAGGAACCACTCTAATACTATCCCCTGAATCCCCAATTAATATAATTTACTTTGTAAAATTTCATGGTGAATTGTATCAAAGGCTGAGGAAATATCCAAGAAAAGCATTACATATTCCTTACCTCGATCAAATCCAGCATGTTTCAAATCAAATGCAGACACCATTAACATTTCAGTTGAATGTTTAGATCTAAAACCATATTGACATACAGCAAGCAAATCATTCAGATCAAGGAAATTGTGCAATTGATCCAACACAAGCCTTTCCAAAATTTTTGCCAAGAGCTTCAGCGTTGAGCTAGGACGATGGTTCACAGCTTGTTTAGGATCAAGTGCACCCCCTTCAGCAAAGGATGAACAGAAGCTTTTTTCAAAGTCCCAGGGACAATCCCCTCAGATTATTCATGATAGTAGTTAAAGAGAACAACAAGTCAAAAATGTAATTATTGCCAGGGAACAATTATCCAGGGAACAGCGTGAAGGATTCAACTTAAACTCATCACAGACTTTTACCTGCACCTTAGAAATTATAGAGAAGTCCAACTACTTATTCATCATACTGCCAGGCTGCTCAGAAGGCAAAATTAAATAATTAAAAGAACTTGTAATATCCTCTACTTTCTTCTGAAAGAAATCAGCAAACTCTTGACATGAAATATCACACAAAGCTAACACAGAAGATACAGTAGTTAAGTTCTTTACTGTTCTAAATAGCTGTTGAGAGGAAGACGATGCCCTAGCAATAGCTTCATCAAAGAAACACTTTTTTGCCTTCTCCATCTTCTGCTGATAGGTAACCAAATCCATCAAATGGACAGTCCGTATATTTTTGCCATTCACGCTCTTTTCTTCGAAGCATTTGCTTTAAAGACCTCAACAGTAAACCAAGGGGCACTACATTTTCATACACATGGTGTATATTTGATATTTTGTTTATGGCTTTGTAAACCTTGTTTGTTGTTTATTTACTGTTAGCCACATTGAACTTGAGTATGTTCAGTATAATGTGGGGTATAAATGTCAAAATAAATAAATGAATGAATGAATGAATGAATGAATGTAACAGACTTAAAGGGAGCAACTTGATCCAGACACACTGTTTCAGATTCATACAAATGACTGATGGCATTAGAAGCAGATGTGTAGGGGCATTTTTGATATGACGTCTAAATTGAACTTTAGACGTTTTGTGGAAAACATCCAAAAATCAAGTAGTGAAAATGACCATTTCCTAGATGTTGTTGTGTGTAGTACATCTATCTTTTTGGACCATTTTCCAACCCCCCCCCCCCCCCAAAAAAAAAAAAACCCCAGTCCAAGTGAAAAAGCACAAAATCAAGCCATTGGGACATAGGAGGAGCCAGCTTTCCTAGTAGACTGGCCAAACAGGCATCCTAGCAGAGCAGTGGGGCACCCTAGGGGGCACTGCAGTGAACTTCACATAAAAGATCCTAGGTACACATTTACCTTTACGCCCTTATATTGTATGGTGAGCCCTTCAAAACCCACCAAAAACCTACTGTACCCAACCATACACCACTACAATAGCCCTATGTGTCGGTACAGTAGGTTTAGGGATTTTTGGGGCTGACACTTTCCACCATGTATGTAATAGTTAGAATGGATTATGGGCCTGGGTCACCTTCTCTACAGTGCACTGCACTGACCCCTAGGCTATTCCAGAAAGCTGCTTGCTGCTCTAATAGGACTGGCCATAACACCTAAAACTGTCATAGAGGCTGGTATATACTGTTTCATTTACATCTTTGTAGGGTGGGAGGGGGTCACTGGTCACTGAAGTAGTAAGGGATTGTCATTCCTTTTTTCCCATAGTGGTCATCTGGTTATTTAGGGCACGTTTTGTAGCTTATTGGTTAATAAAACAGGTATAGACCAAAACATCCAACTTATAGCCCTGGATGTTTTTGTTTTGTTCCATTATGGCAGAAAAACATCCAAGTATTAGGAATGCCCAGATAACACACCCCTGACACGCCCCCTTGTGATTTGAACACACTTTTGATGGACTTCATAGAAAGCATCTAAAAATTGGTTTCAAAAATACCAATTTGGTTGTCTTTATGAGAAAAATGTCCAAATGCAGATTTATGCCACTTTTTGGACATTTTTCTCTTTTGAAAATGAGCCCCACAGTATCCAAATCACCCAATGTTGGTATCCAAAGATCTTTTAATTTTATAGGATCAATGGTTCTAGTTAGCTTAGCAGAAAAACCATTAGGTTTCCTTAATGTGGGAACTGAAAGAGAAATCAAATAATGATCAGACCAAGTTACCGGAGATTAAGAAACAGCCACAGTATGACTATTTAAAAAAATTCACATCCAGAAAACATAAGTTCAGTAAATGACCAGCAATATGAGAACAAGAGGAAAGAATCTGCTTCCAGCCTAAACCAAAAAGAGCCTCAGAAAAATCAGAAACAACTAAAGCAGTAGCTATTAAATCAAAATGCAGGTTAAAATCACACAACAAGATGGTATTGTATGAAGAAATGCCATTAGGAAGCAAAATATCAGAAATAATAGAGCTATCAGCATAAAGAACCTGGGAGGTGGAGGAGTTACATAGAAAAATATTTAACTCAGGAGAGGAGAAGAACAGAACCTCACGCACAAGCTAGAATTTAAAATGGATCTCTGTGTGAAAGCAAATCCATGCTTTGCTAAAATCAATAAACCATCTCCTTTTTGCCCCACTCAAGACTTCACAAAAGTATTGGAACTCTCAGGACAAAGTTGATTAAATAACATGGGGTTAACATGGGGTCTGTATCACTTTACTGTGTAAGCCGCATTGAACCTGCTTTGAGTGGGAAAGCGCGGGGTACAAATGTAATAAATATATATATAATATTAACCAAGTCTCGGTAACACATAACAAGTCAGGACAAGTCTGAGTGTGATAAGGATGGTTGGAGTTGTGGCTGGCTGTGACAGCTGGCACATGGGTATGTACTATACAATAGCTGTCATAACGCTGGCTGTAAAGAACAGACTATGAAGAAACTTCAAACAGCCCAGAATACCGCAGCCAGACTCATATTTGGAAAAACAAAATCTGAAAGTGCAAAACCCCTAAGAGAGAAATTACACTGGCTCCCACTTAAAGAACATATCAAGTTCAAGATCTGCACGATTGTTCATAAAATCATTTACGGAGATGCCCCGACCTACATGCTAGACCTTGTGGACCTGCCACGCAGAAATGCTAAAAGATCTGCCCGCACATTTCTCAACCTACACTTCCCCAGCTATAAAGGATTAAAATACAAACTAACACATGCGACTAGCTTCTCCTACATGAGCACGCAGTTGTGGAATAAATAACTGCTGATAGCACAGCCAAACCTACCACCATCCCTTTACAGTGCCGTTTTGAGGATGGTAGGACATTTGACAGGGCAGGATTTTTTGCCTTTAGGCGGTTCAGTGTTCAGTTGGGAGGGGTCTGGATTTAGATGGGGCAGGGGGGCTGGAGTGAGATCTGTGGGGGGGGTTTAGATGAGACTGGGGGCTCCAGGATGAGATCAGTAGTCTGGGTGAGGTCAAGGGGAGGCTAGTCTTGATCAAAAGGTCTGGGGTGAGAATAGTGAGGGGGCTTTTCTGACTGGGGGCTCTGAGGTGTGACTGGGGGTCCAGATGATATCAGTGGAGGGCTGATTGTGATCAGGGGGCCTGGGGTGAAATTAGGGAGCTAGTAATGATCAGGGGGTTTGGGGTGAGATGAGGAGTCTGGGTAAGATTTGGGGGCTCCATGGTGAGATTGGGAGATTGGATCATGGGGATGGGGGTCAAGATGTGGAGGAAGGGGGAGTGCCACTATGTTATTTATTAATTTATTTACAGCTGGCCCTGCACCGCATTATATACAAGGGCAGGTAGCACATAGCTGCTCCTGTGCTATCTCTGTAACAGCCAAACTTATAGCTTAGTGCTATAGGAGATCACATAGCCTATTTGATTTGCTTTATGATGTCTCCCTTCTGGATTACTTTTATGCAGTTCATTGGGACCTTAGCACTTATGTTCAGGTTTGTTAACTCCCTTTGCTGTTCCACATTTTCCATTGAGGAGTGACAGTTATTCCTGTATATATTTTTTGGAAGAAACCCAATTAGTAGCAACATTCCATGCTAAACGTCCCGGGGCAAGCAGTGGCTTCCCCATGTCTGTCTCAACAACAGACTGTGGACTTTTTTAAACCTAGATACACTAACCGTTGTTACCACATCCTCGGCAGTGAGTACCAGAGCTTAACTATTCTTTGAGTGAAAAAGTATTTCCTCCTATTTGTTTTAAAAGTATTTCCATGTAATTTTATTGAGTGTCTCCTGGTCTTTATACTTTTTGAAAGAGTAAAAAATTGATTCACTTTTACCCTTCTACACCACTCAGGATTTTGTACACCTCAGTCATATCTCCCCTCAGCCATCTCTTTTCCAAGCTGAAGAGCCCTAGCCTTTTCTCATCTGAGAGGAGTTCAATCCCCTTTATTATTTTGGTTGCTCTTCTTTGAACCTTTTCTAATTCCGATACATCTTTTTTGAGATACGGCGACCAGAATTGAACATAATACTCAAGGTGATGTTGCACCATGAAGTGATACAGAGGCACTTGGTCTTATTTTGTATCCCTTTCCTAATAGCTCCTAGCATCTTATTTGGTTTTTTTTTTGGCTGCTGCCACACACTGAGCAGAAGATTTCAGCTTATTTTCTACAATGATACCTAGAATATTTTCTTGAGTGCTGACTCCTAAGGTGGACCCTTGCATCAGGTAACTATAATTCGGATTATTCTGCCCAATGTATATCACTTTGCATTTATCCACATTAAATTTCATCTGTCATTTGGATGCCCAGTCTTCCAATTTCCTAAGGTCTTCCTTCAATTTTTCACAATCTGCATGCATTTTGATAATTTTGAATAGTTTTATGTCATCTGCAAATTTAATCACCTCACTCGTTCTGATTTTCAGATAATTTATAAGTATGGAAAATAGCTCCGATCCCAGTACAGATTCCTGTGGCACTCCACTATTTACCGTCCTTCACTGAGAAAAATGGCCATTTAACCCTACCCTCTGTTTTCTGTCCAGTAACCAATTCCTAATCCACAGAAGGACAAGACCTCCTATCCCATGACTTTAATTTTCTCAGGAGTCTCTCATGAAGGACTTTGTCAAAAGCTTTCTGAAAATCTAGATACATTACATCAACCGGCTCACCTTTATTCACGTGTCTATTCACGCCTTCAAAGAAATTAAGCAAATTGGTGAGGCAAGACTTCCTTTGACGGAACCTTGTATTCTTTATAATAGTTTCCACTATTTGGCCCGGCACTGAAGTCAAGCTTACCGGTCTGCAATTTCCTGGATCCACCCATGTGTAGAAAAATGAGCACAAAATACAGAGTTTATTATTGTTGTTTCTACTAGCTACAATAATTTTTATGCTGTTTTAGTGATTTTCATATGAGAAGCTTTCATATAAATAAAAAAAGCTGTCAAATAAAAAACAAAATCCACACATAGGCGTTTGCTATTGTTTTTATGTAGAAATATCTTTATTGTTATCATAAGCAAAAATAAAGGCATATAGTGCAGCCCTGAAATCCACAATACAGCACTGCAAATAACAAAGCATACTCTGGAGCACTGACAAAAACACTTTGAATACAACCCTCCCCCTTCATAGACCCCTAAAAAAACTCCACAAACCACCCCCTTAACATCTCCTTACATCCCCCGAACAAATCCCCTCCTAACAGAAAAAAAATGCAAAACCAAAGAGTCAGACTAAAACAATATAAAACTCACAAGTTTGCTGTTGTTTTCAATAGCATCTGTAAGTATTTGGGGTCACTTGATATGGTGCCAAGCTCTGCCCACTGGCTTCAGCCCACAGAATGGGCCAGATAGGCTCATGCTGTCTCCTGTCTTATTAAACCTCCTTGCTTGAATCACTGTGGCTGTTGGTTGTCAGTAAACCATGTTTCAGGATCCAGGAGGTGCAGGGGGAGAGGAGAGACAGTGGAAGGACCCATGGCGGAGGGGAAGGGAGAAGAGATGCTGATTGGACTGGGATAGGAAGGAAGAGGGACTCAAGAGTTGCTGAACTCATCCAGGGGGGAGAGACTGAGAAGGAGAGATGCTGGATCTGCTGAGGAAGAGGGGAGAGAGAGAAAGAGGGGAGGAAAAATGCTGCATCTTCTGGAAGGGACTCAAGAAATACTGAACTCAGGAGGAGGGAGAAGAGATGCAGAATCTGCCAAGTGGGGGTGGGAGGGAGACTGAAATGCTGAATCCACCCAGGGAGGAGAGAGAGAAACCAGACTAAGGGAGGATGAGAGATGGTAGACCCAGGGGTGGGCTACTGGAGGGGTTGGAGGGAGAAAGACCAGTTGGGGGGTTGGAGAGACACAGGACTCCGTGAGAGAGGGAGAGATGCCAGCAGACCATGAAGGGGAGGAGGGGAGAGACAAGGAGAGATGCTGGGCCCAGGGTGGGTTGTGTGGGAGGAAGTGGAGGTACAGGGACAGAGAAAAGAAATGCTGGGCATGGAGTATAGGGACAGGGACATAGAAGGGTAGTACTGGTCAAGGGAGGATTAGGGACAAGGGGAAAATGCTGGGAACAGGGGGAGGACAGGGACTCTGAGGGGCAGATGCTGAACATGGAAGAAGATAGGAACACAGAGGGCAGATGTTGGGGGATGGCATAGAGAGGAGATGCTGGAAGGACAGGTAAGGGACACAGAGAGAAAATGGATGGTGGACATGGAGAGACAAGAAATGCTAAATGAACAGGAGACCTTGCAAAGACAGGAAAAGAGAAATGTAGAAAAGAGACACTGGGACAGTTGGTTGTAGAGGGGTAGGGGGAAGGCTGTGCCAATGATATGGGAAGAAGCGGGGTGGGACAAAGGAGGAGCATAAAGTGGGGCTTTTCTTTGTCAAAAAGTTGGCAACCTTATCTCCTCTCCTCCCTGACGTGTCTTTATAATTTGATGTGGTGCAGATGGAAAACCAGACAGTAGCTGGACGTGCGTAGAGTGTTGCAGGAGTATGTTTGTAGGACAGAGGCTCTCAGACGGTCTCTTCATTTTGCTCTGTGGTGGTTGCAAAGGGCTGGCAGTATCTAAAGCTACCATTGTGCAGTGGATGAAGGAGGCGATTAGTTCCACGTATCTTCATGCTGACAGGACTGTTCTGGATGGTATTATGGCTCATTCCACAAGGGGGCAGGCCTCATCTTGGGCTGAGTGTTCTCTGTTGTTTCTGGTCATCCTTGCATTCCTTAGTAGGGCATTATAGAGTGGACGTTCAGGTGCATCAGGATGTGGTGTTCAGTGAGCATGTGCTTACTGCAGGGCTTTTTGGGTCCCTCCCTTGAATTACTGCTCTGGTACTTCCCATCAGTCATATATACTTGTGGTATACACTCATCCCGTCCAAAATATCCTCTGTGACGCTGGTGGATCAGGGTTAGATTGAGGCCAGCTGATGCCCAACAATGGTGCCCCTTGGTTCTTCCATTGCCTAACTGACAAAACTCAATAAATAAATTAAAAAAAAATATATATATATAAGCACATAAGCACTGCCATACTGGGAAAAGACCAAGGGTCCATCAAGCCCAGCATCCTGTCTCCAACAGCGGCCAATCCAGGCTTCAAGAACCCGGCAATCCCCCCCCCCCCCCCCCAAAGAAAGTATTAAACATATATTTAATAATATTCAATGAACTTTTCCTTCAGGAATCTGTCCAAACCCCCCTTAAACTCCGTAAGGCCAGCTGCTGTCACTACATTCTCCAGTAACGAGTTCCAGAGTCCAACTACACACTGAGTAAAGAAAAACTTTCTCCTAGTTGTTTTAAATCTACCATATTCTAGCTTCATCTTGTGTCCCCTGGTTCTATTACTTTTTGAAAGTGTAAACAAACGCTTCACATCTGTCCGCTCTACTCTGCTCATTGTAGACTTGTATCATATTACCACTCAGTCGCCTTTTCTCCAAGCTGAAGAGCCCTAACCGTCTTAGCTTTTCCTCATAGGGAAGTCATTCCATCCCTTTTATCATTTTCGTCGCCCTTCTCTGCACCTTCTCCAAATCTTTTATATCTTTTTTGAGATGCGGCGATCAGAATTGGACACAGTATTCGAGGTGCGGTCGCACCATGGAGCGATACAACGGCATTATGACATCCTCGTGTTTGTTTTCCATCCCTTTCCTAATAATACTCAACATTCTGTGCGCTTTCTTAGCCGCCGCCGCAGTACACTGAGCAGAAGTTTTCAACATCTTGTCAATGATGACTCCTAGATCCCTTTCTAGGTCTGTGACTCCTAACGCAGAACCTTGCATGACATAGCTGTAATTTGGGTTCCTCTTACCCACATGCATCACTTTGCACTTCTCAACATTGAACTTCATCTGCCACTTGGACGCCCAATCCCCCAGTCTCGCGAGGTCCTCCTGTAATCTTTCACACTCCTCCTGCGACTTGACGACCCTGAATAACTTTGTGTCATCAGCAAATTTAATTACCTCACTAGTTACTCCCATTTCTAGGTCATTTATAAATATGTTAAAAAGCAGCGGTCCCAGCACAGACCCCTGAGGGACCCCACTAACTACCCTTCTCCATTGAGAATACTGACCATTCAGTCCTACTCTCTGCTTCCTATCCTTCAACCAGCTCTTAATCCATAGTAATACCCTACCTCCGATCCCAGGACTCTCCAGTTTCCTCTGGAGTCTTTCATGAGGCACTTTGTCAAACGCCTTCTGAAAATCCAGATACACAGTATCCACCGGCTCCCCATTGTCCACATGTTTGTTCACCCCCTCAAAAAAAATGCAGCAGATTGGTGAGGCAAGACTTCCCTTCACTAAATCCGTGCTGACTTTGTCTCATCAGCCCATGTTTTTGTATGTGCTCTGTAATTTTATTCTTAATAATAACCTCTACCATTTTGCCCGGTACTGACGTCAGACTCACCAGTCTATAATTTCCCAGATCTCCTTTGGAACCTTTTTAAAAAATCTGCGTAACATTGGCTACCCTCCAGTCTTCCTGTAAAACACCTGATTTTAGGGATAGATTGCATATTACTAACAGTAGCTCTACAAGTTCATTTTTCAGTTCTATTAATACTCTGGGATGAATACCATCTGGTCCTGGTGATTTACTACTCTTCAGTTTGCAGAACTGACTCATTACATCCTGCAAGTTTACAGAGAATTTGTTTAGTTTCTCTGACTCGCCTGCTTCAAATACCCTTTCCGGCACTGGTGTCCCTCCCAAATCCTCCTCGGTGAAGACCGAAGCAAAGAATTCATTTAATTTCTCTGCTATGGCTTTGTCTTCCCTGATCGCCCCTTTAACACCACTTTCGTCCAGCGGCCCAACCGATTCTTTAGCCGGCTTCCTGCTTTTAATGTATCTAAAAAAAATTTTACTATGTATTTTCACTTCTAACGCTAACTTTTTTTCAAAGTCCTTTTTTGCCCTCCTTATCTCCGCTTTGCATTTGGCTTGCCATTCCTTATGTTTTATCTTATTATTTTCAGTTGGTTCTCTTCTCCATTTTCTGAAGGATTGTTTTTTTTGCTCTAATGGCTTCCTTTACCTTACTGTTTAGCCACGCCGGCTGATGTTTGGTCTTCTTCACTCTTTTTCTAATACGCGGAATATATTTGTCCTGTACCTCTAGGATGGTGTTTTTAAACAGCATCCACGCCTGATGCAAGTTTTTTACCCTGTGAGCTGCTCCTTTTAGTATTTTTTTCACCATTTTTCTCATTTTATCAATAGAAATCAAACAAAATAAAACATGGAAAAGAAAATAAGACGATACCTTTTTTATTGGACATAACTTAATACATTTCTTGATTAGCTTTCGAAGGTTGCCCTTCTTCGTCAGATTGGAAATAAGCAAATGTGGTAGCAGATAGTATATGTAAGAGAAACATCAAAGCATTACTTTGACAGTCTGACAGAGTGGGAGGGTGGGGGTATGCATGGGGACATCAAAGCATTTCATTGATATTCTAACAGAATGGGTGTTGGTAGGTGAGAGGAGGGTAATAAACAGAGAAATAAACAAAGAAATACAGCTTATGGTTTATAATGGGTTAGAAAACCCAGATCCTTATTAAGTCCTGTTTGTTGTGTGTCAAAATATTCAATCATTCTTATTTCAAAGGTCTTACGTTCCTGTATTGTTTTAAAATTACCTTTCAGTATTCTTACGGTGAAATCACTGGTGCAGTGTTCTGGTCTTGTGAAGTGTTGGCCCACAGGGGTGGGGGCTTGATTGGCACCGGCTATTTTCATGTGATGTCTGTGCAGATTGAATCTTGTCTTAAGCATCTGGCCTGTTTCTCCAATATAGCATCCTTCATTACATTTTTTACACTGAATGATATATACCACATTGGAAGATGAGCATGTAAAATAGTCCTTTATGTTGAATATTTTTCCTTTGTGAATGACTGTGGGGTCTTGTGAAATGTTTTGGCATAGTTTGCGTCTGACGAAGAAGGGCAACCTTCGAAAGCTAATCAAGCAATGTATTAAGTTATGTCAAATAAAAAAGGTATCATCTTATTTTCTTTTCCATGTTTTATTTTGTTTGATTTCTATTGATAACCTTTAAGAGTGGACTAACACAGCTACTACACCTCTCATTTTATCGTAATCTCCTTTTCTAAAGTTAAACGCTAGTGTATTTGATTTCTTAAGTTCACTTACTTCAATGCCAATATCAAAACTGATCATATTATGATCACTGTTATCAAGTGGCCCTCGCACCATTACCCCCCCACCCACACACACACCAGATCATGAGCTCTACTAAGGACTAAGTCTAGTATTTTTTTTCTTCTCTTGTCGGCTCCTGAACCAGCTGTTCAATGAAGCTGTCCTTGATTTCATCAAGAAATTTTATCTCCCTAGCGTGTACCAATGTTACATTAACCCAGTCTATATCTGGATAATTGAAATCACCCATTATTATTACATTGCCCATTTTATTTGCTTCCCTAATTTCCTTTGACATTGCACTCCAACCCTGCAGGTCCACTTTGTCCTAACCAGTCCAGGGAAGAATAAATCTCTCCCTTTAAGCCCACAAGAGGTCTTGCTTGTCTTCTTTTATATAGAACTAGCCTTTGAGCCCGTAAAAACGGGCTATTATAGGAAGGGGGGGTTGAAAGGCCCGCCTCCGCCGCCGATTCGCCGCTGCGCCTCCCCTTCCAAATTCGTGCCCCCCCCCCCGAGCCGTCACCACCCACCTTCCACCTGGCCGGGCCCTCGCTCCGCTATTGAAACAGCGAGGGTCCGGGAACGCAGCACTGAGCTCTGCTGAGCTGCCGACGTCGGCCTTCCTTCTTCTTCTCTGCCTGTCCCGCCCTCATGTGACGTAACGTCGTCGAGGGCGGGACAGAGGCAGAGAAGAAGAAGGAAGGGCGATGTCGGCAGCTCAGCAGAGCTCAGTGCTGCGTTCTCGGACCCTCGCTGTTTCAATAGTGTGGAGTGTGGGCCCGACCGGGTAGAAGGTGGGTGGCGGCGGCGACTCGGGTGGGGGGAGCGTTAGACGGCGGTGTCCCTCCCTCAGAAATAAGCAGTACAGACCCTCTCTGTTCCGTCCCCGTCATCACGTATTGACGCGGGGGCGGGGCAGAGAAGGTCTCTACTGTGCATTTGCGAGTGAGTACGACACTCGCCTTTTATATATATTGATGGCCACAAGCTATCTGCCTCTGCATATCACATTCAAATGATGGTCTTTGCTCAGTCACTGGGCACCTATCGCTCGTACCCAGCTGTCAGGGAATTATGTCGTTATCTCAGAAAAGTTAGTCACCTTCCTCATAGCTTCCCTGATGGCTACTTCCTCCCATGACAGGGGTCCCAAATCTTCGCCTTTGCTATAAGGGTGGGCAACGGGACTAACCTCAAACCCAGGTGGTTGCTGCTTATGTAATCTAATACTGGCCCTTTTCCTGTCTTGCAGGTTTTTACTTTCCTGTGTTGAGATGTATACTCATAGGTATAAATATTTAGGTTTTCTAGTCTTTTTTCCTATATCTTTTGGTGCAAGTGTCATACTATTTTTGTTGTCTTTCTCTGGACTACTTCTAGTCTTTTTATATCTGTAGCAAGGTACGGACTCCAAAACTAAGCACAATTCTCCAAATGGGGTCTCACCAATGACTTGTACAGTGATATCAACAACTCTGTTTCTGCTGGTTACCCCTCTTTTTTTAAGCAGCCTAGCATCCTTCTGGCTACTGCCACCTCCTTATCACACTGTTTTGTTACTTTAAGATCTTTGGACACTATTAAGCCAAGGTCCTTCCTATCTATG
Source organism: Microcaecilia unicolor (assembly GCF_901765095.1). NCBI lineage: Eukaryota > Metazoa > Chordata > Amphibia > Gymnophiona > Siphonopidae > Microcaecilia > Microcaecilia unicolor. The sequence goes on along the minus strand of NC_044032.1, from coordinate 264,114,191 downwards.
CATGTCAGCATCTCACCTTCTAGGACATATGGCCTCTTGGATTTCTACTCTCCAAATACACCACTCTGCACTTCTTTGCATTAAATTTTAATTGCCAAACATTGGACCATTCTTCTAACTTTTGCAGATCCTCCTAACTCTCCCTCTTTTCTCTCCAGAGATGCGCGGGCAGCTGTCAGAGCAGTTGCGCTGCCTGGACAGCCAGGTGGAGTTACGACTGCAGCTGCTGCAGGATCTCTCTGATTTCCTGCGTCGCCGGGCAGATGTGGAACTGGAGTACTCACGTGGCCTGGAGAAGCTTGCTGACCGGTTCTCTGCTCGGACCCGGGGCTCCAAGGAATACCATTGCTTCAGGTAGGAATGGGAGAGATTGGGATGTGTTCTGCAGCATGCAGGGGGCGTCTTCCTCATCCCTTACTTTTTTTGATTCCAGTGCCCCCCTGACATCAACCCCAAAGCGTATATCAGTGATAACAGTTCCAACACAAAACCCAGTCTGGGTATGTCCACTGGTAGTCACTGCACCAGTCTTCTCACGATCCCCTCTGTCTGTCTTAGGAAGGACCAAAGCCTGCTGTCTCCTGTGACCTGCTGGTACATGATCCTCAACCAGACACGACAGGAGAGTCGGAACCGGGCAGCCCTTGGTGAGGTTTTCAGTGGCCACCTCACCCAGCGTTTGAATCATCTCAGCGAGGATATGATGCGACTGGCCAAGAAGGTGAGCACCAACTGCTCCCCTGCACCTCACCTGATATGTTGTTAAAGTCAAACGTTGCTCCCATGATCATATATGCAGAGAGCGGCTTCCCTTCCACTACCCCAACCACTCGTCCATGTGTCACCTGAAGCAGTCTTATAGTGATAAGAGGGGCATCCCTTCTGCCCCACTCTGAGCTGTGTCTTGCAAAGCAGGAACCATCCCCTTACATCCTCCAAAGGCAAATTTAAAAGAATTTTCCATGGATAAAAGGGAAAATGTGTGCAATTGCATAGCACACATAATTGCATTTAATGGAGGCGTTCCTGGGAGCAGGGACTGATATGATGAATATGCTTTTGTGGTTTTCAGAGTAGGTGCCATACTTTGACCAGGTAAATAAAAAACCCTCAGATAAAGGAGGCATAAGTGTCTGTGGGTACTTTTCCCTTAAGCAGGTTTCAGATTGAAAGTATGCACTGTTGTTGTAGTATGCTGGCACTATGACACTTGCGCCCCTCTGTGTATCAGTGTGATGGCTGTATTGGGGATTTGGCTCTGATGACAATCAGCACAGCAGCACAGTGTGTTTACTCAGATTCATAATGGTGAAAGTGATGAAGCAAACAGAGCTTTCAACAAACTCTCAAAGCAAAGAAGTGTTTCAGATGAGTCAAATGAAATCCTAAAGATTCTTCTGTTTCCTTTTTTCCTTGTTTTCCTGAAGAGATGCTAATGGCTTTTTTTTTTTGTCCTGGATACAGAGCAAGGACATGGGGCTGCAGGTGCAGGAGGAACTGATAAAGGTGGTCTTGGAGCTGCAGCTGGTGTGTACTTTGTAAACATCCCTTTTTCACTTTTCTGTCCTCTACTGGGAAGGCTGGATGCACTGGTCTGTGTCACAATGTCCGTGATTGCTCTGTGCCTTTCACTTTCAACTTACTCTTTTTTTTTTCCATCATGCTTTATTTCCATGCTTAAGGTCCTGCCTTTTTCCAGCAGAGGTAGTTATGGCTGCCACACTAAATCAATTTCAAAGTAAATTGGACAGGTTTGTAGAGGAAAAGGGTATTCTGATACGGTAGCTATGCACTAACAGATGGGCCGATGCTCAGAACTCCGGTGCTGTAAGGAACAGAGCAGAAAAAAAACCTTCCCAATGCTCAACACTAATAGCATTCAAATTATATGCACGCTGATAGCGTTGAGCATAGGGAAGTTAAGGGGGAGGAACGTGCCTGGCACACGAGCACAAGAGTTTCGTGGTAAGCACAGCTCTTGTGCACATGCCCAGTCAAAACAGGAACTGCAAGAACGCATTGTTGCCATCCATTTGCACCCTTAAAGGTAAGCTTTTCAAAAATTAAATTTTTGAAAAACTCATATTTAAGCTCAGAAAAATAGGCACAGATGTGAACTTTCACTTTTGGTCGCGCCCGAACTCACTTACGTTTGTTTCTTTGCTGTCAGTGGCAGAGGCTGCACGGACTTCCCTTCTGCTTCAAAAAGCTCACAAAACCAGCAGTCAAATATTTCAAATCTTGAGGAAATCCTCTGAACAAACCCCTGAATGCCACCTCTGAGCTGGTTGTAATTTTTCTGCGTTCTATTTTTGCGCTGTGTTCTGAGCATTTTTTTTTTGGGGGGGGGGCATACCAACTGACCTAATTAACCAGCCATTTGAATGCATTTAAATACATTAAAATACAACCTGCACACATCTTTAGCGTGCACATTCGCGGCAGTGGTACGGCCTTCTGAACATTCTGCTCAGCTTAACATCAGCGCTAATTACCTCTAGCGCCTGTGTTAGGTTCTAAGCATCGCCCTAAAAGAGTGCTAATCTGGCACTTCGCAGGCAGTGGCGTTCCGACGCTGGCTGACACCCGGGGCGGATTGGCGATGCGCCCCCCTCCGGGTGCAGCGTGACCCCCCACCGACAAAATGACACCTCTCCCCCCCCTGGTGAAATGACACCCCCCCGGGTGCACGCCGCTGGGGGAGGGGGTGCTGCGGCGCATGCCTGTTGCCCTGTCTCCGAGTTTGCAATTCGCATGTGTTCACGGCTCCCTCTGAGTCTGCCCCAGAACAGGAAGTAACCTGTACCGGGGCAGACTCAGAGGGAGCAGTGAACACATGCGAATTGCGAACTCGGAGACAGGGGCAGGCAACAGGCGCGCGCCACAGCACCCCCCCCAGCGGCGTTCACCCGGGGCGGACCGCCCCCACCGCCCCCCCCTTGGTACGCCACTGTTCGCAGGTGATTGCTCTGTGTGCTTGCTTTCTCCTTGCTTATCATGTAGGGAGAGCTGTTAGGCAATCAGAAGGCTGAATACATATGACCTTTGGTCTCCTTTTAGCTCGTTGTGTAAGTGCAGAGTGACAGTGGAAACTGAAGATCAAGATGTGTTCCGTATTTGGATAAAGGGACATGGGTCATGATGAGCTTGTGCATTGCCTATCCGAATTCTTGCCTAAGGATGTAGATGGACCTAAAATATTTGTTTTGTAAACGGGCAGGACCTAGATGAACTCTGCTTTAGTTTTCCCTGACTGGATTGTATGTTCAGTACTTCCACCTGTGTGTATCTCATCTGTGTTTCTCTTTTTGTGAAAATGGTGGATGCAAACCAAGGTCAGGTATATATATAAAGTAGCACATATGAGTTTATCTTGTTGGACAGACTGGATGGACCATACAGGTCTTTTTCTGTTGTCACCTACTATGTTACTATCCAGCTCATTTTCGAAAGAGATCGCTGGTGATCTCCCGACACAAATCGGAAGATGGCCAGTGATCTCCTGAAACCGGCCAAATCGGTATAATCGAAATCCAATTTTGTCCGGCTTCAACTGCTTTCCGTTGTGGAGCGGGCAAAATTTCAAGGGGGCGTGTCGGTAGGGTAGTGAAGGCCGGACAGGGGCGTGCTTTTTTTTCACGACCAAGATTACAAGACCAGTGCTCTAACCACTTGGCCACAGCTCCACTTGCTTGGATGTCCCTCCCTTTTGATTATGCCCCTTCAGGTCTCTCTCAGCCAATCACAGCGCATTTAGCTGTCTGTGATTGGCTGAGAGAGACCCCTCTCTGTGATTGGCTGAGAGAGACCTGAAGGGGCATAATCAAAAGGGAGGGGCATCCAAGTCAGTAGAGCTGTGGCCAAGTGGTTAGAGCACTGGTCTTGTAATTGAGAGGTGGCTGTCCAAAAAAAGTGCACATCAGACGCATCCATGTCCCTGACAAGCACTTGGATTTTTTTTCCACTTTTTTGAAGCCGGCCATCTGTAAACCTGGCGATCTCAACATTTTGATAATACGGTTGGCATCGCCCCTTTGCGGAGCCGTCCCCGAAGATGGCGGGCGCCGTTCAATTATGTCCCTCTATATGTCTTTATGCATATGTTTGTGATGAAAGTGTGTGTGCGAGAGACTAGAGCTCAAAGGTACTGAAAAGGTTAAATGCATTGAGTATTTATTTGAATTGGAATCCATGATGGGGAGCATTTATCCGAGTTGGAAACAGTGATGGGGAATGGAGTAGTGGCTGGGATTTGCAGACAAAAGAAGAGCAGGATTCAGGCAGCAGGAAAATACTAACCAAAATCGATAAAACAGTAAAAGTGCATAAATAAATAAACATCAAAACACTTTTTCCATCAAGGTTTACTGTTTCCTGTCCTCTGACTCAGGTGATGAGGACATACCAGGTGTACCATGGAGAGAGCCTGGCTGCAGAGCATAAGCTGCGAGATGCAGAGAAACAGGAGGAGAAGCGCACAGGGCGGTCAGCAGAACAAGGGGGAAATGTCTCAGGGACAGACTCAAAGAACCAAAAACGTGGCTCTCTAAAGAAAGGAGAGAGGCTGGTGGTGAAGGCAAGTTTATTTTATTAGGTGTATCTTCTATAGCTAATTAAGGAGGGTGCTGTCTAGTGATTTTTGCCTTTGGTGCTGTTCTTTCCTTTTAACACTAGGAGACATTGTTTATGTCATACTTATAAAGATTTATTCAAGATAAGTAATTGGAATTTTTGAGTGTATAAATATATTAAGTTACTTTTTGTAACTTGACTTTACATATCATGATGAAGAAACGATAAAGTGATAAACTTTACATGAATGAACAAATAGCAAAAATTAAGAAAGAAGGACTGATGATGAAATAAGGTGTTTCACCTACTTTCACAATAGGGGTCCCCCCCCCCCCCAGTGGAAGGGCACCTCTGATGGTCCGTTAAATTACAATATCTATTTGTTTAAATTTATGCAGTGATAATATTCTGTGTGGATTATATCAACAACTGCATAATTCAAGATTTGATAGTGGTAGGCCTTGTGAGTATCTGTGGAATACTTATAAAGATTGCCATGAATCAAAGTGCTGGCTGATTCAAGGGGATTTTCTTTCCTTTCGGTCTTGACATTTTACTTCTAGTTCTTTGGGCTTACAGCACAATTGGAACCAGGACTGGGATGAGTCTTCATTCACAACTCTTAGTCCAATTATTGTAATGGCAGTAGGGTTGCCAACTAGCTTCAGATTTTCCCCGACAGGGTTGATCCAGTCCTGGGATTACCCCATCGCATTCAGGGACTTGTGATTCTGATTTCCCCATTGGATTTCCTAAGATAAGCAAGGTTAACTTTTAGGCATAGTCCAACAGTTATTATTGTTTACAGAATTTCTTGAAACCCTAGCTATTTTTTAATGTAGAATATTGTTGCTTAGTAACGTTTCCTGTTTTCCTGCACAGACTGATCTCTCTGAATAGTTCAGCGCAGATAGGAACCATGTATGGCTTTAGGGCATGGTTGATTAATAGACTGGCAGCCACTGGATAATTACTGCACCTGCTCCTCTCTTAGTCCCTTGAGTAGGGAGCTAAGATTCTGGTGGGCCTCTGGGTTGGCGGGGTTAGGGGCAGGGTTAGGGGTGGGGCCAGGGGCAGAGCTTACATCCATAATTGTCTGACAACACACAGAAAAAAAAAGTAAAAATAAAAGTCACAATTAATACCTTTTATTCAATTTAGATATTAGATATGTATCATATGTCAAAGAATAAAGTGGTTGCTCAAAGCATATACTAACCACAATCGCTCAACTGCAAAACACTAGGCACAACTTTGTGCAAAAACACACTCAGAACCTTACTGTACCATAAATATTACACTGGGCAGAACCTAATACACCAATATACCACCCATACAGAAAATGCAGACTGTCAACAATATGAAACAAGGGATCATAATATCACAATTCTCATGTAGAGCCACAAAACACCCTTTTAGGGTGGATAGTGTTCACAATGAGCTCCTTTTATTAACAACCATATGTAGATCCTTCAAGAGGTAGTGTGTCATGATTTAGGCTCTATACCCTTTCTGATGTTTTGGTGCCACCTCAGTAAGGCCAACACACAATCTCTCCACTGCAAAACACTATACACAAACTTGTGCAAAAACACACTCATACCTTATCAAACCATAACAGCACTAATTCCAAGGACAGGACGAGCTACAACCTTATGCGTGGAAAGGCAGCACTGTAATTACACTGGGCTCTAAAACACCAGTATACTACCTAATGAAAAACAAACAAAAAGGGCTGCAAATACTACACACTAGCAGAATACTGCACCTTGATCACACATGAAAAACACATGACACAACAGATATGAAGGCAAAATACTGAACTGGAAAGTTACCTCAAGAAGACAGACTCAGCATGCAGCAATACTAGAAAAATTGAAACTTACATGAAAAATATCACAGATGCACATTTCCAAAAGCTGACAAATTCCAATTAATAAATTCTGAATTAAAACAATGTTTTCTACCTTTGCTGTCTGAGCATTTATTTTTTCTGTTCGCTTTGGTCCCAGTGTCTTCTGTTTTATGCAGTGTCTTCTTTTCATTTGATATTTTTTCTCTCACCATGACCACCATCCTCCTGTGTCCTTATGCGTCCTGTCTACCATCTGTAGCCCTGTCCCTATCCCCTCTCCAGTTTCAGCATCTGCCCTCAAAGTGTTCCAATCCAGCCCTTAGATTCAGCAATTTCCCCTCTATCCATATCCAGCATTTCTCCTCACTCCCCTTCCCTCCATCCATGTGCATATACTTCCTCTGTCTTCCCTACCCTCCATCCATGTCCAGCATTTCTCCTCTCTCCCTTCCACTCCATCAGTGCGCATCTCCTTCCTTTGTCTTTCCTTCCTTCCATCCTTGTCCAACATTTCTCCTCTCTTCCCTGCCTTTCACTCCATCCATGTCCAGCAATTCTCCTCTCTCCCCTCCCTTCCCCTCAATCCATGTCCAGGAACTCTCCATTCTCCCCTGCCCTCTCCTTCATCCATCCATATCCAGCAAATTTCCTCTCTCCCCTGCCTCCTCCATCCATGTCCAGCAACTCTCCATTCTCCCCTGCCCTTTCCTCCATCCATCTTCAGCAATTCTCCTCTCCTCTCCAGCGATCTCTTCTCCCCCCTGCGCTCCCCTCCTCCTCTCCAGCGATCTGTTCTCTCCCCCTGCCCTCCCCTTCTTTCCATGTCCAGCGATCTGTTCTTTCCCTCTGCCCTCCCCTCCTCTCCATGTCCAAAGATCTGTTCTCTCCCCCTGCCCTGCCTTCCCCTCCCATCCATGGCCAGCCCTGCCCTCCCTCAGCTCCCCAACAGCCCTCCTCTCCGTTCCTTCCTGCCCCCCCCACGCGTTTAACCCTTTTACTCTCCGTCGCAGCGACGTCAGTGAAGAAGAAGGCACTGCAGGCTCGCCTCCAGCTTCTCCCTTCCCTCTTCACACAGTGTCCCGCCCTCGCGGAAACAGGAAATGCATCATCGCAGAAGGCAGGACACTGTGTGAAGAGGGAAGGGAGGAGCTGGAGCCAGAGGCGAGCTCGCAGTGCCTTCTTCGTCACTGACGTCGCTGCCACAAAAAGTAAAAGGGTTAAAATACATGTACGCGTGGGGGGGGGGGGGGGAGGGCTGCCAGTTGGGGAGCTGAGAGCAGGAAGGAAGGAGGGACTGTCGGAGAGCTGCCTGGCTGCAGCGCTGCGCCAGCCCTGCGTTTGTGGGGGCAGCAGCCAGGGGAAGGTCACGGTTGGGCTGGGGAGGCTTACCAGCTTATAATCGAAAGACAAAAACGCCTATATTGCGACCTAAATTGGGAGATAGGCGTTTATCTCACAAAAACGAATAACACGGTATAATCGAAAGCCGAACTTGGACGTTTTCAACCGCACTCCATCGCGGAAGCGTGCAAAGTTGACCGGGGTGTGTCGAAGGCGTGGTGAAGGCGGAACTGGGGCGTGGTTATCGGCCGATCAGAGATGGGCGCCTTTCGCCGATAACGGGAAAAAAATATGCGTTTGTAGCTAGAATTTAGGGCACTTTTCCTGGACCCTGTTTTTTCACGAATAAGGCCCCAAAAAGTGCCCTAAACGACCAGATTACCACCAGAGGGAATCGGGGATGACCTCCCCTGACTCCCCCAGTGGTCACTAACCCCCTCCCACCACAAAAAATGATGTTTCACAACTTTTTATTTTCACCCTCAAATGTCATACCCACCTCCCTGGCAGCAGTATGCAGGTCCCTGGAGCAGTTGTTAGGGGGTGCAGTGGACTTCAGGCAGGTGGACCCAGGCCCATCCCCCCCCCCACCTGTTACAATTGTGCTGCTTAATGCTTAGTCGTCCAACCCCCCCCCCCCAAACCCACTGTACCCACATGTAGGTGCCCCCCTTCACCCCTTAGGGCCATAGTAATGGTGTAGACTTGTGGGCAGTGGGTTTTGAGGGGGATTTGTGGGGCTCAGCACACAAGGGAAGGGTGCTATGCACCTGGGAGCTCTTTTACCTTTTTTTTTGTTTTTGTAAAAGTGCCCCCTAGGGTGCCCGGTTGGTGTCCTGGCATGTGAGGGGGACCAGTGCACTACGAATCCTGGCCCCTCCCACGAACAAATGCCTTGGATTTATTCGTTTTTGAGCTGGGCGCTTTCATTTTCCATTATCGCTGAAAAACAAAAACGCCCAGCTCACAAATTGTCGAATAAAACATGGATGTCTATTTTTTCCGAAAATACGGTTCGGTCCGCCCCTTCACGGACCCGTTCTCGGAGATAAACGCCCATGGAGATAGACGTTTTCGTTCGATTATGCCCCTCTTAGCCTCCCCAAGCCTCTTATACAGGGTGCCTATGGGGTCATCCACTTACTGCTCCTCTACATCCTTCTAGGAGAGGAAAGAATCCCTATCTGGACCACCTCTTGGGAAGGAAGGACCAGGCCCCTCCCCTCTTAGGTTTTGTACTTCTGTCCAAAAGCTATTAGTTGAATCTTATTACATTGGACTCTTCCCCCCCCCTCGATATTCAAAAGCATTTAACTGGCCAGGATCGGCACCTGGCTGGATAAATGCTGCATAACCGGCTATCCATGAATTTTCAGCAGGACATGGCCGGCCATGACCTGCTAAAAATTCTCTGTTAGCAGCTAGCCAGTTATAGCGCATGATATAAAAAGGTTATTCACCTTATTTTCCATTTGTTGTTTTTATTTATTAACTTTAAAGTGGGCTTTTCCAGCTACCGTACCATTTTCAGATATTGTGATTCTTTGGCTCTGAATATGAGAATACATGGCTAAAGGTGTAACAGCAGCTTTTGGTTAAGTGGCACAGAGTCCTGCAGCCGGGAGTTCTGTTTCTTCCAGAGTTCTCCTGCAAGCCACTGCGGAAGCATCAGGGTGTTTCATGTGCATTCTTGAGCTGTCCCAGTTAGTATAATGAGGTTCAGGATGAGCAGAATATTGATCTCTGTCCTGTTGATGGGTCTTTCTAGACAATGCCGTTTGTTTCGTTGATCATGTCAGTATAAACTATATAATTGTTTCTTTGAAAGATTATTTTCCTTGTATTTTATTTATTATTTTCTCCTGGTATTGCATATGTAAAGTTTTGGTTTCCTCAACTGAGGACTTTACATGTTAGAGTTAGAATATTTTATCACTTTGTAAATGCTATTTCTGATGGATTAGGATGTTTCCCATTTTCCTGTTAGGGGTTGGGGGGTCCATATTCTTGTTATTTTTTTATAACTCAAGATGTTCTCAAGTATATTTTGAAGAGTACCTTATAAAACCGATAGTTACAATGTTTGCTAGTGTTCTGAAAGATTTGCCTATAACTCTATCAGTAAGAGCAAGCAAAGGAATAATTTCTTTTCATTGTTTGGTTCCATCTCAATCCTTTTTACTGTCTGCACTTCTCTATTCCTCTTTATATGCTGTCACTCTCTCTCCCCCCCCCCCATTTGCTCCTTCATTCGCCAATCTGCTCTCCTGTCCTCCTCTGATCTTCCACCCCATGCTCTCCCCCCTGTCCTTCTTCCCTCACAGAGACAAGTGAAGTTCCAGGACAGCCAGCTGAAGTGCACCAAGGCCCGGAATGACTACCTCCTCAACTTATCTGCTGTGAATGCCTCTGTGAATAACTACTATATCCGCGATGTGAGCGACCTCATTGATGTAAGTGAGACACCCTCTACCTCATTTTTTGTTCTCTCTGTCTTGTAATATAAATAATAGTAACTTAGTAACATAGTAGGTGATGACAGAAAAAGACCTGTACGGTCCTTCCAGTCTGCCCAACAAGATAAATTCATATGTGCTACTTTATATGTATACCTGACCTTGATTTGCATCTACCATTTTCAGGGCACAGACCGTAGAAGTCTGCCCAGCACTAGCCTCGCCTCCCAACCACTAGCCCCGCTTCCTAACCACCGGTGCTGCCACCCAATCTCTGCTAAGCTTCTGAGGATCCATTTCTTCTGAACAGGATTCCTTTATGTTTATCTCACGCATTTTTGAATTCCGTTACCGTTTTCATCTCCACCACCTCCCTCAGGAGGGCATTCCAAGTATCCACCACTCTCTCCGTGAAAAAATACTTCCTGACATTTTTCTTGAGTCTGTCCCCCTTCAACTTCATTTCATGTCCTCTAGTTCTATCATCTTCCCGTCTCCGGAAAAGATTCGTTTGCAGATTAATACTTTTTAAATATTTGAATGTCTGTATCATGTCACCCCTGTTTCTCCTTTCCTCTGGGTATACATATTCAGGTCAGCAAGTCTCTCCTCATACATCTTGTAACGCAAATCCCATACCATTTTTGTAGCTTTTCTTTGCACCGCTTCAATTCTTTTTACATCCTTAGCAAGATATGGCCTCCAAAACTGAACACAATACTCCAGGTGGGGCCTCACCAATGACTTATACAGGGGCATCAACACCTCCTTTCTTCTGCTGGTCACACCTCTCTCTATACAGCCTAGTAGCCTTCTGGCTATGGCCACCGCCTTGTCACACTGTTTCGTCGCCATCAGATCCTCAGATACTATCACCCCAAGATCCCTCTTCCTGCCTGTACATATCAGACTCTCACCGCCTAACACTTGCGTCTCCCGTGGATTTCTACTCCTTAAGTGCATCACTTTGCATTTCTTCTTATTGAATTTTATATTTCAACGTTTTTATTGATAGTAAATATACACACATTTCCATTTAACAAGCATATTTATCGTACAGGATGCAGGATGTAGATGTGTGCTCTTCTTTAACATAGAGAAACTGTCCACCATCAAACTTTTCTGCTATTTTCTCCCCCCCCCCTCCCCCCCCTTTCTCTTACAAGTCACAACTGCTTATATATATATGACGCAATTTGTTATTATTGCCAAACCCAAACTACACTTTCAGTGCTACAGCATCAAACCTACTGTAAATAACCTCCGCTTAACACAATAATCTAACCAGTAAGTACATTTCTCCTATAATTGCTCCCCTACATGAGAGCTCTATACTGCCGTCTTATCATATACTTCGTAAAGAACCCACCTTATATGTCCCCTATGTCCCTCCTCTCCCATGTGTGTGCCTTCTGAGCTCCCTTTTCAGAGCTTATTGAATATTAAACTGCGAGCTTTTGGTGACAGTGATTGTATATAGGGTTCCCACGCTGCCAGAAATGCTTTCCGCCTCTTGGGGGATGACCCTACTCCCCTGCGCTCCATCAATAGGAGGTCATGGAACTTGTTCCTCCACTGCCAGAAATCTGGCGGATCTTCTTTCGTCCAGCCACCCATTATGATCTTTTTCCCCACCAAACTTGCTTTGCGAATGAGCTGCTGGGTCCCCTTACCGTGAAGCCTAAATACCTCATATTTGTCCAGTAATATCCCTTGGGGCGAAAGTGGAATCCGAAGATGCACCAAGGATTCAAGGTATTGGATTAACTGCTTCCAAAAAGCCTGAATCCCCTGACATACCCAAAGAGAATGTACCAATGTACCCTCCCCCTGCTTACATTTCATACATAACGGGTCCGTAGCCCCTCCAAATTTAAACAGTTGATTTTTGGCCATATATGCTCTATACACGATCCTATATTGGCACTCCCGAAGGCCTGCATTTACTGATATCTGAGGGACCCGTGCTATCAGTTTACGGAAATCTAACTGCAAATGTGGTTGCCCCAGGTCTCCTGCCCATCTTTGACCTATAGCAGACGTGTCTTTCACTCCTTCCAGCTCCCCTATGACTCTTTGCAAACTAGAAACTGACAGCCTATCTTCTGTGATCATCCCAAAAAAGGCCCGAAGCCTATGCCCGTGCCCACTCCCCAATTTACTTTGGTCCAACGACCGGACGTAGTGAGCCAACTGATGATATGCAAAAATATGATTCATATTTATACCTACTCCCAAAGCTCCCAAAGATAGAATCTTCCCCCTTACATCTAATACGTGCTCCAGTCTCGTAATCCCCAGTGTCGCCCATCTATGAAATATTTTGTTTTCTGTACCGGGGACAAATTGTGGGTTGTCCTGCAATGGCAATAAATCCGAGACATCTGCTTCCAAGCCCCATGTCTTATTCAAATCTCGCCACACCTCCCTTAAGGGGCCCAAAAGTATACTTTGACGAATATAAGCCGGTATCGCTCTCCCAGCCCCATGTAAGAGATAGTGTGGGTGAAATGGCTTAAAAAAATCATACTCCATTCTACGTGGTGTGTAATCTTGCCTCCCTAGCAACCAATCCCCCAAGTGTCTTAACAGACAGGCCTGATTGTATCTGCGAACATTTGGTAGGCCCATACCTCCCTCCCTCCATAGGGCCCATGAGTAATGTCAGTGGAATTTTCGGCTTCGCATTTCTCCACACAAACCTCCTCAGATGTCGGTACAGCTGATTGAGATCTTTGCACTTAAGCCGCAACGGCAGCGTTTGGAATGTATATAGCCACCTCGGAAATTCGACCATGCGGAATAGATGTATCCGCCCATGCAGTGTGAGTGGCAAAGTTCCCCACCCATTCAGTCTACCCTTCATTTTATCTAGCAGATTAGTGAGATTTAATTGATACAACATGGAAGTTCTCATAGAAATCTTCACCCCCAAATACTGAATGAATTCCGAAGCCCACTTGAGCGGGAAACCAGCCCCCCATTCTGTCCTCATGCTTGCATGGGCTGTTAGTGCCATCGATTTAGAATAATTTATTTTGAACCCTGCAAAGTCGCCATACTCCTGAAACAGTTCCAGCAGAGCACGTAACGATCGGCTGGGGTGCGTAAGATGTACTAATATGTCGTCTGCAAATGCAGACACTTTAAACATGGAGGAGCCCCATCGCACCCCCTCCACCTCTGGGTGAGACACAATTTCCCTAATCAATGGATCCAGAGCGAGCACAAACAGCAACGGAGATAAGGGACACCCTTGCCGGGTGCCTCTTCTGATCGTAAACAATGCCGATTGTTCCCCATTAACCCACATGAACGCCTGCGGGTTGGAGTAGAGTGCCCCTACTGCTGTTTGAAAATGACCGTCCACCCCAACCTTTTCCATTACTGTAAACATAAAGTTCCAAACTACACGATCAAAGGCCTTCTCTGCATCGAAACTTACCAGCAGAGAAGGCCTTTTCTGCCTTTCTATAATCTCCAGGGATGCCAAGAGTGCCCTGACATTACTTCCCACCGATCTTCCCTTCACAAATCCCACCTGCGGGGGTGCAATCAAGTCTGGCAGAACCCTGGCCAGACGATTGGCCAAGATTTTGGCATAGACTTTTATATCACAGTTTAAAAGGGAAATGGGCCTATATGATCCTACTTCAGTACTATCCTTCCCTGGCTTTGGTAGCACTATCACTTTTGCCACATTCAATGTATCAGACATTACCCCGGAGGTCATCATCTCATTATAAAGATTTAACAAAGGAAGTGTCACCTGTTCTTGGACTAATTTGTAATAGGCAATGGTATATCCATCAGGCCCTGGTGCCTTTTGGATTTTGCTCTGTTGGAGCGCCAGCATCAACTCGCCTTCCGTAATGTGGCCATTTAGGTACTCTTTTTGGGAGTTTGAGATCTGCGGCAGGGCTTGATTGATTAAATAGAGCGTACTATCCTGCATTATCTCTGTAGGCTCCCTATATAGTTTTTCATAATACCTTTTGAAGCAGTTAGCAATGTCTTTTGATTCCCTGAGAAGTTGGCCACCCTCATCCTTAACTTCCAGTATTCCTTGACCACCCCGTTTTCCCCTTATCAATCTCCCCAGCAACGCCCCAGCTTTATTACCATGAATAAAATATTGGTATTGGTAATACTTATGGGACTTTACCGCCCTCTGGTTTAATAATTCATTCAGTGCTTTCTGGGAGGATAGCAGAGCTCCTCTCTCCTCTGGTGTCATGCGTGCCCCACACCTAACCCTCTGATAGCGAACTTCTTTCTCCAATCTAATGATCTCTTTGTCTCTCATTTTCTTAGCCCTGGCCCTGTATGCAATTATCTCCCCCCGTATCACCGCCTTAGATGTCTCCCAATACAAGCTGGGCTGGCACTGATGCTGCTTGTTATGGTCCGCGTACTCCTTCCATTTCTCACTTATGTAGGCCTTAAAGTGTGGGTCCCAAAATAATTCAATTGGAAATCTCCAACTCCCCCCTCCTCCCCTCTCCCTTGATCCCTGCAATTGCAGCCAGATGATGGCGTGGTCGGACACCTCACACGGCCCTATCTCTGCTGATATTACTTTTGAAAATAGATTCCTAGAGATAAAAAAATAATCAATACGCGATTGTGTGAGGTGCGCCCTGGACAGATGTGTATAGTCCCTCACATATGGGTGTAACACTCTCCACACGTCTATCAAGTCCAGTGTGGAGCAGAGGAAGGGTAGTCCCCCCCCCCCCCCCCCGAACCCGACTAGTTGCTGAGGAACCCGTCTTATCCATCTGAGCGTCATACACCAGGTTGAAATCCCCTCCCAAAATCACGTTATTCCCTTGATAAGGACCCAGCAGCTCTATAAGGGTTCGATGGAATTTGCGATCGTACACATTTGGCGCATACACATTGCATAAAATATACCTAGTGTTCCCCATTTCCATTTCAGCTAGAACGTATCTCCCCTCTGTACCTTGTTTAACCCCACGTTCCAGGACACTAACTTAAATGGTCCCATTTATCTGTAGGTCTGTCTTAACTTTTGATCTTTTAACCTTCATTGTGAGGACGCACCCCCCAGCCCCTGGGTGCAGCCCCCTTTCGCCCCCTTGTTTAGGGTATTGTACTTTGTAGCACATACTCCATTTTGCTCTGAAAAGGAAAACAGCACAGTAAAATACAAATAACATCCAGCACACAGTATTTGTAAGCTTATCCTCATATTCCCCACCCATCTTCCCCTCGCCCTCCCTATCCCACCCAATCCCTCCCCCCTCCCTGTCCCCCTCCCCGATAACTGAGACTGTGTCCTCATATGAGAACTGGTCACGTCCATGCCCCTCCCCTTACCCTGCGACATCATAGAACATTATAACTGTTATCACCCTATTTCCAAAAGAACTTTTCTCTCTCTATGAGCAATTAATCTATGATTTTTCCTCTTGCCCACCTCCCAAATGCAGGAGGCAGTCCCTTCAATTTACTGTCCACTACTGCGTTTCACACTACCTCTCCACAGTCTTCCCCTGGTATTGCCTGTTCTTCTCTTGCCACATATCTCACATCGATGCATTATTCTGGGTAGTTTCCCTACCCTCCACCGTGGTGCTTTCCATTTGCTTCATAAACTGCTTCGCCTCTGCCGGGGACGTGAAGAAGTGTGGCTTGCCTTCAAACTTTATGCGCAGCTTGGCGGGAAAAAGTAGTGCAAAACTTGCTTGTCTCTCATAGAGTTGCTTGCAGACCTCTGTAAATTGTCTGCGCTGTGCCGCTACCGCGGCTGAAAAATCTTGAAAGCACAACACCGTAGACTCTTCATATTGGATTTTACCCCACTGCCGCCATGTATGTAAAATGTCCTGCTTGTGGGTGTAGTTCAGGACCCTGCAAATCACTACTCTCGGTCTATCCTTCCCTTGTCTTGGTAACCCGAGTCTGTGTGCCCGCTCAATCTTCAAACCGCTCTCCGCCTGCTTCAGATTCAACACCTGGGGTAACCACTTCTCCAAGAACTGCCGGAGATCCACTTCTCTGATGGACTCCGGCAACCCCACAAGTCTTAAGTTGTTGCGGCGAGAGCGGTTTTCTAGGTCTTCAATTTTAGACTCTAGACTTTCCATTTTCTTTAGCATTTCTTTCTGTTTGGTTTCATGCTGTATGCTCTGATCCTCTACATCAGATAAGCGCTGCTGGAAGCCAGATAGATCCGTTTTCAGTCCCTCCATTTTTCCATCCAGCTGCTCAATTTGATCAGAAATCCGCTGCAGCTTTTTTTCCACTGAAGCTTCTAGGAGACTTGAAACTTCTCCTGCAATCTCAGCCGTCCCAAAGCGAACTCGGCGTTTCACCCGAAGTGCCTGCGTCGGCCATCTTTCCTTCCCCCACGCGGCTCCTCGTGCCTTCTTTGCGGCTTGTTTTTGTAGTCATTCCGACTCGATTTCCGCCGCGATTTTGGCTGAGTTTTGCTTTCGCGAGGTTCCCACTTCTTTTCCTGTGATTTCTCAGGGTTCCCCCCAGCTTTGGATGCCGCTATGGGTAGATGTTATTCGAGGGACCGCGGAGCTGTTACGTGCGGCGTCCTCCCCTTAGCCTAGCATCACGTGACCTCTCTTCTTATTGAATTTTAATTGCCAAACACTAGACCATTTTTGTAGCTTCTGCAGATCCATTTTCATGTTTTCCACTCCCTCCGGGGTGTCCACTCTGTTACAAATCTTGGTATCATTCGCAAAAAGGCAAACATTACCTTCTAACCCTTCGGCAATGCCACTCACAAATATATTGAGCAGATCGGCCCCAGCACCAATCCTTGAGGCACTCCACTACTCACCTTTCCCTCATCGGAGTGAATTCCATTAACCACCACCCTCTGGCGTCTGTCCGTTAACCAGTTCCTAATCCAGTTCACCACGTTGGGTCCTATCTTCAGCCTGTCGTTTATTCAAGAGCCTTCCGTGAGGAACCTACTACTACGCTGTACACTTGAACCGTGTCAAAAGCTTTGCTGAAGTCTAAGTAGATTACATCTATAGCACGTCCTTGATTCAATTCTCCGGTCACCCAGTCAAAGAATTCAATGAGGTTTGTTTGGCACTATTTACCTTTGGTAAGACCATGTTTTCTTGGATCTTGCAACTTATTGGCTTCCATGAAATTCACTATCCTTTCCTTCAGCATCGCTTCCATTACTTTTCCAATAACCGAAGTGAGGCTTACTGGCCTATAGTTTCCAGCTTCTTCCCTATCACCACTTTTGTGAAGAGGGATCACATCCGCTCTTCTCCAATCCCACGGAACCTCTTCCATCTCCAAGGATTTATTAAACAAATCTTTAAGATGACCCGCCAGAACCTCTCTGAGCTCCCTCAATATCCTGAGGTGGATCCTGTCCGGTCCCATGGCTTTGTCCACCTTTAGATGTTCATATACACTCTCTTCTGTGAATGGTGCTATATCCACTCCATTCTCATATGTACTTTTGCCAGTCAATCGTGGTCCTTCTCCAGGATTTTCTTCAGTGAAAACAGAACAAAAGTATTTGTTTAGCAAATTAGCTTTTTCTTCATCATTATCCACATAGCGGTTCGCAGCATCTTTCAGTCTCACAATTCCATTTTTAGTCTTCCTCCTTTCACTAATATACCTGAAGAAATTTTTGTCGCCCCTCTTTACATTTCTAGCCATTTGTTCTTCCGCACAAGGGGAATGATGCACAAGGGTAACTTTTTTTTTTTTTTTTTTAAATCAAAGGAAATTCCAGCAAAAGGGGTTGAGCTCTAGATTTAGGAAAATGTAAGGCACAGTGAGTAGGTGAAGCCTGAGATGTACACAAAGGATCCTCAGCAGTGGCGGAGTGGGGGATGAAGCCCGGAGATCTCCACAGCTCTTTGGGGAAACAGTAGTAGTGTCAGGAGCCTGCTACAGGCCCTTGTCTTTAGACAGCTGCCAGGGAATAGGAGGGGAGCAATTGTTCTCTGCTTTGTGGTATCTACTTCAGCCTCACCCCCTTCTCTCCCGTAGTCATAGTATGACTGATTCATTGGGGGGGGGGGGCTTACAACATTAGCATATTCATTTGCATATATATTTCTCATATATATTCAAACATCTAGTGGTTGTAAAACCAGTAACGTAGCTACGGGGGGGGGGGGGGGGCCTTGAATCTGGGGCACCTGGTTTGGCTGGCAGGGGTTCCCTCGTGACACTCGTGCATGCTCAGTTTCACTAAAACCAAGCATGCATGTGGGGTGAGGAGAAGCAGGGCAGGCAAAGCGCAAAGAACAGCGCTGGAGAAAAGCTTCAGCTGGCGGGGGATGGGGACCCCCGCCAGCCAAGGTATGTGGGGTTGCGGCGAGACGGGGGTTGCGGCAGGGAGGTGGGCCAAACTGTGTCCCCCTACTTTGGGCTCCACACCCCCCAAACATTGAGGTTTGGCTATGCCCCTGTGATGCAAGACCTCTTGGTATAATTGCTAGAGTAGTCTAAAAAGACTTTGTCATCTGTTTTATGTCCTCAGATATGTGGGCTTTAAACATGTCCCAAACAAGCAATGATGTTTTTTATTCCTCAAAGCCACACCTGGCTGAGCTTCAGGAGCTTCTCCCCGCCAGCTCTCCCGGGTTCAATCCAGGGCTGCTGGAGGTAGTCAGCCAGGAGGGAAGTATCCAGCTCTCCCTCCAAACTTTTTGATTCCTCATCGTCCACTCCAGCGGCTCGGAGCAGTCGGTCCACCTCAACAGTCCTCACTACCCACTCCGTGGCCAACTCAGTGGGGATCTCAGTGTCAAATACCCCTTTCACCAAGCACAGGTGCTCCAATAGTGTTGTGGGACTTGGCAGCCCTGTGGCCATATCTTTCTGAACCCGTCGCAATATACCTTCACTCTCATGCAAAGAAAGAATCCAGTCCAGGTTTTTATGAAAACAAACAGGAACTTTACTCAACTTCTGCAACTAGCAGTTCATCCAGACTTTTTCTTCTGGAGACAAACAAACCTTTCAGAGTTGAACAAATCAATTTAGATCCAACTAGGTATCTTGTACAAATAAGTCAGAAGCTAAACTCAGGGATATGGTGTAAATTCTTTAGTCCAATTTTGTAAATCCTACAGTATGTACATATTTACAGATCCTGCTGTCCATTATTATCCATTCGTTTTGGATGACTCAATCTAAGGCTGTGCCTGCAGTACTGGTGCAGCAAGCGATCTTCATTAGGGACCAAACCTCCCTGTCTGTCCACTGTCTCCCAATGGTGTACCTCTCCGGGCCGTTTGTTGTATGGTGTGTTTTATGCGCATGACCACTAATTTGTATAAGAATGAGTGTCAGGTGACGCTCGGGGCGCAGTATCCTGAGTCTGAACTTAGTACTGTGTCAGCTAGCTAATAAAAGTTGCCTTGCTTTGGAAGTCAGCGTCTCGGCCTCCTGATTTACTTGCTGGTCTGTCTGGTTACAATAGGAGCCAAATCTGTGGGTGCTGTGGGTGTTTGAACACACCCAGTATTGAGAAAATTCCTTATATGTGTCCAAGAAAGGGTTATTTCCACTGGGCTTAGCACCCCCCAATAATTTTGAAAAGTTGGCTCCTATGCTCCAGGCTACTACCTCTGGCTCCAAACCAGTGGCGTAGCTAGGGGGAGCTCAGATTTTTAGAAAAAATTGCACCTATGCGCCTCATGCCAATATTTTTCTCTGCCCCCTCCCGCACGAATCTTGCATCTTTTCCTGTCTCTTCTGCCTGCTCTCTCCTGTCCGCGTGGTCACTTTTACTGCTCTGAAGCGTTCTCCCTCTGGCACCGGTGATTCACAGTCAGCCTTCTGCCAGCGTAGGGGCCTCTCCTCAGGCAAGTCCCACCTCTTAGGAAAACAGGAAGTTGCATTAGAGTAGGCGGGACGCACCTCAGTAGAGATCCCGACGCTGGCAGAAGGCTGACTGTGAATTGCCGGTGCTGGAGGGAGAACGCTTCAGGGCAGTAAAAATAACTACGCGGACGGGAGAGAGCGGGCAGAAGAGAGGGAGAAAAATGCAAAACTCGGGGGGTGGGGGGTGGAGAAGGGAGAAAGGCTCACTTCTACTCCAGTCTATTAGACCTCCTTGGTCAGCTCTGTCTAGTCCACTGTAAGCAAAGAAGTCAATTTGGTTAATCTGTTTCCACTCCCTTGCGCACTCCAAACAGGTTCTTTCATATTCTTGCTCCCATGCTGGGTTCCCCTGCTTCGCACCTGCAGCACTCCTCCACTTCACAGTTTATTTATTTATTGGGATTTATGAACCGCCTTTATGAATAATGCTTTTACTGGCAGAAACCTCCATTTAGTGCAGCCTTTGTTTCTTGAACCCATTCAGGACATCCCCCTCTCCACCAGGGTACTGGCAGGGGTAGAGGCAACCAAAGACCTCGTGCTATCGACAACATTAACCTTTATTAACTCCAAACTCCACCCTTACTGTCATTCAATAACCAGAAACATTTTCCTTGGGGCTGGGCTTCTTATTCTCTCCAGAGTTCACTTCCTCCCCCCCACCTCCAGCAGCGACTCCAGGGAGGAGGTTTCTCATGTGTTAGTAATCCCCATTATAATGGGGGGGGGGGGGGGGAAATTACATTTATATACAGTGGCATGATATTTATATCCCTGGCTTTCCTTTAGTCATGTTTTAGTGTTTTCCCTGCCCACAAAATGGCACAGCGCTGCAGCTGACAGGGTAACACAAGTGGTTGCCCATAGCAACTTGCCTAGTCTGTCTACAGGTAAATCCACTTTCTTTGCAAGGGTGACAAAGCCATGCTGTCAAACGATAAACCAGAAACACCGGAAAGAGAGAGAGAGAAAAGCATATTAACAGAATCACAGGAAGCTGAAGAGGAAGTTGGGTGCAAATTGACATTAATACACCCGCCCACCTCATGCTCTTGTTGTTTGTTGCTACTCAGCTGTCACTGGAGATGCAAAAGGGTGGGGGAGGGGGAAGCAAAGACAGAGAGAGAGAGAGAGAGAGAGAGAGAGAGAGGTGGACAAATGGAGAAAGATATTGGAAGGGAATTTGACATCTTGTATTTATGTTAGTTGTGCTGAATCATCAATAAAACTAAAAATAAAAAAAAAGAAAAGAAAAGAAAAGAAAAGAAAAGAGAGAACTAGTGAAAAAGAGGAAGAGGCAGAGTATGAGAGGAGAGCCTGAGAGAAAGACATTAAACCTGAAAATATCACACAAGATCAAAAACACAGCCAGGGTAATCAAAGAATATGAAACATCACTTGACACCCCTATAACAATAAAGGAAATCAACCCCTTTCTAGTGACAAGCTTACTGACTTGAGTATCCGTATCCGCCTACCCAAAGCTGCACAAACCTTTTGTGTTTCCTTCCCTGTTCCTCCACCTGTCAGGCAGGGGTGGGCTGGCAGGAGCAGGAAAGAGAAAAGAGGCTGAGTCACTTGGCTTGCCCTTTTTAACCCCTATCTGCCAATCCATCCCTCCATCAGCCTGATCCCACCCTTGTCCTTCCCCTTGCACAGGTACCCAGCAACCAGTGGCCACAGCCTACCTCCAGGAAGAAAAAGGGGGGGGGTGTTCTCACTCACCTCCCCCTTCTTCCCCACAGGAGGAACAATGATGCTTGATTACTGCCACGCCCAGAGGCTTCCTCTTGTCAGTAATCACCATGAACGTAGGATTGTGGACACCATGTGACTTCAAGTATTTATGTTTATTTACAGACTTGATAGAACAACAAGTCAATGTACAGAAAGAGATTAAAAACCAAGAGACTCCAGTCGGGGATAGACCTCAATGCCCTGTGGCTGAATGCACTGCCTGTTTAACTTTATAGATGGAAATGCAGACCTCTTTAGAAACTTGAGAGAGCCATCCTCTGGATTATGTTTTATTTTGGGGCAGGAAAGGGGGAGGGGTGAGTAAGGGAAGGGATGGGGTAGCAACGCTACTGTTTAGCTTGTTCTGCAGCTGTTAATGTATTGATTGCTTGTTTTAACACATTTTCAATAAAAAAACAACCTATGAATAACTAGCTAGAGATAAAATAAAAGCCATGCCATTAAAGTAACAAAAATATAGTAATAGAAGCCAATAAAACTAACAGTTGACCAAAAGGTATTGGGGAGACTCAATATATGGCGCCTAATGTTAGGTGCTACACTCGGCGTGGAAGAGTGTTCTATCAGATGCAAGGCGCCAAAAGGGAGCAGAAACAGCAGATCCTCACAAACATACATTTATAGACTAGTGGGTAGGGAGAGGGGAGGGCAGGCATGGCACCCTGGTGAGAGTGGGGAGCATGGGAGCATGTTGGAACATTGTGAGGGGTGAGCTGAGAGATTGAATTGGAGGGATTTGGGGTGTGGGAAATTTAATTGTGTGGGTCTGGGGGTGGAAGGGTGGAGGGATGCTAGACAGGAAGGTAACGGTTAAGTGAATGTAGCGGATATGGGGGAGTGTGGGGTGACGGGAGGGCAGGGGATGGACTGTTGTGAGGCCAAAGCCCGTTAGAGTGTGTTTATTTCTCGTGGGATGGCTGATCTACTGATAGAGAGATCGGCTAAAGGGAGGGAGAGAGTTGGGGAGGATGGGGGAGGGACTGTGGATATGTTAAAGCAGGGGAGAGTGGGTTTGGAGCAGGGGGAGGGATGGGGATTGGCTGGGGGGAGGGGAAGGGGACAAGGGGATGAGGGTGGGGGAAGGGGTGGGGGGGAGAGGCTTTACTGGTGGGTACATGGAATGTGAACGGGCTCAATAATCAGGGGAAGCGCAGTAGAGTATTTAAGGAGTTGAGCAGGCTGAAGTGGGACGTAACGTTTTTACAAGAAACACATTTAAGACCAAGAGATATTCACATGCTTCGTCGTCGGCCTTTTCTGGAAGTGGTGGTACATCAGGGAGAAGGACCAAAGAGGATGGGGGGAGTGGCCATATTGATAAGACAAAATTGTGGGATTGTGATTAAAAAGGTGTTTCGAGATAGTAGTGGGCGCTGTGTGGTCCTTAGAGGGTGGTTACAGGGCAAGGAGCTGACTGATCAATATTTATGCACCGAATGTGGGGTAGAAGAAATTCAAACATTAAAAGGAGAGATTTTGGGATTTGTGGGAGGGCAGGTAGTGGTAGGGGGGGGGATTTTAATCTTGCCCTGGATGCAAGGTTAGACCATTCGACAAGAAGAGGGCAGCAAAGTGGTCCTGGGCGGAAGGCATTGTTGCAATTTATGAAGGGGTTGGAAGTGGTGGATTGTTGGAGGTTGCTGCATGGGGTGCAACGGAATTACACCTTTTACTCGCATGCAGCGCAGACCTATTCCTGTATAGATGGGTTGTGGGTGCATCGCAATGGATGGCATATGGTGGAGGTGGCTGAGATAGAGACGATTTGTGTTTCTGATCATGCGCCAATGTAGATTAAACTAACTGGGCTGGGTCATTCCAGGCGACAAGAAGTCTGGAGACTTAATGAGTCACTGCTAGGCGATGAGAAAGTGAAGGAAGATATTAAGTTTAATATTCAAGAGTTCCATCGCTTTAACGATAATGGGGAAGTAACCGATGGGGTGTTATGGGATGCGTTGAAGGTATTGGTGAGGGGGGCCTTGATTAAGTGGGGATCGCGCAAGAAAAGGGAAAAAGGACAACACTCGCTAACTTTGCATATGAGGTTACGCTAAGAAAAATCACACAACAGATATGGGAAGACCTTAAACAAGTGAGAGGGGAAATAGCATAATTGCAGATGGCAGACGTTCATTTCATGAGAACTAAGCTAAAGCAGCAATATTTTGAGTTTGCCAATAAATCAAATGCAATGTTGGCCCATTATTTACGGGCAAGGAGAGGGTGCTCCCTTATCCAAAGTTGAAAGATGGTGGGGGAGGTTGGCACTATGCTGATTCAGATATTGGAAAATGCTTTGTGCAATATTACCAAGATTTATATAGTGCCTCTGAGGGTGCATCGGCTGCAGATATAGCTTGTTATTTGGATGAATCTGAAAGGGCTCAGCTTGGGGAATCTATTAGACTAGAGGAGGTACAGGGGGGTAATAAAAAGGCTTCCTAATGGTAAGGCCCCAGGATTAGATGGATACTCAGTGAGGTTTTACAAGTGTTTTGTGGAGGAGCTGGGAGATTTATTGGTGCGAGTGGGTAATGGTGTTTTGGAGGGCAATGGGCTCCCGGTATCCATGTCGGAGTCTGGTGTAACAGTCCTGCCTAAACCTGGGAAAGACCCCACTGTTTGTGGTTCATATAGGCCTATTTCACTTCTGAATGTGGACGCAAAGATAGTGGCTAAGATCCTGGCTAACAGATTGGCTAGGGTACTGCCGAAATTGATTCATATAGATCAATCTGGATTTATCCCAAAGAGGCAGGTAGGGGATAACATAAGTCGTACTCTTCATTTAATATGGGAGGCACAAAGATCGCGGTCTAGCACAGCTATGTTAGCCATAGATGCAGAAAAGGTCTTTGACCGGGTCAGTTGGGGGTTTTTGCGAGCAGTGATGAATCGCATGGGCCTTGGAGATAATTTTGGTACCTGGCTGGCAGCCTTATATGCAGATCCGAAGACATGCCTTAACATTAATGGGGGATATACATCTTTTTTTCCAATTGGTAGGGGGACTAGGCAGGGATGTCCCTTGTCACCCCTTCTATTTGCACTGTACATAGAACCATTAGCAGAAATGATACATCAACATCCAGATCTTCGGAGTATTAGGGTTGGGGGGGTGGAACATCGTATTGCGCTGTTTGCAGATGATGTGTTACTTTATGTGGTGGATCCGGAGCAGACGCTACGTAAGGTGTTGGAGATCCTTAGGGAATTTGAAAGATATGCTGGTTTAAAGGTTAATATGGATAAAAGTGAGCTAATAGAGTAGATTGAGAGCACTGTTTGCTTTCAAATGGGCCAAGAAGCACATTCGATATTTGGGGATTCAGATTCCCAGGGATCTGAGAAGGGTGTATAGTTTAAATTATTGGAGGATTGTGAACCAAATTTGGGTGGAGTTATCCCGATGGAAGGGGTTGTGGCTTTCCTGGTGGGGTCGCATGGCAGTGGTGAAGATGAATGTGCTGCCTAGATTGTTATTTCTGTTTCAGTCACTGCCAGTGGCGGTTCCGAGGTGGACACTTAAACAACTGCAGGGTTTTCTATCACAGTTTATTTGGGAGGGCAGACATCCCCGTTTAGCAGGACGTGCATTGTGGGGGGCTCCTGAGAGGGGGGGTAGAGCGGTGCGCAATATTGAGTGGTATTATTTTGCTGCCCAACTGCGGATGATTATAGACTGGGAGAGGGAGAAAACAAAGCCAGCTAGTCAGGTGGAGCAGTCGTATAGCCTTCATAGGCCAATGAGTTCCTACTTGTGGACTACTGAAGGAATGGGAGTGATTTTGGCTGGGATACAAAATCCGTTTGTGAGGCATCTGGTGGAATTGTGGGGAGAAGTGCAGAGGAAATGGGGCCAGACTGATAGGGTATCTACACTTGCGTCTTTGCGATGGGAGCCAAAATTTTGGGCTGGAAGAGAAAATGCCATATTTGTGCGGTGGGAACAAATGGGTATATTGAATTTCCGAGCTGTGCTGCAGGGGGTAGGATGAAGAGTTTTGATACGCTATACTCTATGTATGGCCTGCCCGGGGGAGATATTGTTTCCTATTTACAGATTCAACACTATGTGGGGACACTGGGTTGGAGGGGGGACAACCCTCAAGAGATGCAAAGTCTGGAAAACCTGTGGCTTTTATTGAGGAGGGATGGGATCCCAGACCATTTAACTTTCAGGGGGCTTGGGAAGCAGATTTAAATTGCAGTTTTTCCAATCAGGAGTGGGAAGCTATTTGTGGGGAGGTTCAGAAAGCTTCGGTCTGTGTTTTGGTGCAGGAAAATGCATATAAAGTTCTCACTAGATGGTATTACACACCAGAGAGGTTGCAGCAGATGTACCTGGGTACTTCGGGTCTATGCTGAAGGTGTAACTGTCAATTGGGATCATTTTTACATATATGGTGGACATGCCCCAGGGTGGTGCCCATTTGGCATGCTGTTATGAAGGCGTTGGTAAAGTTGATTGGATCATCTTTGGTGTGCAGTCCTTTGATGTGCCTCTTGGGCTTACAAAACGAGGGGGATTCTTGGGAGGAGCATAAATGGCTGCACTGGGGGTTGGCAGCAGCTAAGTGCCTCATAGCACAGCATTGGAAGAGGTTGGACTCCCCAACATTGGGTGATTGGAAGTGCAAATTGGGTCAGTTAATACAAATGGAGCGCCTAACGGCATACTGCAGGGAGGGGATACTGCGACATAAAGGCGGGTGGGCTCGATTACAACAGCGATTGACATGCATTTAGGATGGTGGAGTATTATAGGAGGTGGGTGGGTTTGGGGGGAGTGGGAGGGGAGAGGGGAGGGAAAGAGAGAGCGTGTCCCAAAGAATCAGGGGGCATTTTCAATTTGAGCAGGGGTTGGATGTGATTGATGGGGCAGGAGAGGTGATGGTGTATACTATGGGCGCACGGTCTGTCTGGGGAGCGGATACTGTTTATGGGACTATTTTGATAACGTAGTGTGGAGAAGTGTATATAGTTGATAAGCTAGTTCAAGATGTTATAGTCCAGCAAAGGATGGCCCCTGTGTGGGCAAATGTGAGCAGGATGTGCTCTTTGTAGAATTACAATAAAAAGTTTAAAGTGGAAAAAAATGCAGGCCTAAAAAAATTAAAGAATAAAAAGTAATGCAAAGATAAGAAATACAAAATACAAACTGAAAAATTACAAATTAAAGAATCTAAAACAGCTTGCAGGATAGCTATAAACAGTCTTGCAGTTTTACATAGCCTTGTTCAGAAATGCAGGCCTACTTATCTGTGTTTATTTCTGAGACAATGGAAGGTTATTTTACTTGCCCAAGATTGCCACAGTGGGATTTGAACCCTGGCTTCCCTGGTTCTCTTCTCTAACAAAAATGCCTCACATAAAACCAGGTTTTCAGATTTGCACTTCTTAAAGCACATCTTCAGCCTCAGATTGGGTGTGAGGGCATCCCAAAGTGATGGGGCAAGATAAGCAAATGTAGAGTGACAAGTATACTCTAGATATGGTTCGGAGGGAGCTGGAGCTGTCAAAGAATTGCCTTGACATGAATAAGGAACTGTATGCATCTGAGAGTTGGCAGTATCTGGCCCGCTTGAAATTGCCGCACTTTCTCTGCTGGAGTGGTGAGTGTTTGTGTTTAGTTTTGTGACCACAGTCATGAGTTTTAAAAGGTAGTTATCGTAGGAGATAAAATTAGGATGAAAATCGGTTTAAGACTGATTTTCATATGAGTGAAAATCAGTTTAAAATAAAATCTGGAGTTCATTATTAATCTAGAACTGTGCAATGTGAGACGCAATCCTAACAGCAACGGTATGTCTTTAGTCTGCAAACAGCTGCTTTGCCTCCACAGGAACTCCCTTAGCAATGTGTGCAGAGCAGAACTAGGACATTTCCTCTTATTACTCATTGTGTAAAAAAAGAATATTAAAACTCCGGCGCCATCTCTCTAAAAGTGTCACAAACTCCCTCCACAACTCTGCACTTTGTGAAGTAACGAAACCCTTAAAAAACACACTCAGCACTTATAAACTATAATTTTAAACCAGCCATACTGTAGTGGCATTAACTCCTAGGCTCACACAGAGCAACAACCCACCTTTGAAAAGGCAAAGTTGCAAATATTGTATCAGGTCCCAGAACACAAGTACAGCATGGCTCATGGAATTCTTTCCAACTCTTCTTTTGTGTGTTTGTGTACGTTTGTTTATGGTCTAGACCGAAAAATCACTAACTAGGTTAGAAACTGGTTAAGTGGAAGAAAGAGGGTGGTGGTAAATGGAGATCACTCAGAGGAAAAGGATGTTCTCTGAGGACAAGCAGGCCATATAATTCTCACACGTGGGTGACATCATCCATGGAGCCCAGTGTGGAAACACTGCCTAACATACTATCCCCTCGATGTTCAGCAAGCGACGGTCAGTGTTTTTTTAAACGCTGACCTTTGCCAGCTAAATTAGCCCCCAGTATTCAGTGCTGAGCCATGTCCGGGCACCAACACGATATCGGGGGCTACATGTGAAGAGCCTATGTGGGCCATCCGATATTCAGCCTGGGCCCGCATCGGAAGTATCAGTCCCTATGGATACCAGGCCTGTATCTGACACTGGGACATGCATTAATTGGGTCCGCCTGCCTCAATGCCGACCGCTGTGCAGGGCTTGTGGGACCAGTCAGCATCGGACTGGACACTGAGGAAACTTGTGGACTCGATGTCGTTCTCGTCGGCACTGAGGGATCTCGATGCTTAGCATCAGGTGAAGGTCAAGAAGCACAAGCATCAATCCCCCTTGACGCACAGTGCCAGGAGCTATGGGGCATCGAAGACTTTGGTACCTGAGAAGTGTCGCCGGGAGGAGCGCTCCCTTTCTATTCAAGAAGTGCCTTCACGCCAGTCTCCTGGTAGTCAGGGCTCAGTTTCCACTATGGCACCGACAACTCTGTAGGCTGTCTCTGAACTGGCACCCCCACCTTTACCGATATCATCCCTCAATGAATGGATCCTGGCCATTCTCCAAGAGCACTTGGCGGGGCTACTCTCCAGGTGCAGAGTCCATTGGCACCAGGGGCACTTGTGCCAGCCGTAATTCTACCTCTGCTTGCCCCACAGGCCTTTCAGTCTGTGATGTGGTCACCAAAACCGGTGCCACATAGGGCAGGTTCATCTATGACTCTCCATCTAAAGAGGCTTTGACTGACCATCTTCACAGGATCCTTCAAGACATTCAGGTGAACTGGGAGTCCTCTCTGTCTGTTCCAGTTCTCCCCAGGAGAATTGACACCATGTTTCAGATTCAAAGTGCACCTAGTTTTGATAGGCCGCAGTTGCCTCATCACTCCTTGGTGGTTGAATCTATGCTCAAGTGAGCCAGTAATTCCAGGGATTTTACCTGGACCCTGGATTCGTTTGGGTGTACCTGGTCTAAATGCTCATTTCCTGTATACAGTCGTATCAGCGCTTCACAAGCCTTTTCTTGCAGTCTTTGGTGCTCAGTCTGTCTGACTTGGCAGACACTCTCCCTCCAGAGCAGCCTAGTTGGCCAAAAAGCAGAAGACCTGTTGTAAATTTCTGGCCGCTGTGCTTTTGACACTTCTGATTTAGATTCCAGGATCTCTACCCAAAGTTTAGTGATGCACAGACTCTTATGGCTGCGTGTCTCTGACTTGGACCCAGCATTTCATCAGAGGTTGAACGCTTGAAATCTCGGCAGCCATTTTGAATCAGCGCCAGGAGAAAATCTGCAGATGTGCTGGGCAGGAAAGAGGGTGCTCTTTCCTGCCCCAAAGAGGTCACTAGTCCAGGGCCACCAAGTGACTGAGTTGGGTCCAGATCAGAGTCGCCACCCCCCCAGGATCTTCAACACCACCCCCTGCCCGCCGCATTTGCAATTACCTTGGCTGGTGGGGATCCCAAGGCCCCTCTAGCAGAAGAGGCCTTCCTCCAGCGCTGCTATTCTTCACTCTGCCGAGCATGCGTGGCCTGAGGGGAAAAGCAGCCATTTGGCAGGCAATGCGGCAGAGTGAAGAAGAGCAGTGCTGGAGGAAGACCTCTTCTGCTGGCGGGGCCTGGGGGGACTCCCGACAGCCAAACCAGAGGCCCTGGCCTGAAGTCCTGCTTTGTCTGCTCCTCTGGGTCTTCCCCAGCCTCCAAGGGAGGCCTGGTGCTAGAGTTTTCTTACTCCTGTCGGGACGCAATCACCCAGGTCCCGTCAAGAGCAGGAGAGAGAGAGAAACCTTGGTGTCGGGCCCCCCTTAGAGGCCAGGGCTGGGGGAATTTTGCCCCCTGCCCCCCCTCGGCGGCCCTGCACTAGATCACCAGGGCACCACACTAAGGTAAAGGAGGAGAGGGGGAGGATAGGACACCCGTCCGCCTGCCAGCCTGCCCGTTCATCCGCAAATCCGGACAAACGGGCAGGCTGGTAAGACCCGCCTGGTTGCCCAGCCATGTCCTCAAAAAGGAGGACATGTCAGGGTAAAAACAGACATATGGTAACCCTACTGCAGTGGGAATTGAACTCAGTTTCTCAGGTTCTCAACCCACTGCACCAACCATTAAGGCTACTCTTCCACTCTACCAGCTCAAAAATGTAACCTGACCAGCGGCAATACAAATAGCATCAGGACAGGAATTGCTTTGGTATTTTTCTTCTGTACTGTGTAACTCTTTCCTTTTACCATTTAAGGTCCAGTCCTTTGTAGGACTTTTACCTTTTTATGTTTATAGATAAAATATATAAAAGGCAATTCTGTAACTGGGCGTCTGCAGTTACCCGTGAGTTGTGCACTTCTGCGATATGTGTACTCTGTGCTATTCTAAAAGGCAGTGCGTAAATATAGGGGTGTTCGTGTGGGCAGAGCATGGAAGGGGCGTGGGCGTGTTTCCACAATATGTGCCAAGAAAAAACACACCGGGGAGAAAAAGCCCTATGAAACAAGCAAAGAAAAAGCCAAAACAGTAGGGAAGGGACATAGGCTAACCAAAAAAAGAGGGGCATGGGCATGTCTCCACAATATGTGCCAAAAAAAACACACTGGGGGGGGGGGGGGGGGGGAACCCTATGAAACAAGCAAATAAAAAGCCAAAAAAGTAGGGAAGTGTCATGTCCCCTACCTCAACGCAAGCGGCGTCCTTGGGCTGCTCAGGGTCCCGTCGACATGCACACTTGACTGGCACAGCCCTGAGCCATGTGTGTGTGGTTCTTCTTTAGCTGCAGGCTCCTTGATTGCTTTGCTTCCATGCACCTGGCTCTGCTCTCTCTGCCTGGCTTCCAGGCTCCTTGATTGCTTTGCTTCCACCCACCTGGGTCTGCTCTTCCTCTGCCTGGCTTCCCTTGCTTCTCTCCTATTGGTCTTCCGGTTCCTCCTTCCCCTGCTCTTGTCCTATGGCTGTGTCCCTTCTCCCTGCTGATGTCAGACGCCAGCACTTTATCAGCTGAGCTCTCCCTAGGCTCCTTGCTTCGGCTTCTACTTTGTAAGGTGTTACTGCTTAGTAGTGTGCTTCTCCTCTACTTTGTTCTTTGTTACTGACTCTGTCTGTACCTGGATTACTCTTGTGTCTGCTGCCTGCCTACTGACCTTGCCTGTACCTGGATTACTCTTGTATCTGCTGCCTGCCTACTGACTCCGCCTGTACCTGGATTACTCTAGTGTCTGCTGCCTGCCTCCTGACTCTACCTGTACCTGGATTACTCTCTTAACCTGCTGCCTGCCTACTGACTCTGCCTGTACCTGGATCACTCTCTGGCTGTCACGTTCATCACCCCGCATCCTGCTCCATCTTGTAAGCCCTGCAGGCCGCCCGCACCTAGGGGCTCAACCTCTGGGGAACGGCGGTCAGCGTAGGTGAAACCCGGGGTTGTCCGGCCGCCAAGCAGAACCTGGTCCGAGTACTGGGCTCGGCAGTGCTCTACTTGGTACAAGAGCTCACAGGTCTGACAAGAAGAGACGTAGGCCAACAAAAAATAGAGGGTAATCAGAGATTGATTGCAGCAAATGTATTGAATGACACAATACATGTAGACTTGACACAGACTGTGCTTTGAAAGTGTGAACAGTGTGTGAGTTGCTGACAGTACACAAAGATACATTGACTCCTGAGGCATACAGGTTTACTGCCGAAACATGGTCTGTGTCGAGTCTATATGTATTGTGTCATTCTGTAAATTTGCTGCAGTCAGCCTCTGTTTACCCTATTTTTTGGTTGGCTTACATCCCTTCCCTACTTTTTTTGGCTTTTTCTTCCACAATATTGGAACAATGTATATAATGCTATAAGTGGGGGACACAGAAGAGGCAGAAGATCTGTGATGTAAATACAGCTGAACAAACTACAGGTCAACAAACATAGTTCAAAGCAAGGGCTTTAATTCATACAATCACAAATGTCTGATATGGCCAAATTTCGCCAGAAGGCTGCATCAGAGGCACAGCTAGAGAGCTAAACACAGAATGCACACTTCTCTCTAGGGTAATAATGAAGGTGAATTAGCCTTGCAACAATTCTTCTAAAGTTTCTCCAGCAAATCTTGGTTTAAATGGTCATGCCTAAATTTAGGAGTGACTATTTGAGTTTATTCTATTATTTTATAATGGCATTTTGGTGTACAGATGTCGTTATAGAATTGGCACTCAGTGCATGGCGTCAGTGTGCATAACTGGAGACACCCAGTTATATAATTACTCCTATATACAGCAATAAAGTTTTTTTGACGTGTGTAGAGAGGGGAAGAGGGAAGTGGAGCAGCTTTTTTTTCAAAACCCTTTCTGGGATTTTTGACTCAAAATTCAAATTTAATGTTGTTACTGTTTCCCCAAAATAAATAGGAAGTCAACAGAAGTATTTGCTTGTACTTGTGAATGCTGCCACGTCCCCATGACCTGTGATCCTCAGTCACTTTCTGTTTCCTCCTTAACTTTCAGTGTTGTGACCTCGGTTTCCATCTCTCCCTGGGCCGGGCACTACGGGTATATCTGTCAGCAGAATCGCAGGTGCAGGCCTCACATCAGGAGAGCCTAGGGGCTGTGCGGAGGGCTGTTGAAGGCCTGGACACCTTCGGGGACAAGGCAAAGGTCATGGAAGCCAACTGTACGGCCTTCTGCCCACCGCTGAAATTTGAGTTCCAGCCACATGAGGGGGACGAGGTAAGGTGTGGAAAAATATGCCCTGTATGCAGTGCAATGTTTCTAGCAAAAAAGGTGCTGTACTCAAATGCTAAGCCACTCTTCAGGGGTGGGGTGATCACTGAGGGACCCACCCCACAATAGCCAGGCCCCCTGCAACCAGTCACAGAATCTACGACAAGGCAGAATTGGTGTCTTGAGCCTGAGCTCTTTCATTAAAACTTGTGGTCCGTGGGTCAGTTTTAGCAGACACTGGAAAAGGTGCCGGTACTCAGTACCCCCGAGTACCCCCTCAAAAAAGCCCTGCCTGTATGTACTTAAAACCTCACTAGTGCTGGCACCAACATTTAAAAATGATATAGAGCAGCTTTTAAACTAAAATGGCAGGGGGAGGGGAGAGGGAAAGCCGACAGTCACCCAGGAGTGCATGGTTTGGTGTGGAATATCCTTGAAGAATATTACTGAAACAGGACATTTAGAGAATTCCAATAGAGAGGCTTCAACAATGGTGAAAGAAAGCCAGGAGTTTTTAAGGGGAAAGCAGAGTAAAGGATGCAAATTATCCCCATCAACTTCTAAGCAGCTTGTAGATGCAAGGAAAAAACACAATTTGAAGTGTCTCTATACAAATTCTACAAGCCTAAAAAATAAGATGGAAAAGTTAGAGTATATAGCACTAAATGAAGAGGTAGATATAATAGGTATCTCAGAGACCTAGTGGAAGGAGAACAATCAATGGGACACTGTCCCGCTATATTCAGCCAGCAGTGGTCAGCGTTTTTTTAAACGCTGATCATCGTTGGCTAAATTATCTCCCAATATTCAGTGCTGGGCCATGTCTGGGCACCGGCACTGAATATCGTGGGATAATTTTGGGTGGGCTGGGCTCCGTAACTTATGTGTTTCCAGCCGATATTCATCCAGGGCCTGCATAAGAGTTATGCAGCCCCTGCTGAGAGTCTGGCTGGGGCCTGCATAAGTTTTTTTTTGTTTTTTTTAATGTTTCAACAATTTTATTGATGATTCAACAGAATTAAACATTCAATAGGCACAATATGTAAAACCTTGCAAACATCACAATCTGAATAAACTGAATAAGAACAAGATAGTAGTGTTGTCATCAAAGTTTTAACAATTTTTCTCCCCACCCTACCCAATCCCATACCACACCCCACCCCACCCTCAAGGTTTTAGCTTGTAGTTCAACTATTTTTATTGATAAAATTACAATATATACATACAGTTGGAATTCAGGAAGAAAAAGATACCATCCCCTTAACTTTTAGCTCCCCGATTCCATACCTAGCACTATTATCAATCATGTTAATAGTTCCTCCCCCCCTTCCCCTTCTCAGATCACCCCTCCCCACTTCCTCTCCTTGTGTCAATACTAATTACAACGTCCCCAACCCAGTCCTATCCATTTTAAGACAAATATACAATTAAACCACCCTGTGGATCTCCCTCCCCCTCCTTCCCCCCCTCCCTTCTACCAACCCACCTAAATAACCCAGCATATCTCCCCAATTCCTCGAGCACTGAGTGGCTCCGAAAGACGAGACATACCATTTACAAACCTTATAAGTTATTAATAAGGAGGCTTCGGCCTGTGGACTCAGTATTTGCAAGTAAGGATTCCAAAGCTTCAAAAATAGTTGTTTGAGTTTATGGGCCCCTCTAGCCTCCTTAGCCTCCCAAGTGGCCAGCATATGGACCTGATTGCGCCAGTGCCAAAATGCCGGAGGGTCTGATGATGTCCAATATTGCAAGATTACTTTTTTGGCCACCAAGCTAAGTTTACGGACATAACAGAATGCTATATCTGGCAAGGGACCGAAACATGCCCGGCTTATCTAGTAGTAATTGTGCCACTGTCCCTTGGATATTGCGTGCCAACATATAAGATAAGAAGCCCCTGATTCGCCCCCAAAAAGTTTTGATTTTAGGACACATCCAGATAGCTTGAAAATAAGTTTGTCTCTGTTGATTACATTTAGGGCAGCCCTACTCCCCCCCTTCCACCATGTATACAAGATGCACTTTAGTCCAATAAGCACGGAGAATTACACTATATCCACATTCTCTAAGCCTCGCCTCTGTAGTGAGCGAGAAGATTCCCCTTAGCTTAGCAGTGACATCCCAGTCCCCCAGTGACCCCCCCCCCCAGATCCTCCTCCCATCTAGTTTTCAACCAAGAAAAGTCTATCTGGGAACCCCCTAAATCAGGGCCCAATGAAGACCTGAAACTGACAGGCCTCGGATCTGAACCTCTTGAAAAAACTCTCAGACCCTAGCACCCAGATGCATCCCCAGCTGCATCCCATCCAAGGATGAGACATAGTGCTTGAGTTGCGCATAAGCAAATCGATTACCCCATTGCTGCCCCACCCGGTCCTGTAACCTCTGATAGGGGATGAACCCTCCCTCTCCTTCCAAGACATGTTCCAGAAGAGAAATACCTCTTCTTTCCCACTCAACGAAAATCGGATTATCCATGCCTGGCTGAAAAGACACTTTACCCCTAATAGTAAGTTGATCAGTCATTGAGGGATTAGCTCCCAGTTTCCCCACCAGGAGACGCCACATCTCCTGCAATGGCCTTAGTAACAAACTCCTTTTCAAATGAGGAGGCGTTTGTGATGTATCCAAGTGTAGCAATGAAAAAAATTTATATGGTGCGTAATATAAGCCCTCTAGTGTCTGACCAGACCAGTCTCCTAAATGGCGTAATAAAAATGCTTGGTTATATTGTTGCAGATTGGGGAGACCAATGCCCCCTCTCCTCCAGTCACCCATCATGATTGAAAGACGCATCTTTGTTTTTTCTTTGCCCAACAATAGCCACTAAATAACCAATACAGGCCCCTCAGATCTTTCTTTATAATCCTAAGTGGCAATTGATGGGGAGAAATGAAAAAATAGACTTTTACTTCAGCAGATTTAGCCCATACGCAGCAGAGCTTTAGAAGTGTTAACTCCCATTTTTTTGTTCTCTCTCTCACACAGACTCTTGAATAAAAGATTCAATTACTCTCTCTTCTTTAACTTCCAAACAAAAATGATGTTTACTTACAGTTTCTTCAGATAACTATTTACATCATACTTGCAGTAGACATGGTAAAACTACTGAATACAAAATTCTGTCAGTTGGTTATCATACAACTTGAAGAGAGATTGCTAACACCATCTTATGCTGACACAGACTGACTCACTCTCAGAGCAACTAGAGTGACTCAACCCACAAGACATGAGCTATGACATCATAGCTCATAGAATTGTTGACAGTTAATGCATGCAGCACTTGTCTTTCACATATTCCTACATACCCCTTCACATGCATTATTGTCCAACAATTCAATTCTTATATATTTATTTATATACATACAGTCCTAGCTTTTCTCGTAGATTTTCAAAATTTCTTACAGCTAGTGGTTTCGTCAAGATATCAGCAATCATTTGGTCAGTTTGTTTATATTGCAAACTTATTACTCCTTGCCTTGACAATTCTCTGACATTATGGAATTTTGTTGCAATATGTTTTGTTCTAGACTGTACCCTGTCATTTATTGACAACCTTATACAGCTTTGATTGTCTTCAAAAATCTGCATCTGTCTCTGCTGTTCTATACCAAAATCTGTACACAGTTTTTCTATCCACATTAGTTCACGACATGCTTCAGACACAGCAACATATTCTGCTTCTGTGGATGATAAACTTACAATGGTTTGTTTATGACTTGCCCATGAAATAGATGTTTTTCCATACATAAACACATACCCACTTGTGGATTTGTAATCTGAATGATCTCCAGCCCAATCAGAATCACAGTAACAAATCAATTTCTGATTACTATTTACCGGAATCAACAATTTACAGTCAATTGTACCTTTCAAATATCTTACCACTCTTTTTACAGCAGTCCAGTCAGTCTTAGTAGGCTTGTTCACTCTTCTACTTAAAATTCCTACAGCATTAGCTATATCAACTCTGTAAGTGGTAGTTAGATACAAAAGTTTTCCTATTGCAGATCTGTATAGAATGTTATCTGGTAATGGTTCCCTTTCAGTTTCATCCCTCTGAAAATCTGTGGTCATAGGTGAACCTACTGAGTGTGCTTCCTGCATACCCATACTTTCAATAAGATCATTAATCTTTTGTTTCTGACTTATTAAATAAGAACCATCTTTCTGTTTTTCAATATTCATACCTAAATAGTATGACACATTTCCAAGTTCAGTTATTTCAACATTCTGATTTAAACACTTTACAATGTCTTTATACTCTTTTTCACTTTCACTTGCTATAAGCAAATCATCTACAAATGCTAAAATGTACACACAATGACCTTCCTTTTGTCTAGTATACAAGCATTTATCTGCTTCTCCTTGCTTAAAATCTAAATCAGTTAACATTTCATGCATTTTCTCATTCCAGCATTTTGCACTTTGCTTTAAACCATATAAACCTTTGTTCAGTTTACACACTAAATGACTGTTATTTGTATCTATGAAACCTTCTGGTTGTTTCATATACAAGTCTTCAGATATATCTCCATGAAGAAATGCTGTTTTAACATCTATGTGTTTCACTTGCATTTTCTTTGATGCAGCTATGCTTAGGAGAGTTCTGATTGTTGTGTGTTTCACTACTGGTGCAAATACTTCATCATAATCTTCACCATATTTTTGAAGATAACCTTTTGCTACCAGTCTGGCTTTATATCTTTCTACTTGTCCTTGTGCATTTCTTTTCAACTTAAATACCCACTTGCATCCTATGGCCTTTTTGCCATGGGGTAATTCAGTTAAGTTCCATTTTTGTTTTTATGCAACTCGTCGATTTCATCTTGTGCAGCTTTTTTCCATTCTTCTGCTTCTTTTTCAGACATTTGATCAATTTCATCCCAAGTTAAAGGTTCTTGTGCATCATCAGAAGTTGTTAAATAAGATAGTCTTTGGGGTGGATTACCTCGATTTTCTCTGGATGAGCGTCTGACATTTTGTTGGTCTGACCTCTCCGTGTCATCTGAGATCGAGATTCTATCTCCAATCATTTCCCCTTCATCAGTGGTACTGTCTTCAGTATAAACACTTTCTGTATCTATTTCATTTTCCTGTTCCTCATTAGAATCAGAAAAATTATTATCAGACAATTCTGGTATGTTAGTGTTTATAATCACCGGGATATTGATAATTGGTTTCTTTTCATATTCTGGATGATAAGGTTCATTTGGAATTTTCCAGTCTTTATCAATTTTTTTATTTTCATCAAAATATGTGATGTGTTTTACACCAACAAATCCAGTGTTTAGATTCAGAATTCTATAACCTTTGTGACCTGAATCATAGCCCACTAGAATTCCTTTTTCTGTTGTGGAATCCAGCTTATGTCTCTTCTGTTTCGGCACATGAGCATATGCTGTACTTCCAAATATTCTTATATGTGACAGATTTGGCTTTTTACTATGCCACATTTCATGTGGGGTGCGATCAGTCCCTTTTGTAGGTAGTCTGTTCTGTAGGTATACTGCTGTGAGAATTGCTTCTCCCCATAATCTCTTTGGAAGATTACTATCAGATAGCATACACCTTGTCATTTCTACAAGCGATCTGAACTTTCTTTCAGCTACAGAATTTTGTTCTGGTGTATATGCAACTGTCTTTATGTGCTGAATACCTTCTTGTTCTAGAAATGTTTGTATGGTA
Source organism: Microcaecilia unicolor (assembly GCF_901765095.1). Lineage (NCBI taxonomy): Eukaryota > Metazoa > Chordata > Amphibia > Gymnophiona > Siphonopidae > Microcaecilia > Microcaecilia unicolor. The sequence continues at coordinate 264,075,530 of NC_044032.1, read as the reverse complement.
TGTGAAGTAAACTCACCACCATTGTCAGTCTGTAGAATCTTTGGTTTTTTATCAAATTTATTGCTTACCAAGGCTACAAACTTCTTTAACATATCAGCAACTTGATTCTTTTCTTTTAATAGATAGGCCATACAGTATCTAGAGAAATCATCCACAAATATTAATGCATATTTGTTATTCCCTAGTGATGGAATATTAAATGGTCCACATAAGTCACTATGTATCAAGTCCAGTATTTTACTACTTCTTTTTCCTTTATATGATGGAAATGAGGGTCTTACCCCCTTTTGAGTATTACAATCTATGCATTTTTCCATCTTACCATTACTGGCACTTATTTTTATGCCTGTTGCAAGTTGCTTACTTTGCAGCTCCAAGATCACCTTTGGATCTCTGTGTCCCATTCGACGATGCCAGGTCTCAAGATTACATTCTGTATTCTTCTTTGTTTTTGTAAGATGTGATGATTCACCTGTAATGTTTAACTTATAGACATTGTTACTCATATAACCTTCAGCATAAATTTCATTACCATCAGAAATTGTACATTTACTATTTTCAAAATGAATTGAAAAACCTTTCTTGTCTAATGCTGATACACTGAGCATATTACAAACTGCTCGTGGAACATATAAGACATCTTTTACAAGAGTTTTTTTGACTCCATCTGATACTATGCATTTTAAATGTCCATTTCCTTTTGCTTTGATCATTGTTGAGCCAGCATTTGCTGTGTGAAGACTACCATCTTCTGGTCTCATATCTGTGAAAAATTCTTTATTATTGGTTATATGTTTTGTGCTGCCAGAATCTAATATCCAACTATTTTTATCTGAAGTGTTCTTCATTATATTAAAAGATTTTTCTGTCATTATACAGCTCTTATTCTTACTGTTGTCATGGTCATAATTTTTTCTTTGACCATGCTTATTCTCCATTGGCTTAAATGAGCTAGAAGGGGTGTGGTTTTTCTTGTTACAGTATTTTGATACATGTCCCTCTTTACCACATGAATAGCAAATCAGCTTGTTTCTGGGCAGGTTTTTTTCATTATAGCTCCGCCTCCTACTATGCATTGCTGAGAAAAATGTTTCATTCTGGTTAATCTCTCTTGGTGAACAGATCTCCTCTGTTATAATACATTCTTGTCTAAACTTAGAGACAGCCTGTTCAAAAGATTGTCCTTCAATTGCTTCATTCACTGTCCTGAATACTTCAAAACTTTTAGACAGAGATGTAAACATAAAAGCTCTCTTTAAAGCATCGCAGATATGTATACCCGATAATTCTAGCTTCTTAAATAATGACATTAAATGTGTTATATGATCATTACATTTTTTCTTGTCATTCAACTTCAATTGAATTATTTCTGATAACCATATAGGCTGTTGTTTTGTATATGAAGTACCATACATGGTTTTCAATTTTTGCAATATTTCTTTTGAGGTGTCTGTTCCATCAATCAATATTGCCTGTTTCTCTGTCAGAGCTTCATATAGCATACTTTTGACATAACAGTCTGCAGTATTCCATTCTTCAAAATTGTCAGCATTTCTTACTTGATCCAATCATATATTTAGCTTCCTTGCTTCAATAATACATTTAAATCTCATCTCCCACTGAATATAGTTATATTCATTCAGTTGGGGAACTTTGAGAGAACATAGTAATGGTGCAGCTGCCATCTTGTTTTTTTTGTGTGGAGAGATAAAAAAAAAATTTCTTAATGTTTTCTTTTTTTTTATTTTAGTGGTCTGGGCCCATAACCCAATATGATGGGGAGAAATGAAAAAAATAGACTTTTACTTCAGCAGATTTAGCCCATACGCAGCAGAGCTTTAGAAGTGTTAACTCCCATTTTTTTGTTCTCTCTCTCTCTCTCACACAGACTCTTGAATAAAAGATTCAATTACTCTCTCTTTAACTTCCAAACAAAAATGATGTTTACTTACAGTTTCTTCAGATAACTATTTACATCATACTTGCAGTAGACATGGTAAAACTACTGAATACAAAATTCTGTCAGTTGGTTATCATACAGCTTGAAGAGAGATTGCTAACACCATCTTATGCTGACACAGACTGACTCACTCTCAGAGCAACTAGAGTGACTCAGACACACCCACAAGACATTTACACTATATCCAATGACATCATAGCTCATAGAATTGTTGACAGTTAATGCATGCAGCACTTGTCTTTCACATATTCCTACATCATCTTTGTTTTTTCTTTGCCCAACAATAGCCACTAAATAACCAATACAGGCCCCTCAGATCTTTCTTTATAATCCTAAGTGGCAATGACTGGAGAACATACAACCAACGTGGAAACTGAACCATCTTCAACAGATTCACCTGACCCAACAAGGACAGAGGAAGATCCCTCCACTCCTCCAACCGCCGTTTAGTACTTTCCATGAGAATTCCAATATTAAGCCGGTACAGAGACGCAACATCCATTGCTAGTTGAATACCTAGATAACGAAATGAATCCATCGCCCATCTTAATGGAAAAACCCTTCCCCAATCCTTTTGAAGCTGCGTCGAGATTAAGGCGAAACCCAGCATAATCCCCATATTTTTGGAATATTTCTAGTAGGGCTGTAAGGGATTCCCTTGGATTTGCCAAATGAACCAAAAGGTCATCAGCAAACGCTGCCACTTTAAAATGAAAGGAACCAATTTGAATACCCCTAACCTCTGGATTCGCCATAATATCCCTAATGAGGGGATCTAGCGTCAATACAAAAAGTAGCAGCAACAATGGACACCCTTGCCTAGTCTCCCTGAGTCCTGAAAAAGCCTGTGATACTTGTCCATTCACCAGCATTCGTGCCTTAGGTGCCGAGTACAACGCTTTAATGACTGAGATGAAGTGTCCCGTAAACCCTTAAGCTTTCAGTGAGGCGAAGATAAAGTCCCAATGCACCATATCAAAAGCTTTTTCTGCGTCAAAACTAATGAGTAGGAATTGCATATCTCTCTGTTGTCTATATTCCAGAGTGGTAAGTATTTTTCAAATATTTTTACCCACTGATCACCCTTGCACAAAACCCACCTGCGCTTCATGGACAATACTAGGCAGAACTCATGCCAAACGATTGGCCATTATTTTTGCCAGTAGTTTAGCTTCATAATTCAGAAGCAAGATTGGGTGGTAAGATTCCGGAAGCGTAGGGTCCCAGCCCGGCTTAGGCAAAACAATTATGTGGGCCATGTCTAATGATGTTGGCATGGCCTCCACCTCCACGATCTTATTGAAAAGACCAGTAAGGGGGGGCACTACCTCTCCCCCCATTAGTTTATAAAATTCCGCACGAAATCCGTCTGGCCCGAGGGCTTTCAGCATGGGACTACGGGCAATAGCTAGTGCTACTTCATCCTCTTGTATCGGCTCGTTTAGATACTCTCTGTCGACTTGGCCTATTGAAGGCAAGGTCAAACTCTCCATATATAAGGACCCTGGGAGACCCTCCTCCAAAGGTGAGGCATAAAGCTGACGATAGTAATTGTAAAAAGTGTCCCTTATTGCCTCATCTGTATGGGCTCTAATCCCCCCTTCCCCCTGAAGGGTCAGGACTTTTTGGGGTCTCCCTTTCAGGCGAATCAACCAGGCCATCAGCCTCCCTGCTTTATTTCCATGATGATATAACATATATCTATAGTACACCTGCGATTTAAGGGCCCTCTGATGGATAAGAGAATTCAATGCTGCCTGTAAATCAAGAATTTATTGGCGCTGTTCCTTCAACGGGCATGCCCCCCACTGCCGCAGAATTTCCCTGTCTCTCGTCTTCCTCACATAATGGGAGTAACTTATTATTTGTCTCTGCAAGACCGTCTTTGCAGCTTCTCAGTACAACATCGGATCCTTCTCGTGAATCGCACTGTGGGCCTTGTATACCTTCCAGCATGTTAATATGTGTTCCTGAAAGCCCAAATTTTTGTACAATTCCAGTGGAAAAACCCATTGACCAACTTGGGGCAAATTGTCTCCCACAGACCACCCCATCTTCACCCAGGCATGGTCCGAAATAGCATAGGGGCCTATTTCTACCTGTTTTACTCTTCTAAAGTCTCCCCTGGACGTTAGGATGTAATCTATCCGGGCTTGAATTGAATGCTCCCAAGAAAGATGTGTGTTGTCCCTTTTCATAGGGTGTAATTCCCTCCACACATCGACCAGATCAAGCACACGACTTAATTGAAGCAATCCTTTGTTAAGATGATATGACGCAACTGCTCCTGGTGAGGACCTATCCATCTCAGGGTCCCATACAGCATTGAAATCTCCCTCAATCACCAAAGATCTATGCCTGTGCTGCAGCAAAAGATTAACTATGGACTTGTAGAATTTTTTATCATATTGGCTCGGGCATAAAGATTACATATGAGATAGGTCTGACGTTTTATAGTCACTTCTATCAAAACATACCTGCCTTCTGGGTCCACGGCTAAGGTTTGTACTTTATCCACTACCCCCTCCTAATCAATATAGCCTCCCCTCCCTTCTTCCCCGGGGATGCCGCTGCTTCGCAAGTTCCCACCCACCAAGTTTTAAGCTTAGCGTGCTCCTGGGCGTTCAAGTGTGTTTCCTGTAACAAAGCAATGTCAACTCTGTGTTTTTGTAAATGGTGTAGAATTTTTGATCTTTTTATGGGCGAGCTAATGCCCCCCACATTCCAAGACACCAGATTCACCATGTACACTTTACTAACTTGGTTTCCTTAGCGTCCCTCCGGACCGGACCAGGATTGGACTGATGGGTTGTGCTCGCCTTCCAGCAGGTGATAACCAACTATAGGACCAGAAGGGGCGTCCTAGCTCGCCTCCTCTTCTAAATTCTGCCTCCAGATCTACCCAGTTCCAAATCAATATCTCCAGCCTATCAACCCATAAGAATCACCTTATCCTAGACGTCAACTCTTCTTTATCTTTAAGATTTTTTTTAAAGAGCCCCCAAGCCCCCTCCCGCCTCCTTGACAATGTCCCCTCCTTCCCCCTCCTCCCAGCCATCAGCAATGAGAAGCCCTCCCAGAATGCCCCATCCCCTGCAGTCAAGGTAGGCCCTCCTGGGCCTGACTGTAGTCCTGGTGGTCCAGCGGTGGTCAATGGGGCACGAGCGCAGCCCCCTCGTTCCTGCCCCCACAGTACTTCATGTAGTACCGGAGCTATGCCATCAACATCACAGGCTCACAAGCATAGCGCCAGTCATTTCCTGAAGAAGTGATTTTGGATTGCAAAACAGGATCCTTCTGGAACATTGAATGAGAGATGCCAGATGGAGTGAAGATAAATTCTGGATATATTTTGGGGACAATTAGTTGTTGAGGACATTGTTTTTGGCACTTTCGTTGTTGCATCTGGTAAAAGTAAAGAGACTGGACTGTTAAACATTATAATATGAAATATCTGTAGTTACTGTTTTGAAACTTGTTTGGGACATATGCTTTTTGGTGGAGTTTTTTTAACCGATGAAAGAATATAGAGCTAGCAATTTTATTGAGAAGGCTGTGCTCTGTTTTTGACTAAGGTCTTTTTTCTCCATTTTTTTATTAGCGCATGTTGTTAAAGGACTTTGGGTCCTGTAATATTTCACAGTGACCATCAATCTATACTATATGGATAGGTAATGTTCTATTCTTTATTTCAGTTTCCCCAATATTGACTGGATAAATGTTGCATCAGGGAGGGCTAGGGAGGTTAAACTCCTAAACGTAATACATGACTGCTTCTTGAGCAACTGGTCCAGGAACCAACAAGAAGGGGAGCTGTTTTAGATCTAGTCCTTAGTGGAATGCAGGGCATAGTACAAGAGGTAACGGTTCTGCTGGAAAAAATTGCTTATAACATGGTAAAATTATGTATCATACCTGATAATTTTCTTTCCATTAATCATAGCTGATCAATCCATAGACTGGTGGGTTGTGTCCATCTACCAGCAGGTGGAGATAGAGAGCAATCCTTTTGCCTCCCTATATGTGGTCATACTGCCGGAAACTCCTCAGTATGTCGATATCCAAGCTCCATCCGCAGGACTCAGCACTTAGAGAATTACACCCACAAAGGGACACTCTGCCCAGCTCACCACCGCCGAAACGGGGGAGGGGAATTAACCCAGCTCATCCCCACACAAGTGGGGGAGGGGAATCCGTCCAGCTCATCCCCGCGGAGCGGGGGAGGGACACCACACCCGCCGATGCGGGGGGATCTGGCTTATCCTGCAACCGCAACCGCGGGAGGAGCTGAATGACCCTAACACCGCCGAAGCGGGGGGGTACAAAGCTGCCCTACTGCCGCACGAAGCGGGAGGGAGCGCCGGCAGAATTTAAGTCTCAATCCAGCCCCGTAAAACGGAGGGGAGAGAAATGCAGCAGCTCACTGTAACACAAATTCGTCTCTACTCTTGAAGAATCCATTGAAAAACTTGAACACGAAGTCCTCCTGAACAGGAACTGAAGACTAAACTTGAACCTGAAATGCAACCAGAATATAACCAATACAGATATCTGGGAGGGACTATGGATTGATCAGCTATGATTAATGGAAAGAAAATTATCAGGTATGATACATAATTTACCTTCCATATCATCATGCTGATCAATCCATAGACTGGTGGGATGTACCGAAGCAGTACTCACCCAGGGCGGGACATTGAAATCCCTGACCGCAACACTGAAGCTCCAAACCGGGCCTCCGCCCGAGCAGCCACAGTCAAGCGGTAATGCCTGGAGAAGGTATGGGCCGAAGCCCAAGTTGCCGCCTTGCAAATCTCTTCCAAGGAGACGGACCCGGCCTCTGCCATCGAGGCCGCCTGAGCTCTAGTGGAGTGAGCCTTCAGCTGGATAAGCGGCACCTTCCCCGCGGCCACATAAGCCGCTGCAATGGCTTCCTTGACCCATCTTGCCACTGTAGGCTTAGCAGCCTGCAGACCCTTACGAGGACCTGCAAACAGGACAAACAGATGATCCGATTTCCGGAAATCATTGGTCACTTCCAAGTATCTGATGATGACACGTCTCACATCCAGATATTTGAGAGCAGAGTATTCCTCTGGGTAGTCCTCCCTACGAAAGGAAGGGAGACAGAGCTGCTGATTCACATGGAAGCGAGAAACAATCTTGGGCAGGAAGGAAGGCACTGTGCGAATAGTCACTCCTGCCTCAGTGAACTGCAGAAAAGGCTTTTGACATGAGAGTGCCTGGAGCTCGGAAACTCTTCTGGCTGAAGTAATAGCCACCAAAAAGACTGCTTTCAACGTCAGGTCTTTCAGAGATGCCCTCGACAAGGGTTCAAAAGGCGGCTTCTGCAATGCTCTTAGCACCAGGTTGAGATTCCACGCAGGCACCACTGAGTGCAGAGGAGGGCGCAGGTGATTAACTCCCTTGAGAAAGTGCACCACATCTGGCTGCGAAACCAGGGAAACACCCTTCAGGCGGCCCCTGAAGCAAGCCAGAGCCGCTACCTGGACTTTAAGGGAACTGAGTGACAGGCCTTTCTCCAGACCTTCTTGCAGGAACGCCAACACTGAAGAAATTGGAGCAGTGAAGGGAGAAAGTGAGCCTGCTTCACACCACGCTGCAAAGATACGCCAAACCCTGGCGTAAGCAGTAGAAGTAGAGCGCTTCCTCGCTCTCAGCATAGTGGCGATGACCTTGTCTGAGAAGCCCTTCTTTCTCAGATGCTGCCGCTCAATAGCCAGGCCGTAAGACCAAAGGGGGAGGGATCCTCCATCACCACGGGACCCTGATGTAACAGGCCCTGCTCCACTGGCAGCCGCAGAGGATCGTCGACTGAGAGCCTGATCAAGTCCGCATACCAGGGACGTCTGGGCCAATCCGGACCCACCAGGATTATCCAGCCCGGATGCTTTGCCACCCGGTCTAGCACCCTGCCCAACATGGGCCAGGGCGGGAACACATAGAGAAGCTCTTGTGTCGGCCACTGTTGGAGAAGAGCATCTACTCCCAGGGATCGAGGGTCCCGTCCTCTGCTGAAAAAGCGCGGCACTTGGCAATTGGCCAATGACGCCATCAGATCTAGGCTCGGCTGGCCCCAGCGCTTCGTGATGTCCAAGAACGCCTGAGCAGATAGCTGCCACTCTCCGGGCTCCAAGGTATGGCGACTGAGAAAGTCCGCCTTGACATTCATGACTCCGGCAATGAGGGCCGCTGACAGCTGTTCCAGGTTCGCTTCCGCCCACTGGCATAGATTCATGGCCTCCTTGGCCAGAGGGGCGCTCTTGGTACCTCCCTGGCGGTTGACATAGGCCACAGCCATGGCATTGTCCGACAGGACCCGTACTGGCTTCAACGCCAGTACCGGGATGAACTCCAAAAGCGCCAACCGAATGGCGCTGAGTTCCAGGAGGTTGATAGACCACTTTGCCTCTGCAGGAGACCAGAGCCCCTGCGCTGTCCTTCCCAAGCAGTGGGCTCCCCAGCCCGACAAAGAGGCGTCCGTCGTGATGACAATCCACTCCGGGGTCACCAGAGGCATTCCCGCAGACAACTTGTCTGTCTGCATCCACCAGCTCAGCGCCTTGCGCACTGCTGGGTCCAAGGGAAGGCGCACAGCATAATCCTCCGACATCGGAGTCCAGCGCTGCAGCAGAGAGTGTTGTAGTGGTCTCATATGAGCCCTGGCCCAGGGCACTACTTCCATCGTGGCCGTCATAGAGCCCAACAGCTGCACATAGTCCCAAGCCCGAAGAGGAGAGGCTACTAGGAACTGGTCCACCTGAGCCTGAAGCTTGACAATCCGATTGTCTGGCAGGAACACTCTGCCCACTTGGGTGTCGAATCGAACTCCCAGATACTCCAGGGACTGAGTCGGGCGCAGCTGGCTCTTCTCCCAGTTGATGATCCACCCCAGGGAGCTCAAAAGAGCAACCACCCGGTCCACAGCTTTGCCGCACTCTGCATAAGAGGGGGCTCGGATCAACCAGTCGTCCAGATAAGGATGGACTTGTACTCCTTCCTTTCGCAGGAAGGCCGCGATGACCACCATTACTTTGGAGAAGGTCCGCGGAGCAGTAGCCAACCCGAAAGGGAGGGCTCTGAACTGGAAGTGTCGGCCCAGGACTGCAAAACGCAGAAAGCGTTGATGAGGAGGCCAGATGGGAATATGCAGGTACGCTTCCTTGATGTCCAAGGAAGCCAAGAACTCTCCTGCCTTCACTGCCGCTATAACAGAGCGGAGAGTCTCCATGCGAAAGTGCCGCACTTTCAAGGCCCGATTGACCCCTTTGAGGTCGAGGATAGGCCGGACAGAACCTCCTTTCTTTGGTACCACAAAGTAAATGGAGTAATATCCCTTGCCAGTCTGATTTTCTGGCACCGGAACGACCGCACCCAGGCGGATCAGGTTGTCCAAGGTCTGCTGCACTGCCACAGCTTTGACCGGAGACTTGCAGGGAGAGAGTACAAACCCGTCTCTTAAGGGTCGGCAGAACTCCAACTTGTAGCCATCTCTGATGACTTCCAGCACCCAAGCGTCTGAAGTTACTTTGGTCCACTCGCCCAGAAACGAGGACAGGCGTCCTCCAATCTGCACTGGGCCATGGACCAGGACCCCGTCATTGGGTACGAGACCCTGGGGGAGGACCGGAGGGCGTACCTCCGGGACGGCGGTCTCTGCGAAAGGAATGCTGCTTGGGGGAGAAGTTCCTTTTGAAGGAAGAGGGGGCAGAGGAGCCCGACTTGCCCGGGCGGTACCGACGGGCTTCTTGAAACCGTCCTCTGGAGATACCGGGGCGAGCACTGGCCCGAGCCCTGACCTCTGGTAACCTCTTGCCCTTAGACGTGCCGAGATCGGTCACGATTTTGTCCAGCTCGACCCCAAAGAGCAGCTTGCCTTTAAAAGGCAACTTAGCCAGGCGGGACTTAGAGGCGTGGTCCGCAGACCAATGTTTCAGCCAAAGCCAGCGCTGCGCAGAGACTATCTGAGCCATGCCTTTAGCCGAGGCTCTCAAGACATCATACAGTAAGTCTGCCAAATAAGCCAAGCCCGATTCCAGGGCCGGCCAGTCAGCCCTCAAGGAAGGATCCGAGGGGGAAGCCCGCTGCACCATCGTCAGGCACGCCCTGGCCACATAGGAGCCGCAAACTGAGGCCTGCAAACTTAAGGCAGCCGCCTCGAAGGACGACCTTAAAGCCGCTTCCAATCTTCTGTCTTGGGCGTCCTTTAGGGCCGTGCCACCTTCCACCGGCAACGCCGTTTTCTTAGTCACCGCAGTGATTAAAGAATCCACGGTAGGCCAAATAAAGGCCTCACGCTCACTTTCAGGCAAAGGATAGAGGCGGGACATAGCCCTAGCCACTTTGAGGCTCGTTTCCGGGCCATCCCATTGAGCCGAAATTAAGGTGTGCATGGCATCATGCACGTGGAAGGTTCTAGGCGGGCGCTTCGTCCCCAGCATATTGGCGGAGCCAACAGGGGCTGAGGGAGAGACGTCCTCCGGAGAGGAAATCTTCAAAATGCTCATGGCCTGCATTAACAGGTTGGGCAAATCCTCTGAGCGAAAGATCCGTGCTGCAGAGGGGTCATCCGCTCCATCCGAGCGGGAATCTGTCTCCTCCAAGGAATCCCCAAAGGACCGTTGGGAGAACTCAGATACGCTGCCCTCATCTACATCAGAGGAAACAGCGTCCTCTAAGGCCTGGGCATCCACCCGAGGGCGTTTACTTCCGGGGGCCTCAACCCCTTTATCGGACAAGGGAGAAGGGGCAGCGTTCTGCATAAGGAAGGCCTGATGCAGCAGCAAAATAAACTCGGGGGAGAAACCCCCCAAATTGTGCAATTCAGCGGCCTGGGCCACAGCCCTAGACGCACCCTCAACCGGCGCTCGCAAGAGCGGGGGAGAACCATGCTGCGCATCCAAGATGGTGTCCGGCGCGACACTCCACGAAGGAGCCGCGCGGGAAGAACGGCGCTTAACTTTAGCCGCTTTTTTGCCGTCGCCCAAATCAAGGGCAGCCATGGCATGAACGTCTCCCAGCTCAAGGGCGGCCCAAGAAGAAGCCGTCCGAGCAGAGTGGCCGGCCAAGATGGCGGAGGCGAGCAGCGGGGGATGGGCGTTTAAGGCGGGAAAAACCGCTGCTCCGGAGGAAGACCCGGGACACTGACCGGCCTCCAAACTGACACCCAACAAGGGCGAATCAGACTTTAAAACCCCCGCATCCCCGCTAGAAGCGCACACGCGGTCCGGGGAGCGATTCTTCGCGCCCTTGCCCTCCGACGCCATAGGCCACGTGGAGATCAATCGGGGAACCCCCTGCCCGCTATAAAAAGGTAAAAATTACCTGCTTCTCGCTCTGAGCTGTAACGACCTGGTGTCCCAGTGAGTAGCTGCAATAAACGTTTAAATAAACGTCGAAATAAACGCCCTTAAGGACGTTCAAAAATTTTTTTTTTTTTTAACGGAGCCAGCGGGAGGGGGGAGAAAAGGAGGGACCTGGCGCCACCAGGTTTGCACTTGCTCAAGAAGAGCCCTCAACCCCAGGCACTCAACAAAACCTAAAAATTAGGCTTGGAGGCCTAGCCAGAGCTGCTGCTGTGTGTGACCACCACCTGCTGAGATAGAGAACATACTGAGGAGTTTCCGGCAGCACATGACCACATATAGGGAGGCAAAAGTTTGCTCTCTATCTCCACCTGCTGGTAGATGGACACAACCCACCAGTCTATGGATTGATCAGCATGATGATATGGAATTTTCTATTTAATTAATTTATTTATCACAATTTCTATTCTGCTCAATCCTTCATTCTTGGCAGATTACAAAATCACATATATTTATTATTAAAACACAATATCACATACAATATCAAATATATATACCAAAGAACATGATCAAATTTGAGCTAATATCTGGAGTGAAGTCTCAAAGAAAATCTACTGTAATAGCATTTAATTTTCAAAAGGGCGATTATGATAAAATGAGGACAATGGTTAAAAAGAAGCTAAAAGGATTGGCTGCAAAGGTTAGGACTGTACATCAGGCATGGGCTTTGTTTAAAAATCTTATCTTGGAAGTCCAGACCAGCTGTATTCCATGTATTTACAAAGGTGGAAAGAAGAGCAAATGACAGCCAGCATGGTTTAAAGGTGAAGTGAAAGAGGCTATTAGAGCCAAAAGAACATCCTTCAAAGAATGGAAAAAAGACCCAAATTAAGAAAATAAGAAGGATAGGAGGTAATGTTCTGTTGTGCATTAGGAATTGGTTGATGGATAGAAAACAGAGGGTAGAATTAAATGGCCAATTGTCTCAGTGGAGGAGGGTGAATAGTGGAGTGCCCCAGGGATCTGTACTGGAACCAGTGCTATTTAACATGTTTATTAATGATCCATGAGACAAAGTCAACATGGATTTAGTGAAAGGAAATCTTGCCTCACCAAGGCTACTACATTTCTTTGAAGGGGTGAACAAACATGTGGATAAAGGTGAACTGGTTGATATTGTGTATCTGGATTTTCAAAAGGCATTTGACCAAGTACCTCATGAAAGACTCCAGAGGAAATTGGAGAGTCATGGGATGGAAGGTAGTGTTCTATTGTGGATTAAAAACTGGTCAAAAGATAGAAAGCAAAGAGTAGGGTTAAATGGTCAGTATTCTCAATGGAGAAGAGTTGATAGTAGGGTTCCGTAGGGATCTGTGCTGGGGCTGCTGCTTATTTTTCTCATATTTATAAATGATCTAGAGATGGGAGTAACTAGTGAGGTAATGATAAGTAGTAGTAGTAGTAATTAAATTTACTGATGACATAAAGTTATTCAAAGTTGTTAAATCACAAGAGGATTGTGAAAAATTACAAGAGAACTTTACAAGAGTGGGAGACTGGGCATCCAAATGGCAGATGACTTTTAATGTGAGTAAGTGCAAAGTGATGCATGTGGGAAAGAGTGATGCAAGGTTCCATATTAAGAGTTACCGAGCAGGAAAGGGATCTAGGTGTCATCATTGATGATACGTTGAAACCCTCTACTCAGTGTGCAGAGGCGGCTAAGAAAGCAAATGAAATGTTAGGTATTATTAGGAAAGGAATGGAAAACAAAAATGAGGATGTTATAATGCCTTTGTATCGCTCCATGGTGCGACTGCACCTCGAATATTGTGTTCAATTCTGGTCGCCGCATTTCAAAAAAGATGTGGAGGGGCATAATCGAACGGGGATGACCATCTCTAAGGGCGCCCATCTCTAAGGACGTCCCGGCGAAGGGGCGGGGAAACTGCTATTATCGAAACAAGAGGTGCGTCCATCTTTCGTTTCGATAATACAGTCAGGGACGCCCAAATCTCAACATTTAGATCAACCTTAGAGATGGTCGTCCCCGGTTTTCGGCGATAATGGAAACCGAGGACGCCCATCTCAAAAACGACCAAATCCAAGCCATTTGGTCGTGGGAGGAACCAGCATTCGTAGTGCACTGGTCCCCCTCACATGCCAGGACACCAACCAGGCACCCTAGGGGGCATTGCAGTGGACTTCACAAATTGCTCCTAGGTGCATAGCTCCCTTACCTTCGGCGCTGAGCCCCCTAACCCCCCCCAAAACCCACTCCCCACAACTGTACACCACTACCATAGCCCTAAGGGGTGAAGGAGGACACCTACATGTGGGTACAGTGGATTTCGGGTGTGTTTTGAAGGGTTCATATTTACCAGCACAAGTGTAACAGGTAGGGGGCAAGAATACTCCAAATCATTAAAACTGAACAATTGAGCAGGGACTGTCTCTTTGTATCAGGTGTTCAGCGCTGTGTGCGTCTGGTAGCGCTATACAAATGCTAATAATAATAACATGCACGTGAGGGAGGGGGAAGCAAGGCAGGCAGTGCGGCGGCAAATATCACCGCAGGAAAGGTTCTGCTGGTGAAGCTTAGGGTCTCGCATTATCCAAATCAGCAGTCTTTGGGGGGGGGGGGGCAGGCCCCCCTTGGCTACACTAGTGGTTCAAAGAAGGGCGATCAAAATGATTAAGGAGATGGAACTCCTCTTATATGAGTAGAGGAGTGTGGTAGCCATGTTAGTCCACTCTTAAGGTTATCAATAGAAATCCTGAAAGGTAACTTTAAAACCATACAAGAACGTAAGACCTTTGAAGTCAGAATGATTGAATATTTTAACACCCAACAGAAAGGACTTAACAAGGATCTGGGGTTCCTAGCCCATTATAAACCATAAAGCTGTATTTCTCTGTTGATCACCCCATCCATCACCTATCCACACCCATCCTGTTAGAATATCAATGATATGCTTTGATGTCCTCATGCATACCTCCTACCCACCCCCATCCTCCCACCCTGTCAGACTGTCATAGTAATGCTAGCACATTTGCTTATTTCCGATCTGACGAAGAAGGGCAACCTTCGAAAGCTAATCAAGAAATGTATTAAGTTATGTCCAATAAAAAAGGTATCATCTTATTTTCTTTTCCATGTTTTATTTTGTTTGATTTCTATTGATACTCTTATATGAGGAAAGGCTTAAGAGTTTAGGACTCTTCAGCTTGAAAATGAGATGGCTGGGGGAAATATGATAGAGGTTGTAGAACCTCTATCATATTTACGTTTACTCGTTCTACACCACTCAGTATTTTGTAGTAGAACAAGTAAACGTACATCAAGTTTCAAGTTTATTCAACACTTATTATACCGCCTAGGGAAGACCATCAAAGTGGTTTACAATTCCATATATATTGAAAATAAAGAAAAGAAACAGAACTACAATAATGAGAGAGAAAAAGTAAAGATAACAAAGATCCAGAAACTGACACTGCACACTTGGCTGGCCAAGGACACCTAGAACCAAAAAGGCTGCTGAAACAGATGTCTTGAATTTTACTTTAAAAGCAGCCAAGGATTGTGTTAAATGTAAATCCAGGGGAAGAGAATTCCACAGGGTAGTATCTTGCACACTAAAATGGGGAGGAATCTAAAGGAAACGGCCTTGTGAAGAACGGCGTGTCCTTGAAAGAGTATAAGGCAGCAAAAAGAAAGACAAGTAGAGAGGATACCCAGAGAAAAGAACTTTAAATACTAAAATTAATAACTTATAGGACACCCAATATATGACAGGGAACCAGTATTCAGCCCACAGATAGGGAGTAATGTGATGAAAACATCCTGCCCCCATAAGTAGACGCAATACCATGTTCTGCACCAATTGCAGATGTCATAGCATGAGTAAGGACACGTAGAGCTGATGTAGCAAATAAACGACGAACCGAGTAAAACATCCTAAACTTAAACAAACAGCTTTTCACAGTTCAAGAAATATGATAGTGAAAGGATAAAGAGCTGTATAAGATTACCCCTGGAACCCGTGCAAGATCAACTACTGACAATATATGGGCCACCATTTGTAATGGTTGAACCAGAGAACCAACATTGGAACAATTAAAATAAATGGCAGTGCATTTGTCTAAGTTCAACTGAAGATTGTGGGATGCTGTCTAATGAGAGATTTGATCCAGTTTTTTATTCAGTTGGGCAATAGATTGTACATCCTCAAGATAAACCTGGGGCCAAAATCTGAACATCATCTGTATATGCAAAAACTGTGAGACTTAATTGTTCTATGTAAATTAACAAAGGGGCAAAAAAAAAAAACATTAAAAAGTAATGGAGTCCTGGGGAACTCCAAATGGCATAGTATAGGCAGAGGAACATTTCTTGTTCAAACAAACCACATATGATCTGTCAGTCAAATAAGAAATCAGCCAATCCAAGGCTGAACCCTGGATACCAATAGTGTATAGACGATCTAATAGAAAAGAATGATCTACCACAATGTTTCCCAAGTTGGTCTTGGAGTACCCCTTACCAGTCAGGTTTTCAGGATATCCGCAATGAATATACATGAGATTGTATGCAAATCTCTTTTATGCATATTGATTGTGGATATCTTGAAAGCCTGACTGCAAGGGGGCACTCCCTGACCAACTTGGGAAACACTGATCTACCAGATCAAACATCACTGTCAGGTCTAAGGAGATGAGGACCATGGTATCCTGATAACAGAGAATATGAGTAACAAGGCCTAGGGGAACAGTTTCTGTGCTCTGGAATTTCGGAAACTGTGTCTGATGGGGGTGGAAAACTCCTTGTGCATCCAAGTAGTCCTTTAGTTATTGACGGATTACTTGTTCTATCAATTTAGAAATGAATGATAAGTGAGCTATAGGACAATAATTAGTCACCTGACCTATATTCTTATTTATTTTGGGAGAGATATAAGCTAGTTTCCATTGATCTGGGATTTGACTTTGAGCAAGGGAGACCGAAATCATAGAATGAATGTAGGGAAGGGAAGTAACAAAGATCTGAACATTTTCACCAATCCAACATTTACAGATCCTGAGGGGCTGTAGTGGTATGTAATGATGTAAGAATACGTTGTAGAACATTCACAGAAGGAGAAGTAAATGTGGCAAGAACATTACCTTGAGTTGGTAGAATTACTGATGATGAAGAAGAAAGAGTGCATGCTGAAAATGATTGTTGGGATGCTGGTCCTGATGATCGTAAAAAGATTACCTTCGAGTGGAAATGGGAGGCTAACGCTTCTGCATCAGGCAAAGCATCCCGAGTACAATATGCAGAGGGAGGATTAGACAGAAAGCACAGAATGTTATATAATTTAGCAGAGGAGGGCGCATGTTGAATTTGTGAAGAATAGTAAGCCAATTTAGCGTGAAGAATGGCTTGTTTGTAATAAACTGCTTGAGCTTTGTATTTAGTGCTGAGGGTAAACCAACCCTCCTCCAGTGGTCTAACTGCCTAAGTTGTCTGTGAAGAAGCTCTAGGGCAGAAGTATACCAGGGTTCAGAACAGTGGCGGACCTGAGCAACATGAAGTGATGTAAATGGTGCTAGAGAATTGTAAGTAGTAGATAGAACTGAATCCCAAGAAGTAACCTGATTTTCTAGGGAGAGACCAGAGAGTTGAGAAACTTGAAGTGATAAAGAGGCTTCAAAAGTTGCAAATGAGAGATTAGTAAAATCTCAACCTTGGACGGGCTGAAGAGCGCGATACCTGGGGGATCTGAACACAGAACCGAAGAAAGAAATGGTCTGTCCAGGGCATAGGTAAAGAGGCTTGTTCCAGAAATATATAACCTCACTAAGTCCACTCAACTATGAAAGCATACCTTCTATAACTACCTTAACAACTCTCTTACTTCTTCTCTCTCCTCTTCCTTAATCACTACACATAGCTAACTGTATCTGATATCCAGCTATGACAATGTTATCAAAGCTATGTAAGCCACATTGAGCCTGCAAATAGGTGGGGGAATGTGGGATACAAATGCAATAAATAAATAAATAAATAAATATAAGGAGAAGTTGTTGAAGAAAGGACAACATCTAAAAGGTGGTCCACTCGATGTGTAGGCAATGACACATGTTGATGCAATGAAAAATCTTGAATTAAATCCCCAAACTCCCTCACAAATGGACTTGAGGAATCATCTAGATGGAGATTCAAATCTCCTACAATAAGTGGATTCTGATGTTGAAGAACTAGTTGAGTTATGTAAGCCTGCAAGAGTTGAAATTTGAAAGTAGAAACTGGTGGCAGAAGGTATAAAAGGGAGAACTCAAGTGGCCAAAATGCAGAATCTTGAGTGGAGCCATTGTAACTGCAGGGCCTAAGTGTATTTTCAAATGAGTAGAATACACAATAACAAAACCACTGCCTCTCTTGTCAGAATGGTTGCGATAGAGGAAAAAAATTGATTTTTTACTTTCAAAAAGTACAAAGATGAGGGAACACTCAAAGAACTTACATGGAAATACTTTTAAAATGAACAGGAGGAAATGTTTTTTCACTCAATGAATAGTTAAGCTCTGGAACTCATTGCTAGAGGATGTGGTAACAGCGGTTAGCGTATCTGGGTTTAAAAAGGTTTAGACAAGTTCCCGGAGGAAAAGTCCATAGTCTAGAGATGGACATGGGGGAAGCCAATGCTTGCCCTAGGATTGGTAGCATGGAATGTTGCTACTGTTTGGGTTTCTGCCAGGTACTTGTGACCTGGATTGGTCACTGTTGGAAACAGGATACTGGGCTGGATGAACCATTGGTCTGACCCACTATGGTTATTCTTATGTTCACCTCCAGCCCCACCCCAATCCTCCTCTGAACGGCCATGGTGTCTTGTTCAGAAATAAGGGATTGGGTTCTATGGCGAATCGCTCAGCCAGTAATTGCACAAGGGCTTAAATTGTGACTGGAGTAAATGCTTTCATAGGATATGAAGTTCATCTAATGACTGCCTTATAGATATAATACATTTGATTTCATATCTTGTGTGTTTTGCTCTTTCCTGACTTAGGTCAGGAGAAGGTAGATTATCATGTATATACTATAAGACATGATAATGCAAAAAATGAGGATAAAAATCCATAATCTGCCTTTGGCTGCAAGATCTCAATCTGGGGCATTTTGTTTTTTCTCGTTTGATTCTGACAGTAACTTGCTGATTTAATGTGCTCACTGTATTTTTTACGCTTTGTATGACGTTTGGAAAATAAATAAAAAAATCCATAATCTAACTCAAGTAACTCATGCAGTTTCTATTAATTACTTGAGTTAGATTCAGTTGAATTCAGGTTGGTGTTCGGTGTCCCTCATTAGGTAAATTAACAAGAAGTTAGGGTTTTTTTTTTAAATCACTCGATTTTCTCACTCGTAGTGAGTTTTTGCGACTGATTGCTTTTTCCCCCTTTTTTTCCTTGCTGGAACCAATGATATAAACGGACTCCTAAATTGATAGAGGGTTCTTGATACATTTGTATTTTTCCTCTATTGGGAGATTTGAGGTTCTGTTTTGTTTAAATATCTTCTACTTGAGAGACACCCACAAACTATTTATTCAAACTTTCTAAGTTTATGGAATTATTATTCAATTAAAGTTTGAATTTCCCTATTGAAATGTAGCTGTAACTGTATTTATTTTATTAGTTCATTGTAAGCTGCTTTGGGGCTGCAAAACTGCGGCTAAAGGCAGGGTATAAATGACCTGGAATAAATAAATAAATACTATGGAAGTAGTATACCATGCCATACTTTGTATTGTTACTTGAATATTTTTACTGCTGTAATTGCCTATTGCTCATGTTTGATCTATTTTTACTGTACACCGCCTTGAGTGAATTCCTTCAAAAAGGTGGTAAATAAATTCTAATAAATAAATAAATGGTGACTTACCAAAAATGCAAGGAAGTTAAGGGTCCATCAAAGAAACAGCGTCTGTGGGACACGGGCAGGGTTGGCAGGTGGAAAACTTTTTTCCCACCCAAAGGAGCCCAAATCCAGCCCAAAACCCACCCAAACTCAAACCCCACCCCTGACACCCCCACCCCCGCGTCATCACCCCGCCCCCGCCGTCATCAACCCTGCCCCCGCCGTCATCAACCCCGCCCCCGCCGTCATCGGCCCCGCCTCCCCGCCATCGGCCCCGCCCAGAACATCACTAACCCCGCCCCCCGCGGCCGAAAAAACCGCCTAAAAAACCGCCCAAAACACACAAAAGAAGCCCAAAAAACTGCAACCCACTGCGGGCAAAAATTTCCCGCGGCGGGTCGCGGAAAACCGCCCAATTGGGCGGTAAAACCGCCCACCTGGCAACACTGGACAAGGGCTTGGTTCCACCCCCAGCTGTTCCTGCTGCTTCCTTCTATTGGCCGGCTGACATCCTAGAACACCCATCTCCCTGAAGATGGACTCTCATTGGCTGGCTACTGTCCCAACTCCTCCTCCCTGCAGGGCTTCCCTGATGACATCACTTTAGGTCTGTGAACTGATTGGATCCGAACTTCCTGGTGTCCCCCTCCACAGAGAGGGGCTAAACCAATTGGACAGCATCAGCCTGGGATGTCCCGCCCACTTATTATAGAAGGAAGCAGCAGGAACAGCTGGGGGTGGAACCAAGCCCTGATGCTGCTGATTCCTCACAGAAGAGTGGAGAGCAGCAGAGCAAGGCTTTTTTCACTTTTTCCCAGCAGCCGGAGGCAGGGAGCTGCAATACAGGTATGCCCATCCAAAAAAAAGCGCTTTTGTGTTATCATAGACGCAGCTTGTCTGCGTGTATGAGAGCCGTCTGTAGCATGCGCAGAGCAGCCATGCATAACGATTGACTGTTCTGCGCATGCTCAGCTCACCGACTTGCTTCCCCCATATCGCATGCAAATGAGCTGGGTCGCAAAAGCAACGAGCAGCTCATTTGCATGCGATTTTCTTAGTGAATCCCTCTGTGTTTCTAAATCAGTAAATTTTTGCCGATTTAGAAACGCAGACTGATCTTTAATGGGACCTTTGTGCATCTGGCTCGTTATCGGCCGAATTAACAGGGCACCAGTTCATTTCTGGGTGAGCGCCAATACCCACATTTTTAATGCTGGAGCCCAGACATAGCCTGGCATCGAATATCCCGAATATTACCCCTAGGCCTCAATCTTTTAAAATGGGACCTGTGTTAAATTAGCTTGGTTAGTTGTAAAATAACCTGTCTTAACGGTAGCCCATGTTGTTAACTTCTCCCCTAAATCTCTAAAAGGAAAATATGATTATTTCAGTGAGACTGTGAGCCTGATTTTCAGCCGGCGGAAGGCAACGAGTTTGCTGTCCGCTGGCAGCGTTAAACCCGGATATTCAATGCTGGAATGTATCCGGTGACCGGCATTGAATTTCCGGGTTTATTTTGACTGCTGAAAAGTTAACTGGCTATGCCGATACTCGGTGCTAACCAGTTAACTTTTTAGCGGTCAATGATAGGTCTACTATTTAAGTGGCCTATTTTGACCACTAAGTTAGGTGTTGAATATCTGCACCTAACCAGCTGTGTCACATAATATGGATATGCAACGAGAGATAACTGGTTATCTCCCGCTGAATATCCGCAGTTAGGCGCTTAAACCCTATTTAAATGGCCAGGAACCGTAACAGCTGGTTGAATAGTTTTGAATATCACGTGCATGTGTGTGTGTATGTGTATATTTCAACATCAAATATTATATATAAAACCTTTTGCTTTGTCTTCTTGGCTTGTCTGTCAGGTATGTGATGTGAGAGTGGAGTCCACCTTGTGTAATGAGCTGCTTGCCCGATTCCAGCAGATCCAGTCCAGGCTTTCCACTGTGAACATCGAGACAGAAGAGGTACTGCAGGGCTCCTGTTTTCTGGAGGGTGAGGTGGAGGGCAAGGAACAGGAGACACTCTGGCATTGGGGCTTTGATGCCTCCTGTGCCCCTCCCAGAATCTTAGCAGTGTTCAACCGGTCAGAGTAAGACACTGTGCAAAGTGGGTGGGAGACCATGAAATCTCTGACTGAGTTGGGATCCAAATGGATTGGTTCTCGTGAAGTCAGGAGGAGGGGGGGTACTTTGTTTATTATTTTCGTAACATTGCCTCTTGGCATAGATTGCTGATACCATAATTCTGTGTAGGGGAAGAAATTAGGGTGGGAATGAACCTTTCTGCTCTATCCTCTGACCTTTCCTCTGCTCTCTCAATTATTGGCGTTCTTTTCCTGTTACTTTCATTATTTTAAATTTTTATATATCACTTTGCTATCACTGTGATGAAAGGCGATTAATTAAGTGCTAGTAAATCAAATCAAATCATAGGTCATGCAACTATCTTCTGATGCAGTGGCCACAGCATATTATGCTGATACACAGGCATAAATGTTTTCTGTTGCTGGAGTGTTACTTTGGAACAGGCTTTCTGGCCAGCTATGCCTATGTGCAAATGTACCACAGTTTAAAAAAATTACTGAAAATGCAGCTTTTTCTTGTAGCATTTTTGTGAACTTTTTGATTTCACTGATTATAGATTTGTAGGAGGTGGGGCAGTGTTGATTTTATATGTCTGTTTTTATGTTGCTTTGGAAACTGCTTAGGTTTTAGGCGGGATGCAAGTTTTTAAAGTAAATAAATAAATTAATGTAATTGATGGGAGCAGAGGATCTGCGTTCTGCTGTGGTTTATAAAATATCCACGGCTGGCTGGGAGACAGATCGAGGTGTGGATTGTAAATTTGGGTATGACCACTAATTGCTAGTGTTCCTTTCCCTTCTCAGGTGAACAAGACACTGAAGGCCACCCTGCAGCCTCTCCTGGACCTCATGACAGCAGATGACTGGGATGTCTTGGAAGCCTTTCAGTCCAGCCGGTCTACGGAATCGCTCAAATCCACAGGATCTGATCCAGGCAGCAAGCAGAGCATTGCCAAACGCCGAGCCAACCAGCAGGAAACAGAGAGCTTTTACTTGTTGGTAAAAGAGAGGATTGGGAGGAAAGGAGGGGCTTAGCTATGTCCTTGTTGATGTGGCAGGTGCCATGTAGGACATATGTGGAGAGCAGTATGTTGTATAAATGGGTGCAGGAATGGCCTGGTGTGTGAGGAAACAAATGAGTGGAAGAGCGGGATAAAAGAATGAACAAACAAATGAATATTAATTATAAGAAGTTTGTTAGTAGTAGTAGTAGTAGTAGTAGTAGTAGTAGTAGTAGTAGAAGCACATGAATGAACGGATAAGACTGAAAGACACAATAGAATTGTTCGTAAGATGAATGGAAGGTGTAATGTGATTGGTGCTGGGGGGGGGGCATGGCCTTAAGATGAATGGAAGGTGCAATGTGAATGGTGCTAGAGAGGGAGATGACCTTCGTGAGATGAATGAAAGGTGTAATGTGAATGGTGCTGAGGTGGGGACATGGCCTTCATGAGATCATTACTGACACTGTTCACTTGTTCAGAAATTTCAGGAATATCTGAATAGCCGGAGCCTTAGCTCCAAACTGGAAGCCAAGCATGAACAGCTGAAAGAGGCCATCAAGAAGGGTGAGTGATCTAGAGGACAGGGGACAGAGATTGGCAGTTGCCTCAGAATTAGTATCTTAAGACATCTCTGTCATTACACAATTAAAGTCTCCCTTTGTACTGGCTGTGTCACCCTCAGCTCCTACTGTTCTTTGAAAGAAGTAGGGTAGGCTCCCAGTAGAAAGGAGGTGTATTAGGAGGGAATATGTATTTTGTGAATGGGGTAGGAACAGGGGGGGGGGGCAAAATCTGAAGAGGCATCTCTAATCATCTCTCCTTCCTCTTTCTTCTACCCCTTCTCACATTCCCAGCAACTATTCTATCATCCACCCTTCCTTGACTCAAACTGCTCTGGCTCACTCTACACCAGTATTTCTCAAGTTGGTCCTGGAGTACCCTCTAGCCCAGTGATGGCGAACCTATGGCACGCGTGCCAGAGAGGGCACGCAGAGCCCTCTCCCTTGGTACGCGCGCCGTCGCCATCACTGGTCCGCCCACTCTCCCTCCCAGTTCGGCCTTCCTCCTGCTCTCCCTCCAACCCAACGAGCAACAGGCCGCCTGCCCGTCCTCCCTCCCTCCCAGCACCAGGAACCCCCCTCCTCCTAAAATTTAAAAAGCGCACCTCCTCGGAGTCGGGGTTAAGGCGGCGTGCATCCGTAGCGGCAGCGAAGCGCGTGTGCTTCGCTCGATGTGCCTTCGGCCTTCCCTGTCTCTCAAGCTCTGGTCCTGGTGCTGGGAGGGAGGGAGGCCTGCCTGATGGTGGGTGCTGGGTGGGAGGGAGGCCTGGTGTTGGGTGCTGGGTGGGAGGGAGGGAGGCCTGCCTGATGGTGGGTGCTGGGTGGAAGGGAGGCCTGATGGTGAGTGCTGGGTGGGAGGGAGGCCTGATGGTGGGTGCTGGGTGAGAGGGAAGCCTGATGGTGGGTGCTGGGTGGGAGGGAGGCCTGCCTGATGGTGGGTGCTGGGTGGGAGGGAGGCCTGATGGTGGGTGCTGGGTGAGAAGGAAGTCTGATGGTGGGTGCTGGGTGGGAGGGAGGCCTGGTGTTGGGTGCTGGGTGGGAGGGAGGCCTGATGGTGGGTGCTGGGTGGGAGGGAGGCCTGATGATGAGTGCTGGGTGGGAGGGAGGCCTGATGGTGGGTGCTGGGTGGGAGGGAGGCCTGATGGTGAGTGCTGGGTGGGAGGGAGGTCTGCCTGATGGTGGGTGCTGGGTGGGAGGGAGGCCTAGTGTTGGGTGCTGGAGGGAGGGAGGGAGGGAGGGAGGCCTGCCTGATGGTGGGTGCTGGGTGGAAGGGAGGCCTGATGGTGGGTGCTGGGTGAGAGGGAGGCCTGATGGTGGGTGCTGGGTGGGAGGGAGGCCTGGTGTTGGGTGCTGGGTGGGAGGGAGGGAGGGAGGGAGGCCTGCCTGATGGTGGGTGCTAGGTGGGAGGGAGACCTGATGGTGGGTGCTGGGTGGAAGGGAGGTCTGATGGTGAGTGCTGGGTGGAAGGGAGGCCTGATGGTGAGTGCTGGGTGGGAGGGAAGCCTGATGGTGGGTGCTGGGTGGGAGGGAGGCCTGATGGTGGGTGCTGGGTGAGAGGGAAGCCTGATGGTGGGTGCTGGGTGGGAGGGAGGCCTGGTGCTGGGTGCTGCCAGGTGCTAGGAGGGAGGGCAGGGGGGAGAGGAGGGTGGCTGAACGTTTGTGGCTGGAGGGGAGAGGAGGGTTGCTGGACATTTGTGGCTGGAGGAGAGAGGATGGTTGCTGCACATGGATGGAGGGCAAGAAATGAAGAAGAAAGGAGAAAAGTAAAGAAATCAATGGAAAGGAAGCCCTGGAAACGGAGTTAAGAGAACAGATAGAGAGCAGCAGAATCAGTGACTAGAACCAATATGGATAGAAAAACAAAATCACCAGACAACAAAGGTAGGAAAAATCATTTTATTTTCTTTTTAGTGTTTGGAATATGTCAAATTGGAGAATTTACATCTGCTGTCTTATTGTGCACTGGGTATACTGGAGCTGTAACAGCTTACAGAAATGATTTATAATGGAAGAAAATCATGTTATTTTTTTCTCCTATACTAGTATAATATTTTCAATGATGTCTGTTTATATGCGCCATGGCTGGTGTAAGGGGTGTGGCTATCATAGGGGTGGAGTCACATGTGGTGACCCCGCCCATAATGAGTACCGGCACTTTGCGATAAATAATTCGATTTTGGGTTGCTGTTTGGGCACTCGGTCTCTAAAAGGTTCGCCATCACTGCTGTAGCCTGTCAGGTTTCCAGGATATCCACAATGACTAAGAATGAGATAGATGCGTAGGCAGTGGAGGTTATACATGAAGATCATTGCACACTAGACATATGCCCCATTTATATGCTATCAAAAGCTCCAGACTTTTTCATCAATATCGTCCATAAATATATATGTTCTATGCTACAGAATGGTTTCTTCCCTACGGAGAGAGGAAATATAATTCTAACTCTTATTCCAAAAACCCATTGGGGAAAAGTTGTGACAAATTACAGACCAGTGGCCTCTATTCCCATGTTTACAAACATCATGGAAGATCTAGTAGCTAAATAATTAATGGACTATTTGTCACACATTTCCTTGCTTTATTACACCCAATGAGGCTTCAGACCTAAATATAGCACCGAAACAGTGCTTGTCACATTATTATCCAAATACAGATGATTACTAAGCACAGGAAGAAAAATCATCCTATTATAATTCAATATGTCCAGTGCTTTTGACGTGATAGATCATAATATATTATCTACACTTCTTGATAAGTTGGGCATATGTGGAAACGTTCACAAATGGTTTATGGGTTTTCTCAAATCCAGAACATATAAAGTCAAAATGTCTGGATCCACTTCCCCTACTTGGCCCCCAGATTATGGAGTGCCCCAAGGTTCTCCTATATCTCCCATCCTCTTTAACATCATGATGGAACCTTTAGGCTGTCTCCTGGATGCCCAAGGATTGCAGTCTTTTATCTATGCAGATGATGTGACCATCTACTTACCTTTCGATACTCAGTTACAAGATATCTTAGACATAATTCAGACCATCTTAGACCTGATGGAGAACTGGGCATCCTCTTTCCACCTAAAACACCTAAGACAGGGAGAAAACCAAATTTCTTATAATTCATAATCCCAATAACTTCCCATCCCAGTCTAGCTTCACCATCAGCCAAATAATCTACCCAAGGGAATCATCTCTGAAAATTCTCAGAATCGTTATAGATCAACAATTAACAGGAGAAGACGAAGTTAACACTGTGGTAGTCAAGACCTTCAGATCGTTATGAAAGTTAAACAGAATTAGATCCTTTTCCCATCCAGTTCCTTCCAAACAATTGTGCAAGCATTAGCCCTATCCCAACTGGACTACTGCAATGCATGTTACCTAGGGAATAAAGAATCTTTAATAAAAAAAAATGCAAACTACCTTAAACACAGCCACAAGACTTGTGTTGAGAGCTTCAAAATTCGACAGAGCTTCTCCCTTACTTTCCAAATTACACTGGCTTCTACTACTACTACTACTACTATTTAGCATTTCTATAGCACTACAAGGCGTACGCAGCGCTGCACAAACATAGAAGAAAGACAGTCCCTGCTCAAAGAGCTTACAATCTAATAGACAAAAAATAAATAAAGTAAGTAAATCAAATCAATTAATGTGAACGGGAAGGAAGAGAGGAGGGTAGGTGGAGGCGAGTGGTTACAAGTGGTTACGAGTCAAAAGCAATGTTAAAGAGGTGGGCTTTCAGTCTAGATTTAAAGGTGGCCAAGGAAGGGGCAAGACGTAGGGGCTCAGGAAGTTTATTCCAGGCGTAGGGTGCAGCGAGACAGAAGGCGCGAAGTCTGGAGTTGGCAGTAGTGGAGAAGGGAACAGATAAGAAGGATTTATCCATGGAGCGGAGTGCACGGGAAGGGGTGTAGGGAAGGACGAGTGTGGAGAGATACTGGGGAGCAGTAGAGTGAGTACATTTATAGGTTAGTAGAAGAAGTTTGAACAGGATGTGAAAACGGATAGGGAGCCAGTGAAGGGTCTTGAGGAGAGGGGTAGTATGAGTAAAGCGACCCTAGCGGAAGACGAGACGGGCAGCAGAGTTTTGAACCGACTGGAGAGGGGAGAGGTGACTAAGTGGGAGGCCAGCAAGAAGCAGATTGCAGTAGTCTAAACGAGAGGTGACAAGGGTGTGGATGAGGGTTTTGGTAGTCAAAACTAGAATAATCTTCAAAACCTGTACATTCATTTACAAAATAATACATGGTTTTGGCACCTGAATACATGTTGGATTTAATTGATTTAGTAGCTCAGTTTAGAAAATACATTATGCTTCATTATCCTAACTATAAAAACATCAATTTCAAGTCTATATTATGCAAAGATTTCTCTCACATAGGCACTAAATGGTGGAATGATTTACCAGTTGAAATTAAACAAATTTCTAACTATTTAATATTCTGAACATTTCAGAAATCTTTTCTCTTTGAAAAATTCCTGAAATATGTGTGTTATCCATCGAATTCTAGTATTTCTATAAAAGCCTATGAACTCTAGCTAAGTTGCTTTAATGGATCGATCTTTACATCAGTATTTGTATCTGCGTTACTAAACTGTTGTAAACCACATAGAATTACTAGTATTCAGATTATATGGGATATAAGAACCAAAATGAATTTTAAAAGATCTATCTTGTGCATGCTCGTTATGGACATCCTGAAAATGAGAATGGCTAAGGTTTACTCCTGGACTAGCTTGGGAAATCTGGGTATGCACTGACAAAAGAGAAGGGAGAATTGCAGTTAAAGGACTGATTCAAGAAACACCAGCCTACACCTTCTCTCCTCCCATCTTATTTCCCTACTCCCTCTCTTCTCTTTTCTTGATTCTGCTCCCGTGTACCTCCCTTTCTTGACCCTCACTCCCTCTCCCTTCCCTGCCTGGACATTACTTTGTTTCTCAGCTAAAGTAAATCTATTCTAAAATTTACATCTTCATATCTTGTTTTATTGCTAAAAATGCACCCTCTATGTACTAATATCAAACTCAGATTTTATGTATGGATGCTTTCTTTAGGGTACTTGCCAAAGCTGCCAAATTACCCAGTTCTAGAAGGGAGATTTTAGGTCAGTCTTGGATTTCTGATATCTCCCTCCTGATGCATTATGGGATCTGAAGCACTGCTTTTAATGGGTCCAGTCACAGGCTACGAATTCTGCACTGCTTTGGTATGTGAGTTCAAAATCAACATTGGACAAAAAGTCTCCCTCCTGGAACTAAGCAACTTGGCAGATGGTAGGACTTTTGAATTAAAGCATGGTATAATGCAGGTCTGTTATAAAACGGTAGCTTTGCCAAAAATGTCACAGGAATTAAAAATACACAAAGCTGAAGCAGGGGCGTAGCTACGTGGGGCCACGGGGGCATGGGCTCCCTGTAGATTTGCCCCCCCCCCCCACCGCCAACCCTCCCCTGCCGTTGCCGTCGGGTACCTTTGGAGGACGTCAGACTCACAGAAACAGAAGCCTTGCAGATCAACAACGCGGCCGCGCCGGAGAGGAGGACTTCGGCTGGCGGGGGTTGGGGATCCAGATTCACAGAACAGAGTTGATCCAGTCCTGGGTTTACCCTGTTGCATGTAGGGACTTGTAGTTCTGAATTCCCCATTTCATTTTTTAAGAAAAGCAAGACTACATGTCCCAGAATGTATTGTGGTAAACAGGACTTGATCAACCCTACATCTTATCCCATGAAAGCAGAACCTTGTCTATTGCATCACAGGCCTTTCGGGATAAAGCCACCGCAGCATGCCTTGGTGACTTACTTGTTTACAGCTGCTCGTCACTGGTGGCACCATGGAAGAGTCCGTTGATACCTCCTCACTCACTATACTTATGTAAATTGGATTATCTTTGCCTAAATTCTGAGTTAATGGCTATTAATAGTGGACAACTTACGAAGTTTCACAAGATCTGGGATGGCTACCGATCTTGGAGGTTGGACTCAAGAATCAGGGCTGATACATTCATTTATTTATTTATTTTTGCATGTTTGCTGTATATCCCCTGTTGACTTGGTGTTCTTATATTTTGATGTTGGAGGGAGACCTATGGACATGACCTTGGGACTGGGGGGATGGGGAAAAATTGGGAATTGTATAGTTATTCATATGTAGATTATCTTGTCCACAGTTGTGCAAACTATCAATAAAGCTTTTTTGAAAAAAAAAAAAAAGGATTGGATCAACCCTATCCTGTGAATCTGGATCCAGTTGGCAGCCTTAAACTAAAGGGAGCATTAAAAGGCATAACAAAGAGTGCATGCATTCACTGTCCCCATTCATAAAGCCTCGACAAACAAAATAGGTTTTGGTCTCTGCTCCCTTTTTTGAGCAGGGCTAAAAACACAGGGCAACATTATCATTGGCTGGTGTGTCCTGTCAGTTATGGACAGTATCTTTCTGGTTAACTGGCAGGGTTAGGCAGTTATCTTGCTGTCAGAAAGGGCATAGCTACCATTGAGTGAACCTGGCAAAATACCCAGGGTCGCCCGATGGTAGGGGCCACCTGAAATTGCACCATCCCTTCCTCTCCTCTTCCCTCCCTCCCCATTGCACCCAGGTCTGATGTTTCTACATCTATCTCACTTCCACAGCTCCTGCAAATGCTGGGATAAGTCACAGCAGAGGCAGCACTGAAAACTGCTCTCTGTCCAGTGGAGCTTTTCCTCTGTGCATCCCGCTTCTCTGATGCAACTTCCTGTGGGTGGGATGAGGTGGGAAGCACAGAGGAAAGACTCTGTCGGACAGAGAGCCGTTTTTAGAGCTGTCTCCGCTGCGACCCACTGCAGCATTTGCAGGAGTGGGGGGTTAGAAAAATGCTGGGCACATACAGTGGAAGGGGAAGAGAAAGATGCCAGACCCATGCAAAGGGGTGGAGGGTGTTGGAGGGATATGAGACTCGTGTGAGAGGTGGGGGTATGAGGGGAGATAGATGCTAGACCACAGTGGGGGGAAGAGGGGGAGAGACGCTGGACTTGGGGGTGGGAGCAGAGGGAAGAGAGAGTGAGACCTGGGGAGGAAGGGGGAGAAGAGGGAAGAGAGGGAGCAGATGCTAGATCTGGGGGGGGGGGGGGTGAGGAGGGAACTGAGAGAAAAGAGAGAGAAAGAAACTGGACCAGGGAGAGATGCTGGAACAAACAAATGGAAGAAGGGTGAGAGAGATGTCAGACCACAGAGGGTGGGCACAGGAAGAAAGGAAGAGAGAAGAGAGAAGCTGGGCATGGGGAGGGACAAGGACACAAAAGAGATGCTAGCTCTGGAGGGAGCATTGGGACAGGGACACAGAGGGGAGACACTGGACAGGACGGATAGAGACACATAAGATGGATGATGGACATAGAGAAAAAATGTCAAAAGGACAGAAGACCCTGGTGAGAGTTAAGAATAAAAAGCAGGAGAGAGACACTAGGACCAAAGCAACGCTCAGACAACAAAGGTAGAAAAAATATATATTTCAATTTATTAATAGTAATAATAATAATAATATTATGTCAGCTTTGGAAAATGTGTTTTATTTCTGATCTGGTGTGAATGCTTATCTTTCCTGTCATTGGAGTTGCTTTCTTTTCTAAAATTGTACACTGCTTTGCTGTGCCTCGGCAGCTAGAGTGGTCTAGAAAACTTTAATAATAATAATTCCCTCTCCTCCCCCCCCCTCACCGGTCCCCACTATCTTGGGAGTGATGGTGTTATAGGGAGGCCCATCTCAAATTTTTCACCTGGGGCCTAGTCAGTCATAGCTATGCCTCTGCCAGTTTTCCCTTAGAGTTCCTGTACTGAAGAGTCAATGAGTGTGTATTGTTAATTGTTTACACATAGACTGATGTTTGTCAGTTTGAACTGAATCAATTTTGTTTAAGACTGATTATAATCTGTGGTAACATCTGAACTGGAAAAGTAGTATTGAAAGGTGATCTGATTGATGTTTTGTGGGATTTTATGATGTTGTTTGTATTATAATTGTTATTATTTATGCATATTGTTCTCTGTTTAGAACGTTTAGATAATGCAGAATACAAATAAATAAATAAATAAATAAATAAATATTGCAAGCCTGGGAATGAGGTTCATTGCAGTCTAGTTAGTCATATATGTGTGGTGGTGGAGGGGGTGCCGTCTCATTCTGTATCTGTGGGGAAAAATCCCATGGTGAATAAGGGCTTTAATGTCTATTTTTTTAAAGGGAGAAACCTTTTTCATTCTTGTTAAACTGAGTTTGACTATGTGCTTTATAAATAGACTTTTTTTTTTAAAATTTGTAGGAGATGTGGCGGGTCGAGAGGGTCTGGGTAAGTAGGACAGGAATACAGAAGGCTGGAAAGCTCAGGACATGAGCATAGGTACACCAAATTTGTCACCTCTAGGACTAGATGGCTCAGGGAATGGCTGCAGGGACACATACAGGGATATAGAATCCATCAGTTTTAGGACTGGATGGCTGATGAGTGAGAACTGGGACAGGGAGCTTCTCTTCAACAGGCGTTAATGAGCTCTGAGGATGGACACAGTCAAACGGGGCCTATTTGTAAGACTAGATGGCTCAGTGGTTCAGTTCAGGAATGAGTTTGGGTTAACGAGCCTTCTACCTCTTAGGTCTGGATGACTGATGGGCCAATGATCAGATGCAAACGTGGATGCTAGAGGCCAATAGCACCGTACTAGCGCCCACATTTGTTCCTGCCTGATGATCTGAGCCGGCGAGTGCATGTAATAATGCGCTAATTGCATGCAGACAAGGGTCTCCCGCATTCTCCCTCATGATCATCAGGCAGTGCGCCAAACAAAGGCACTGCTACCGCTGCAAACCCTAAACCCTAAGCCAGCTCGGAGCTGTCATTAGGATTTGCTAATGAGAGAGACCCACTGAAGAGGTTTGACAGATCCTGGATTTTCTCATGGACCTGTCAAAACTAAGCCTGCCCCACCCCCAAAGCACAAAATCCCTGGTGGTCCAGTAGGAACTCTAGCTTCCCCCCCCCCCCCCAACGAACAAAAATGCCGTGGTGGTCCAGTGGGACCACTATCTATCCGCCCCCCTCCTCCTGGTAGCCTAACGCTGCATAGTAGTAGTAGTTGGAGGAGGGAGGGACTAGCACTCCCTTCCTCCTCTTCAGGCGCCTTCCCAAAATGGTGGTGTCCTGCCCTGCCCAGTGCAACCTGGGATGCGCAGGCCAGGGCTTAAAGCCCCACCCAGCGCATCCCAGGATGCAGTGGGTAGGGCAGGACGCCACCATTTTGAGAAGACTCCCAAAGAGGAGGGAGGGAGTGCTAGTCCCTCCTTCCTCCAACTACTACTACTACAGAGCGGGTAGGCTGCTGCGAGGAGGGGAAAGGGGCGGATAGTGGTCCCACTGGACCACCAGGGCATTTTTGTTCGTTGGGGGGGGGGGGGGGGGGAGGAAGCTAGTGGTCCCACTGAAACGCCAGGGTTTTTGTGCTTTGGCAGTGGGGGGACTTGAAGGTCCACTGGACCTCCAGGTCTTGTGTTTGGGGGGGCGGGCTTAGGTTTGACAGGTCTGGGAGAAAATCCCGGACTGTCAAACCTCTTTTGTTGTTTGACAGGTCCGGGCTTTTGACAGCCTGTCGCCCCTGGTCCATAGTCTGCTATTGAGACAGATATGGGGAAGTAGCTGCTTGCCCTGGAATTTGTAGCATGGAATGTTGCCACAATTTGGGTTTCTGCCAGGTAGTTGTGACCTGGCTTGGCCACTGTTGGAAACAGGATACTGGGCTAGATGGACCATTGGTCTGACACAGTATGGCTACTCTTATGTTATCTGTGGGAGGATTGTGCCTTGGGCGCCTGCCTAGGCACAATCCTCCCACAGAAGTAGCCCTATGATCAGAGCTAATAGTGCACATAAATTTATTTACTATTAGCTCTGATCAAAAGGGCGATATAACCCCACGTAGTTCTGGCACTATTTTTAGAGCGCTGTTTGGAACTGCGTGGAGCTTCTGATCTTCGGCCCATGAGAGAATTGGCATATGGACACTGATGCTGTCCCCTGTGGGGCATGATGACTTAGACCAGGGGTTCTCAACCCAGTCCTGGGGACACACCTAGAGGGGCATTTTCGAAAGGGACGTCCAAGTTGCGATTTGGACGTTTTTGCAAAACATCCAAATCCAGGGGCAGGGAAACCTGTATTTTCGAAACAAGATGGACGTCCATCTTTCATTTCGAAAATACCGTCAGGGACGTCTAAATCCTTAAATTTTGCCGTCCCTAGATTTGGACATCCCTAGACATGAACGTTTCTGATTTTTGGCGATTTTCGAAACGAAAGACTTCCATGTCAAAAACGACCAAATGCAAGCCATTTGGTTGTGGGAGGAGCCAGCATTTGTAATGCACTGGTCCCCCTGACATGCCAGGACACCAACCGGGCACCCTAGGGGGCACTGCAGTGGACTTCATAAATTGCTCCCAGGAACATAGCTCCCTTACCTTGTGTGCTGAGCCCCCCAACCCTCCCCCAAAACCCACTACCCCCAGCTGTACACCATTACCATAGTCCTTACGGGTGAAGGGGAGCACCTAGATGTGGGTACAGTGGGTTTGTGGTGGGTTTTGGAAGGCTCGCTGTTTCCTCCACAAATGTAACAGGTAGGGGGGGATGGGGCTGGGTCCGCCTGTCTGAAGTGTACTGCACCCACTAAAACTGCTCCAGGGACCTGCATACTGCCTTCATGGACCTGAGTATGACATCTGAGGCTGGCATAGAGGCTGGCACAAAATATTTTTAAAGATGCTTTTTGAGGGTGGGAGGGGTTTGGTGACCACTGGGGGAGTAAGGGGAGGTCATCCCCGATTCCCTCCGGTGGTCATCTGGTCATTTCGGGCACCTTTTTGTGCCTTTAGTCGTAAGAAAAAACAGGTCCGGGTGAAAACATCCAAGTGCTCATCAGGGATGTCCTTGTTTTTTTCGATTATGGGTCAAGGACATCCAAGTGTTAGGCACGCCCAAGTCCCGCCTTCACTACACCTCCGACATGCCCCCTTGAATTTTGGCTGTCCTTGCGACGGAGTGCAGTTGGGGGACATCCTAAATCGGGTTTCGATTATACTGATTTGGACATCCCTGTGAGAAGGACGTCCATCTTCTGATTTATGTCGAAAGATGGATATCCTTCTCTTTCGAAAATGAGTCCACTAGCCACTCAGGTTTTCAAGATACCCACAATGAATATGCATGAGATAGATGTGCATGCTCTACCTCCATTCCATGCAGGTTTATCTCATGCATATTCACTGAGGGTATCTTGAAAACCTGACTGGCTAGGTATGTCCCCAGGACTGGGCTGAGAACCCCTGGCTTAGAGGAGTAGTACAGGAACACAGAGACTGTCTCTTTTAGGGCTCGATGTCTCAAGGATGGGCTGAAGGGATACAGATCCCACCATATTTAAATATTTAAGACCGGTCGATTCAGACGTATTCCCCCCCCCCCCCATTATTCAAAGCTATTTAATCGGCCAAACAGCATATTGGCACCTAAAACTAATATTCGGTGGCAGATAACCGGTTATCGCCGCTGAATTTTGCAACCAGCTATATCACATGACTTATCTGGTTAGGTGCCGATATTCAGCGCCTAACCAGATAAGTTAGGAGGTCAAATACGACCACATAAATAGTTGCCCTATCTTTAACCGATAAAACACTAACTGATTAGTGCTGAATATTGTTTAAACGATTAACTTTTGTGGTTTAAAAATCCCCTAGATATTCAATGCCGGTCGCTAGAAGTGCCCGGCATTGAATATCTGGATTTAACACCGGTGGCAGACAGCAAAAGCACTGCCCACCACGGGCTGAATATTGGGCTCTTTCTTTTTAAAGAGCACCATTTTTCATCATTGATCCTGCAATTGTGGGAGATGGGGCTGATATTATCTCTTCATCTTTCTTGATTTGATTTTAACAGGTCACACATTTTTTCTCCCTTATTTGTGTGCAGGTTGCAGTCCAGCTCAGGGAAATCACAGCGGCTCCGGAAACGCCCCAGTTCCCAGTACATCCATAAACTTTTTAACGGAGATCTGGAGCAGTTTATCCAGGTACTGTTGCCCCTCTTCCCTCCCCTCCCCTGCTTCCTACAGCCCACATATCACCAGTTTGCTTATCAGGTTATGCTGCTGGTGTCAGTTTCCTCCCCCTGACACTGTCACTCTCCCGCTTAAACGCTGACCCCCTAGAGCTCACAGAAGCCAGGCACGCCATAGTATTGCACAAATGGGTCTTGAAACATATCACGGCTACAGAATCAATTTTCTGGCCCCTCCTCCCTCCTCCTGCCAAACAGAGGCCTACATACTGCCTCAGAGTACCTGCCAAAGCTGTCTTCACCACCTCAGTGAGGAAATCCAATTTGTTTTAGGGACCAATGTTTGTTTTAATTTTATGGCTTCAACCTAGGTCTGCTCAAAGGCAAATGTATTCACGGGTGGGCTGGCACCGGCTGCAGTGATGACTGTGTGTCTCTGCTGAATGATCTTGTTCTTGTTTGATTCCGGTTCCAATCTCAAAATGGACGCCGAGACCTCCCATGGCAGTCTCATGAAGCTGCTGCAAGTAGTCCCGGCAGCCATTTTGGCTGCGGAACTGGCAATGGCGACTGGGGATCTCTCATGCCCTGAAAAGCCACTATACCACCAGGAGATTTAAAGGTAGGCCCAGGGAGGGCCTTCGGGTGATGGGTAGAGAGTGCTGGTGGGTGGGCATAGGCACCAAGAGTGACCACGAGGGGGGAAGGCGTGGAGCACCCAGTGTGATCGCAGGGGATGGGTAGGAATTAGGTTTTGGTTTTGGCTAAAACTGAACTGCAGATTTCAGTTGCTGGTTCGGTTTCAGTCATCCTGTACTGTGGGGATCCCCCTTTCAGTAAAGGAGCAGTTGCAAAGTGTATAATCTAGCTGTTGTCCTGACACCTCACTCTTCTTCCTTCCCCCAGAGCTCCGGGCAGAGGATCCCCCTGGTGATGGAAAGCTGCATCCGTTTCATTAACCTGCATGGTACTCAGCCCTTTTATCGGAACTTTTCGAAATGACTAAACCTTTGGAACTGAGCTGACTTATTAGCTGACAGTTGTGGTTCCTGGGTCTATCTTTCACTTACTGTTCCCTTTCTTTCTTTTAAGGCCTGCAGCACGAGGGGATCTTCCGGGTCTCTGGCTCACAGATACAGGTCAATGAGATTCGTGATGCTTTCGAGATGGGTGAGTGCAGGAAGGGGGAGGGGCGAAGAGAAATGTGGAAAGGAAGGGGAGGAGATTGATAACGTGTATTGTGCTGATACTGTACTGTTATTTGAATATATTACTGCTGTAATTGTCTATTATCTATGTCTGGGTTATTCTTAGTGCACCTTGGGTGAATTTCTTCAGAAAGGCAGTAAATAAATCCTAATAACTAAATATGAGGGGTAAGAGGATATGAGATTAGGATAGTTCTGTAGTTCTCCATAATCCTGTTGCCACTGAGGTTCTCTTGCCTCTCATAATCCTTCTCTTCTGTTGTAATCTGCTGTGGTCCTCCAGCTCCACAGTCCCTACAACTTCCCACACACACTATCATCACTCACAGTTCTCCTGCCCCTATAACCCCTCTGTTAGTCCCTTGCGTCCCTTGTGTGACCCATGACTTCTGGCTGGCTTTGCAGGTGAGGATCCCCTTCTAGATGGTTATTCGGAGCACGATGTGGATTCCGTGGCTGGGGTCCTCAAGCTGTACTTGCGTGGCTTTCAGAAGCCTCTTTTTCCTCAGGACTTGTTTGATGACCTGCTCCACTGTGTCCGTAAGTGATCTCACCACGGGGCATTTAGATGGGCAAGTAGTCTCATAACATTGGGGTGGGGGGATGGAACCTTTTTTATGTTACTGAGAAGAAGGTGGTGCGAGAAAAGTGTGTGTGTGTGTGTGTGTGGGGGGGGGGGGGGGGGGGGGGTTGGGTCACCTGAGGAGCTCTCCACTTCCGTTTTATGAATGGTGTATATTTTTGTTGTATCACAGAAATTGAGGACATGACTGAGAGGACATGTAACATTAAGAAGGTGATCATGAGTCTCCCGTCACAGGTCCTGGTGGTTCTCCGATATCTTTTTGCGTTCTTAAACCAGTAAGTGTAGCGCTGTGCTCAGGGGTGTGCATGTCAGCTGTCTGTGCTGTGTTAAGACTGTGTGTTCGGTTTTCCCAGCTACCCTATTGGTGCAAAGCTCACCT
The DNA here is from genome assembly GCF_901765095.1 of Microcaecilia unicolor. Classification (NCBI taxonomy): domain Eukaryota; kingdom Metazoa; phylum Chordata; class Amphibia; order Gymnophiona; family Siphonopidae; genus Microcaecilia; species Microcaecilia unicolor. Next base: position 264,038,413 of record NC_044032.1, on the reverse strand, counting down.
TTTGAAAATTTGCTGAAAGAAGTACCCGTGCAGATTTGCACCTGTTTTTTCTGCGAGGACTTTTTTTTAGTTAAAGCAACCCATGTAGTTTTGAAAATGCAAAATCACGTGCGTTGTCGCATCCTGTGACCCAAGCTCACTGCAGATATGTCTTCCTGAAAATACAGATAAAAGTACTAGTGTTGTGGACCAATCCACATACAAAGTGGGCAGCAAGAAGCCATTTTGTCCATGTAAGGAATGAGTTTTACTGCGTTTTCTTTCATATTTAATAAGATTTTTAAATAAAATAAGAAACATAAATGAAAAAATCACAACAGTCGTCCAACCTACAGAAGTAAAGAGGATCTTGGTGAATATTATAAACAAAACCATACCAAGTTAAAAGAAATATGGAGCCCCATCCCTTATCAACCACTGTATGGAGAAAAGCTAAATATAAGGAAACTATCACAAGAAAATCACTTGGAACAACCTTCTCTACTGGGAATGTTCCTATTCGTTTCAGGTATGCAGGAATTTGTGGAAGCCTCTTCAGGCCCTGAAACATCAGTCAGTGTCTGGAACAGAATTAATTCCCGGAAGCCAATGGGATCACTAAACATGTAATCCTTCCCCTAAATTTGGCCAAATATTTCCTGTGAGAATTCAAGAAAATCCCCATCCACAAGGCAGTATCCTGGGGATGTAACTGAAGAAATTATGTCCTAACCTTCACAGAAATCTTGTATCCAAACTGTGTTCTAGCTCTAAAAAAACAATTTCAAGATTCTAGTTTTGTCCACTGCCACAACAAGGGAAGCCAACAAAAAAGAGGGAAATAGAGCACAGCAAATATTTGAACAGGTTACAGAAAAGCACAAAGGGCCTCGGTAATGAGCGTCTATAGTGGTCGCCCTTTATAGAATTGTCCTCAAGGTGCCTCTTATAAAATTATGTTTATGTTTATTTGGGCCGATATTCAGAATGTAGACTGACTAACTCCCGCAATCGGTACTGAGCTTGGATATTCAATACTGGGTGGTTTCCAGTGACTGGCATTGAATATCCAGTTTATTTTTGGCTGGTTTACAGATATCCCACATTTTCATGTGGCCAAATATGGCCGCTAAACCGGCTTTAAAAATTAGCGGATAACTGGATATAATGGGGTATATAACCGGCTAGCCGCTAACCGGGGATATTCAGCAGCAGATAGCCGGTTAAGCATTATTTAACTGGTCAGCAGCTGTTCTGGACAATTAAATAGCGCTGAATATTGGGGGGAATTAAGTTTGTTAAAAACTTGCTGTACCGCATATTCCAAACGTCAATCTAAGCAGTGTACATTTGCTAAGTAAACTAGTATATTAAAATAATGGAATGCCAAAATGCAGGTAGGACAGGTCAACATTCGTCCAAGAGCATGCATACAGTCTATTTGAAGTGCCTCAGATCAGCCCCCACCCAAGAGTCTCTAGGGACAAGTTTGAAAAGCTAACTGAAAATAATGGGTTTTAAGCAAGGTTTTGAATTACCCAATGCATTGACTCCCTAGGGTGTGGGTCTCGGTCTTGATGACTGGTTAAGCAGAGTGAGTGGACCCTGAAGGAGTCTCACTCAGGTATGGCTGTTACTGAGAGGGAGCTGCAGTCTTCCTGCTTTTCTTACATCCCCCCAGAACTAGCCCAGCATAACCCTATGGGAGCCTTTTCTTGTATGCACAGTGTCGCACAAGGAGGCCTCTCCCTTCCCTCTTCTCCACATACAATTTGTGCCACACCTAAGCTCTCAAAACCTTTTCTCAGTTCAGCCTACCAGTGCTGTCTCCGTCATGGGCCGATGCTGAGAACTCTGGTGCTTTAGGGAACAGCACTGGAAAATACTGTGGAACTAGCACACAAAAATAAATTTTTAATGCTCAGTGTTAACAGCATATAAATTATATACGCGCTGTGCAAGGGAGTGGAATATGCAGAGTTTTTGTTTACAAGCCCATTCAGACCTGGAAGTGCAAACACACATCAACGCCGTTCTGCTTCTTAAATATAAGCTTTTAAAATTATTTTTCACCTGAAAAGCTTATATTTAAGAGTAGAAAACAGGTGCTTCCACTTTCGGTTTTGCTCAGACTCCCACACATTTGTTCCTCACCACCTGTGCTCAGAAGTCTGCATGGGCTTCCTTCCTCTTTCAAATAAAATCAAAACCGCAGATTTTAAAAGGAAAATCATGAGAAATCCTCTCTTCTTACCCCTCAATGCGACCTCGGAGCTGGCAGTAAGTTTCCAGCGTTAGGGCAGGACTTTTTTTTGTGCACTGTTGAATTTTGGCCACTAAGAACATAGCCAGTCAAGTCGATATTCAGCGCTGGCTAGCTAAGTTCATAGCAGCCAAAGATAGACCTACATAAGTACATAAGTACATAAGTAATGCCATACTGGGAAAAGACCAAGGGTCCATCGAGCCCAGCATCCTGTCCACGACAGCGGCCAATCCAGGCCAAGGGCACCTGGCAAGCTTCCCAAACGTACAAACATTCTATACATGTTATTCCTGGAATTTTGGAGTTTTCCAAGTCCGTTTAGTAGCGGTTTATGGACTTGTCCTTTAGGAATCCGTCCAACCCCTTTTTAAACACTGCTAAGCTAACCGCCTTCACCACTTTCTCCAGCAACGAATTCCAGAGTTTAATTACACGTTGGGTGAAGAAAACTTTTCTCCGATTTGTTTTAAATTTACTACACTGTAGTTTCATCGCATGCCCCCTAGTCCTAGTATTTTTGGAAAGCGTGAACAGACGCTTCACATCCACCTGTTCCACTCCACTCATTATTTTATATACCTCTATCATGTCTCCCCTCAGCCGTCTCTTCTCCAAGCTGTATAGCCCTAGCCTCCTTAGTCTTTCTTCATAGGGAAGTCGTCCCATCCCCGCTATCATTTTAGTCGCCCTTCGCTGCACCTTTTCCAATTCTACTATATCTTTCTTGAGATGCGGTGACCAGAATTGAACATAATACTCAAGGTGCGGTCGCACCATGGAGCGATACAACGGCATTATAACATCCTCACACCTGTTTTCCATACCTTTCCTAATAATACCCAACATTCTATTCGCTTTCTTAGCCGCAGCAGCACACTGAGCAGAAGGTTTCAGTGTGTTATCGACGACGACACCCAGATCCCTTTCTTGGTCCGTAACTCCTAACGTGGAACCTTGCATGACGTAGCTATAATTCGGGTTCTTTTTTCCCACATGCATCACCTTGCACTTGCTCACATTAAACATCATCTGCCATTTAGCCGCCCAGTCTCCCAGTCTCGTAAGGTCCTCTTGTAATTTTTCACAATCCTGTCGCGATTTAACGACTTTGAATAACTTTGTGTCATCAGCAAATTTAATTACCTCGCTAGTTACTCCCATCTCTAAATCATTTATAAATATATTAAAAAGCAGCGGTCCTAGCACGGACCCCTGAGGAACCCCACTAACTACCCTTCTCCATTGTGAATACTGCCAATTTAACCCCACTCTCTGTTTCCTATCCTTCAACCAGTTTTTAATCCACAATAGGACATTTCCTCCGATCCCATGACCTTCCAATTTCCTCTGTAGCCTTTCATGAGGTACCTTGTCAAACGCCTTTTGAAAATCCAGATACACAATATCAACCGACTCCCCTTTGTCCACATGTTTGTTCACTCCTTCAAAGAATTGAAGTAAATTGGTCAGGCAAGATTTCCCCACACAAAAGCCATGCTGACTTGGTCTCAGTAATCCATGTCCTCGGATGTGCTCTGTAATTTTGTTTTTATATTTAAACGTTTTTTATTGAAATTGCAAGAACATAAACGGTGCCATACAAGGTTCTGCATTTAACATTCATCAATCCTCAAACTAATTATACAATCATTAGTCAATAAACATGTATCATTTTTTTTTTTTTTTTTTAAATACAACCTGTTTATTATTACTCTCATCAGATTAAACTTATCCAACCCCCACCCTCCCCCCAACCCCCCTCTTCTTCCCCCCTCCCTCCCTCCCTCCCCCAGACCTGGAGATCTATTCAGTATGATCCATGGAATTATCCTTCATTTAAGAGTAAACTACGACCTCTATGGCTTAGACTTCGCAAATAAGGACCCCAAACAGCCAAGAACGTGACTCTCTTGTTCTTTGAGAGCCGAGATTCTCTAGCCTCCCAAGAAACCAGCTGGTGCAATTGGTTTCTCCAGTGCCAATATGCTGGAGGATCTTTAATTGTCCAGTACTGTAATATACATTTCCTGGCCAGTAAACTCATCTTTCTAAGCAATATTGTTTCAAATTTATTCAGCCCTCTAAAGGACCCCGGGATATCCAAAAGCAGTTGTTCAACTGTCCCTGAAATCCGAAGCCCCAGTCGCTCCTCCCAAAAGCCTCGGACCTGTGTCCAAAACCTTTTCAATACAGGGCAGCTCCAAAACATATGTAGCATTGTGCCAGGATCCTTTCCACATTTAAGACACTCTGGGCTCCGATTCTCTCCCATATGAGCTAGTTGTACAGTAGTCACATATCCCCTATGAATACAGCGGTAGGCACATTCTCTTAAGCGAGCATCAGATACTAACAAAGGTATTCTTGCTATCGATTTAGTGATATTCCATGATATTACTTCAGCCCCCAGTTCTTTTCCCCATGCACTCTTCAATTTGCTATAATCCCTGGGGGGTCGCCATCCTGATATTGTTTTATGGAGCAATGATATCGTAAGTTCACCCTCACCCAAAGAGTGAAAGAAATCATGTACCTTATCCCCCAGCCGGGATCTCAAAGGGTCTCCCGGGAGAGAGGCAATGTAGTGTTGCACCTGTCTTATAGCAAATCTGTTACCCCAGGAATTGCCTACTTTCCCCAGTATTTCTTCTACTGTAAGGGGCTGCCCATCTCCATCCGCCAGGTGCGCCAGACTAAAAATCCCCTTCTTTGCCCAGTCTACAAAATGTCGACTTGACAGGCCTGGTAAGAATTCACAATTCCCACATATTGTTAACAGATCTGTTATTGCAGGATCCCCCCCTAGATGTCGTATGAGCACTCTCCACACCTCTCTAAGCGGCCGCAACAGCACATTTTTACGTATTCCTTCCGGCAGATCACATGCTTTGTGGTGTAAGAGCGAAAATAGTTGATAAGGTTCCCAGAGTGCCGCCTCCAACACAGTAGGGGTGTATCGCTGTGTTTCCAAGCACCAGTCTCCTAAGTAACGCAATTGGCATGCCTGATTGTATAGTTCTAAATCCGGCATACCCACCCCTCCCCGACTCCAGGTACCCACTAAAGCCGAGAAGCGAATCCGTGGTTTTTTGCCCCTCCAGCAAAACTTTGATGCTAATTTATAAAAATTTTGTAAGTCCTTTCGTCGAAACCACACCGGAATGGTTTGCATCACGTAAAGCCACCTAGGAAATAACACCATTTTAATCAAGTGCATTCTACCTAGCATTGACAACGGTAAATCCTGCCATCCTTGTAACACATTCTGGGTCTCCTGCAACAGCCGATTTATATTAAGGTCATACAACCGTGCCGGGTTCATAGGCATCAAAATTCCTAGATATTTAAAGGAAGTTTGTGCTTTCCTCAAGGGAAATTCGCCTCTCCACTTATTCCATACGTCCTCCGAGGAGGCCAAGGCCTCTGACTTCTCCAAATTTAAACTAAGGCCCGCGTAGTCTCCGTATTCGGAGAAAATCTCCAACAAAGCCTCCAAAGATTTCTGGGGGTCTGACAAGTGGACCAATATATCATCGGCAAATGCCGCCACCTTAAAGACCTCTCTCCCTATCGGTATCCCCGCTACCGCCCTTTGTTCCTCAATGTCTCTCAGTAATGGATCCAATGTTAGTACAAATAACAGAGGCGATAGCGGACAGCCTTGTCGGGTTCCCCGGCTTATTTCAAAATCCCTTGTCGTTATCCCATTGACCGATATTCTGGCCTTCGGTTTTGCATACAATGCTTTGATCCCTGACAAAAATCTATCCGTGATTCCATATTTCTGAAGGACAGCATATAGAAAATTCCATTTTACTTTGTCAAAGGCTTTTTCAGCATCAAAGCTGATTAACAAAGAGTTTTTATTCCCTCGCTTTCTAGCTTCTAATGATGTTAAGACCTTGCGAACATTCTTAGTAAGTTTTCGTCCCCTTACAAACCCCACCTGAGAACTATGCACTAGTTTCGGCAAGAATCTCGCTAATCGATTTGCTAAAATCTTAGCCATCAATTTCACTTCATAATTTAGGAGCGAAATAGGCCTATATGATTCAGCTAACTCCGGATCCTTCCCTTTTTTGGGGAGTACTATAATACACGCTGTATTTAGATCCGGAGGCATCCTCTCCTTCTCTATTAAGGTGTTAAACATTGCGGCCAAGGGTTCCGTTATTTCTTCTCCCATGATTTTATAGAACTCCGCCCGGTACCCATCTACTCCCGGCGCTTTAAGCAGTTCACTTTGGCTAATCGCCAGATATACCTCATCCGGCGTAATAATAGTATTAAGCCATTGCACTTCTTGAGGGGATAGTTTTGGTAATCTGATCTGATCTAAGTATGAGTCTCCCGACAGGCCGTTATCAGGCGGGGCCTCATATAACCTTTTGTAATATTGGTAGAAATTCTCACTAATCTCTTTATCCGTATGGATTTGTTCTCCCTGCCCCTTCTTCATAGTCAAGATCCTAGCCTTGCCTTGTTTGGTTGCGATTAGACGCGCCATTAGCCTACCACATTTATTCCCGTGTTTATACAATTGATATTTGTAATATGTTTGTGATTTCACTGCCTTATAATGAAGTATTTCATTTAATTTCGTCTGTAAAAGCATTAAATGTTGTCTATTCTCGGTAGAGGCCTGTTGGCCATACCTTCTCCTAGCTTTGCACACTAATTGACTCAGCCTCATTAATTCTCTATTCCGAGCTTTGCGTTTATGTGCTGTATAGCTGATAATTTCTCCTCGAAATACTGCCTTAGCCGCCTCCCAGTACAAGACTGGATTTTCAACATGCACTGCATTGTGTTCTTTGTACTCTTGCCAACTCTGATGTATAAAGGCCTTAGAACCCTGGTCCCGATATAGCTCTGCAGGGAACACCCATCTCCCTTCCGCTCCTTTTTCTTCCTGGGGCGCCCAACTCATCTCCACCCAGGCATGATCAGATATCGCATCTGTTCCTATAATCGATTTCATCACTGAACTGAGCATCTGTTCTGAAATCAACAAATAATCAATTCGCGCCTGTGTGCCATGCGCCCGCGAGAGGTGTGTATAGTCTTTTCCCTGCGGATTAAGTATCCTCCAGACATCCACTAGCCCCACCTGACGGCAAAGATTAGGCAGCCCCCTAGTTCCCTGATTAATCTCTTGCCTCCTAATCCCCGTGCTGTCCATCATGGGGTCCATTACCATATTAAAATCCCCCCCTACTATTATGGGTAATGCATTACTTATTAATAGTTTCGAGGTGATCATCTTGTAAAACTTCCGCTCATATTGGTTCGGAGCGTATACATTGCCAAATAGCACATTCTGGCGCTGTATATGAGCCTCACAAAGTATGAATCTACCACCTGGATCAGTGAAGTGCACTTTCACATTGTCCGCTATTCCTTTTCGAAACAGGATGGCAACCCCTCCTTTTTTCCCCTGTGCTGCTGCATATTCACATTCCCCCACCCACCAAGTTCGTAATTTAGCGTGTTCCCCGGCTGATAAGTGGGTTTCTTGGAGCAGGGCTATGTCAACTTTGTGTCTTTGTAATTGTTGCAAAATTTTTGAGCGTTTTATAGGGGACGAGATCCCTCCCACATTCCATGTAACTACCTTTAGGGGTCCCATTCCATAATCATTGCCTGTTCATAAGATGTATACCAATTATTCAAGGAAAAGGGGTGTCCCAGCCCCCACCCCTCCTCACTCGCCATCCTAAGCCATGTAATATCCTTCCAAAATCCTAATAGTCGTGTCCCCCAGGTCTCCCTCCCTCCCCTTCCTCTAATCCCCCACGCTTCTCCCCTTCTAAATCTCTCTACTCCCTTTAACCCCAACCTCCCTTCTGTAGAGACTAGGTCTCGAAATGAGACCATCACGTATAACGCCTCCTACCCCCTCCCTCTCGTAAGCTAAGGTGTACGAAAGTACTCTTTCTGTCCCCCCTTTCCAGTGTATCTCCCACTTACAATCGCTTAACTTATCAACTTAATCTTGTTAACATCAACAACAACGTCAAAGAGAGACAAAGAAAAAAAAAAAAAAAAAAAAGACCTCATTTCAGAGTTCTCAAATGTCGCTTCAATTTGCAAGAGGGCTCCTCCCCGTCTCTCTACGGTGGCATCTCAGGGGCTGTCTCCAGCACCATCACTCTGATAGTGCTCCAAGCCTTTCTAGCAAATTGTCACTGCTCTTCAGTATGAAATTATTTTAAAGTCTCTCAAACATATATCTCAATTCTCTGTGATATTCTGTTCAATTATCCCGGTCTTCTCTCAGAATGCGATCTATTACAAATCCCCAAAGGCTTTTAGTTGTTCTTCTAGCTCTCCTAGGAGTTCTCCCGGGATTTTGTCCCTCTTGCCAATCCAGCAATTCCAAGCTCTCAAATTGGGTTCTGAGATCCTTCAAATCAAGTTAACTCTTTGTAATCCAATTCCTTTTGTGATTTACCTTCTGCAATCCCACCCTCCATGGGATGTCTGCATATCCTTCTTATGCCATCACGGTCAGCGATGTTCCACAGAATTCAAAAAAGCTTGTGCCTGCTCTACTGTATTATACACCTGCGTGGTCGCTTGGTAGGTGACTCTTAATTTAGCTGGATACTGCAGTGCAAATCGGATTTTCCTTTCAAAAAGTTTTGAACATATAGGAGAAAACTTCCTTCTCTGCATCGCCACCGTCGCGGAATAGTCTTGAAAACATAAAATCTTTTTATTCCCATATTGCAGTTCTTGTTCTTTCCGCAAAGCCTGTAGTATTGCTTCTTTATGTGCAAAATTTAAGATACGGCAAATCACCACTCTCGGGCGTGTTGTTTCTATGCTTTTGGGCCCTACACGATGTGCTCTCTCTACCTGAAGAACTCCAAGGTCCTCTGGGAGTTGTAGTTGTTCTGTCAGCCATTTTTCTAGGAACACTCGCAAATTTGTTGTTTCCAGTGCCTCAGGTAGTCCCACAAATCTTAAATTGTTCCTCCGGGATCGGTTCTCCAGGTCTTCAAGCTTCCCTTCATAGCCTTCCACCATGGTTTTGAGCTTAGCGTTTTCCTCTTCCATCTTGAGTACTTTATCTTCAAGGGCCCCATGTCTTTGCTGATATTCCATCAGGTCTTTAGTAAGTTGCCCCAAATTTTCTTGTACCAAAGTTATTTTGCTGTCTATGGGTCCTAATCGTCGGTCTAGCATGGGTTCCATAGCGGCTGTCACCTCCGCCGCCACTTCCGCCACCCACACTGAACTCAGGGCTGTCGCGGCCGGGCTCGATGGAGCCGCCATTTTTTCTTCGCCGGCTCGCGTCTTTTCTTTTTCCCTGCGAACGTTCTTCGCCGCCATGGAGTCCCGTTATGATTAGCGCCGATTTTATACCTTGGCTTCTTGTGTAGGATGGTGTGTTCAGCGATCTTTTTTATCCGGGCAATTTCCGCGATTTCGAGGGTTTAGCGGCAGGCTGGCAGGAGCGGAGGTTTTTTCAACCGCTCCTCGTCATGGCGTCACGTGATCCTGTAATTTTGTTTTTAATAATAGCCTCTACCATTTTCCCCGGCACCGACGTCAGACTCACCGGTCTATAATTTCCCGGATCTCCCCTGGAGCCTTTTTTAAAAATGGGCGTTACATTGGCCACCTTCCAATCTTCCGGTACCACGCTCGATTTTAAGGATAAGTTGCATATCACTAGCAGTAGCTCCGCAAGCTCGTTTTTCAGTTCTATCAGTACTCTAGGATGAATACCATCCGGTCCAGGAGATTTGCTACTCTTCAGTTTGCCGAACTGCCCCATTACGTCCTCCAGGTTTACCGTGAAGTCAGTAAGTTTCTCCGACTCGTCCGCTTGAAATACCATTTCCGACACCGGTATCCCACCCAAATCTTCCTCGGTGAAGACCGAAGCAAAGAATTCATTCAGTCTCTCCGCTACGTCTTTGTCTTCCTTGATCGCCCCTTTTACCCCTCGGTCATCCAGCGGCCCAACCGATTCTATTGCCGGCTTCCTGCTTTTAATATACCGAAAAAAATTTTTACTATGTTTTTTTGCCTCTAATGCTATCTTTTTTTCATACTCCCTCTTGGCCTTCTTAATCTGCGCCTTGCATTTGCTTTGACACTCCTTATGCTGTTTCTTGTTATTTTCAGACGGTTCCTTCTTCCATTTTCTGAAGGCGTTTCTTTTAGCCCTAATAGCTTCCTTCACCTCACTTTTCAACCAGGCCAGGTGTCTTTTGACTTCCGTCTTTCTTTTCTAATTCGCGGAATATGTATGGCCTGGGCCTCCAGGATGGTATTTTTGAACAGCGTCCACGCCTGTTGTACAGTTTTTACTCTCTCAGTTGCCCCCCTAAGTTTTTTTTTTACCATTCTTCTCATTTTATCATAGTCTCCTTTTTTAAAGTTAAACGCTAACGTATTTTACTTTCTGTGTACAGTTACTTCAAGGTCGATGTCAAAACTGATCATATTATGGTCACTGTTATCAAGCGGCCCCAGTACCATAATGTCCCTCACCAGATCATGCGCTCCACTAAGGACAAAGTCTAGAATTTTTCCTTCTCTCGTCGGCTTCTACACCAGTTGCTCCATAAAGCTGTCCTTGATTTCATCAAGGAATTGTATCTCTGTAGCGTGTCCCGATGTTACCTTTACCCAGTCTATATTTGGATAATTGAAGTCACCCATTATTATCACATTGCCCATTTTGTTCGCGTCTCTGATTTCTTTTATCATTTCTGTGTCTACCTGCTCATCCTGGCGAGGCGGACGGTAGTACATTCCTATCACCATTTTTTTCCCTTTTATACATGGAATTTCAACCCACAGTGATTCAAAGGTGTGATTTGTGTCCTGCTGAATTTGTAATCTATTGACGTGACTGTCAAAATTACATAAGTGTTGCCATACTGGGACAGACCAAAGGTCCATCAAGCCCAGTATCCTGTTTCCAACAGTGGCCAATCTAGGTCACAAGTACCTGGCAAGATCACAGAACAGTACAATACGTTTTATTCTGCTTATCCCAGAAATAAGCAGTGGGTTTTCCCAAGTCCATTTTAATAATGGCTTATGGACTTTTCTTTTAGGAAGCTATCCAACCTTTTTTAAACCCCACTAAGCTAACTGCCTTTACCACATTCTCTGGCAATGAATTCCAGACGTTGAGTGAAGAAATAATTTTTTCTGATTCATTTTAAATTTACTACTTTGTAGCTTCATTGCGTGCCCCCTAGTTCTACAGTGATACACTGAAATTCACAGTTAGCCGGTTATATCACGCGATATAACCAGCTACCTGCTAAGTGCTAATCAGGAATATTCAGCAGGAGACAGCTGGCTATCTCCCACCGAATGTTAGCTAAGAACTATTTAAACGGCTAAGTGCCGTTCCTGGTCAGTTAAGTGGTTTTGAATATCAGCCAACCTGTTCCTGGAGTTCCTGACTCAGTTTGCTGGTCACAGCATACAAGTCTGCCCAATGACGAGATTGTGCATACCTATATGTGACTTTGGTGTAGGTGTTTCTGGGATGGAGCGTGAGTGCCGTGCAGGTGGAATTGTCATTTATGTTGTAAAATACACACATTTGCACACATTGTACAGTAAACATTGACTCCTGTGTCTAAGCTTCATTATAGCCACCATTTCTGCAGCGTTTCAGGGGCACATAGCTGCTTGTCTCTCTTTAGAAAATAGGATATAAAGATGTGCCTGATTGACTTCTCAACCTAACTTTTTTTTTTTTTTAAATAAAATGACTGGGGGATAATTTTATAAACTTTTTTCATGAATGAAACCCTATTTCATGAATGTAAAAGGGCTTTTATAGAATTATCCTGTAAAACACATCGGGTCCAATATTTAAACTGCTGGGAGGCAGCACACATAAGTGCCGCAATCAGCGCAGGCCCTGGATATTCAATGCCAGGCTGTTTACGGTGACGGGCATTGAATATCCATTTTTTTTTGGCCAGCTCAAACTTAACTGGCTAAGGAGCCCTTTTACAAAGGCGCTTAAGGGCGTACACGCATGCAGCTCATGTCAAATCGGCATTACCGCCCGGATAGCGCGTGCGCCTGGTGGTAATTCAGTTTGGTGGTCGCCGAAAATATGTGGTACAAAATAATTTTCTACCGGGGGGGGGGGGGGGGGGAGTGTTACCAGTGGTAATTGGCAGTTGGTGCATGCTGGATGGTTATCGTGTGGGTAACACATGAGCCCTTACCGCTGAGTCAATGGGTGGTGTTAAGGGCTCAGGCTGTGAATAGATGCGTGATGGTTTTCATTTTGCCACACGTCCATTTTCCCGGCCCAAAAAAACCCCTTTTTTCAGATGCGCTGGAGAAATGGTCCAGCATGCATTCAATACATGCGCCCACACTACCTCAGGCCACTTTTTGGCATGCCTTTGTAAAAGGGCCCCTAAGTGAATATTTAGTGGCCAAAGATAGGACTGCTATTTATGTGGTCCGATTTGGACGCTGAACGTAGCTGGCCGGCACTTAAATATTCACAGATAGCGGGCTATATCGTGTGATATAGCTGGTTAGCCGCTATGGGGAAGATTCTATATATGGTGCCTAAAAAATCCGTGTGGAAAACATTTTCCCTAAGTGTTATTGTATAGGCGGTGTCTAGATTTAGGCATATACGCTTAGTATACGCTTAGTTGATATCCCAGCACCTAAAACTACACATGTCCATTTTCACCAGTAAAAACATGGCGTAAATCCCAGCGCATAGATTTAGGCGCAAAGAGCCATATTCTATAACTATGTGCATAAATTCCAGAACGCCCATGAATCACCCATTTCCCCATTTATAACCACATCCCTTTGTGTCTGCGCACGTTAGAAGTTAGGCACAGAGCGTTACAAAATACGCTTAGCGAGTTGTTCGCATAAATTCCAATTATTGCCTATTAGTTCTCATTATTGCTTTTTAAGTGCTGTTATCAATGCTAATTAGCATTAAGTTTTGCATGTTGTTACAGAATCCGCCTGGATTTTGGCGCACATCTCTAGGCATAGAATCTAGGAGTATGCACTGACTACGAATATTTAGCAGAAGTAACCATCTGTCTCGCGCTGAATATTAGCAGTGAGCTGGCTAAATGCTATTTAACCGGCCAGGAGCCGTTCCTGGCTGATTAAATAGTGCTGAATATCGGCCAGATATAGTGTAGGCATGTTCTGGGATGGAGTCTGGGCCACATGCGCTTTATAAATTATGCATTTATGTGTACTTTACATGATAATATTTATGTCTACCCCTGGGCAGATATAAATGTCTGTGGCTTCAATCTTGCTGTAATTTCTGCCAGTTTAGCTCTAGTATTTTATAAAAACACTAGTAAATAAGGCCCATTTCTGATACAAATGAAACGGGCGCTAGCAAGGTTTTCCTCGGAGAGTGTATATTTGAGAGAGTGTGTGTGAGAGAAAGAGTGAATGTGTGTGTGTGTGACAGAGAGAGTGAGTCTGGGTGCCAGTGTGTCTGTGAGAGAGATAGTATGTGTGTGAGAATGAGAGTGTGTGTGTTTGAGTGAGAGTGTGTGTGAGTGCGTATGTGAGACACAGTGAATGTGAGAGTGTGTTTCACACAGATACACTGTGTGTGAGAGAGTGTGTGTGTGTGAGAGAGAGAGTGTGTGTGAGACAGAGTGTGAGAGAGTATGTGTGCAATACACAGACTGTCTGTGAGACCGAGAGTGTGTGTGAAACCAAGAAGAGTGTGTGAGAGTGACTGTGTGACACATAGAAAGTGAATGTGATACAGTGTGAGACATAGAGGCATATTTTCAAAGCACTTTGGGAGGCTAAGTTCCATAGGTTTCTATGGAACTTTGGGAGGCTAAGTGCTTTGAAAATGAGCCTGATAGTGTAAGAGACTGTGTGAGAGTGAGAGAGAAAGACACTGTGAGAGAATGTGTGTGTGAGAGAGTGTGTGTGTGTGACAGAGATACCTCCCTCCCCCCTCTGATCTCAGGATCCCCTCCCCCCCTCAGGTCTCAGGACCCCCTCCCCTCCCCCCTCTGCGTTCCCCTCCCCTCCCCTGTGGTCTCAGGACCCCCTGCCTCTCCCCCCCTCTGCGTGGTTGGCAGCACCGTGTGAGTGTGTGTGTGTGACAGAGAGAGAGAGTGAGACTGGGTGCGAGTGTGTCTGTGAGAGAGAGTGTGTGTGATTGTCCTCTGTCCCCTGCCCCCTGCAGCCACCCAGCGATTCTCCTCTGTCCCCTGCCCCCCCCTGCAGCCACCCAGCGATTCTCGTCTCCCCTGCCCCCCCTCCAGCCACCCAGCTATTCTCCTCTATCTCCTGCCCCTCCCTCGAGTCATCCAGCGATCCTCCTCTGTCCCCTGCCCCCCTCCAGCCACCCAGCGATTCTGCTCTCTCCCTTGCCCCCCCTTCAGCTACCCAGCGATTCTGCTCTCTCCCCTGCCCCCCCCCCGTAGCCACCCAGCGATTGTGCTCTGTCCCCTGATTAGCTCCGTTGAAGTTGTGGCGTTATTGAAAGCCCTGGCTGTCTGTAGCCTGCTCCTCTCCAGCCTTCAAGTTCATTCCCTCAGTCCTGCCTTCTGATTACCCGCCCTCGACGTCATCACGTTTTGACACAAGGGCGGGGCAGAGAGAGAGATGTGACAGACTTACCAATGTTACAAATCCTTCACTGAAGCCATGGAGTCAGCTTCAGAACGTTGGAGGTGAGTTCGTTCCCTCAGTCCTGCCTTCTGATTATCCGCCCTCGACGTCATCACGTTTTGACACGAGGGCGGGGCAGAGAGAGATGTGACACACGAACCTTATGAGCCCTTCACTGAAGCCACGGAGTCAGCTTCAGAACGTTGGAGGTGCTTTTTATTATAGTAGATATAAAAGCTAATGTGTCTTTATAAAATATTCTAAAAATAGGCACCTTTGTGCCCTGTCAACATAGCTGACCATTATGAAATTATCCCCTTTATGTGTAAGGATGACCAGGGCAGGATTTACGTGTTAGTTAGACAAGGTACGGCTTAGTGCCTTACATTACAAGGGGCCTCATGCTTCACTAAAATAAAATTAAATGCACTTATAAATAATGAAAATTATGATACAAAATAATTGTAATTATTGTTTTTATTATTGACTGTTAGTTTTAAATATTTTTTTAATTTAATGTTTACTTTCTGCTTAATTGAGGGGGGTCTCTTAAATATTATAACTTATGAGTACTACTACTACTACTTATCATTTCTATAGCACTTCTAGACATACACAGCACTGTACACTGGACATAAAGAGACAGTCCCTGCTCGACAGAGTTTACAATCTAATTAGGACAGACAAACAGGACAAATAAGAGATAAGGTCACAATCCAGCTCATTTTCGAAAGTGATCGCCGGCCATTTTCCGACATAAATCGGGAGATGGCCGGTGATCTCGGAAAAGCTGCCAAATCGGTATAATCGAAAAGCCGTTTTTTTGCCAACATCGCTGCTTTCCCGTCGCGTCGCCGGCCAAAGTTCAAAGAGGCGTGTCGGCGGCGAAGCGAAGGCGGGACATGGGCGGGCGTGGGCTTGGCTACCAGATGGCCGGCTTTCGGCGATAATGGAAAAAAACCCCGGCGATAAGCAGTATATCGCCGGGTTTACTTGGTCCTTTTATGTTCACGACCAAGCCTCAAAAAGGTGCCCCAAATGACCAGATGACCACTGGAGGGAATGGGGGATGACCTCCCCATACTCCCCCAGTGGTCACCAACCCCCTCCCATACTAAAAAAATAAAGCTAAAAACCTTTTTTGCCAGCCTGTATGCCAGCCTCAAATGCCGTACCCACCTCCATGACAGCAGAATGTGTTGTATCCTCTGACAGCCCTTCCCTGGTTGCGATGTGCCTCTGGGGTGAGTGTGACACCTTTTCTGTTAGGTGCCCTGCAGAGTCATATCAGCAATGCATTGTGGTGGGTGTAGGGTACTGGGCTGTACTTCCATGGTGCTTTTCCCCCCTGCTAACTGGGTTCAGAGTGTGCCCTGTTTTGTTTCCGGTAGTCCATGAGGTAGTGGCCATTTTTGTAAGCCAGTTTTAGATCCCTTTCATGTGTCACCCACGTTAGAGAACGTTATTACCTTGAATGTGGCTGAAAGAGGGCATTGTACACCATTCTGCCAGCTGTGACCTACTGCTAATCTCAGTACCAGGGAGACTGTTGCCAGTGGGGCACAACCTCTGATCTGCAGTTAACTGTGAGTAAACGTGCTTATTCAAATAAAGGACTTTTTCAAAGAGATTAGTCTTCAGGTGTCAACTGGTGTGCCAAGGTTATACAGCAGCAACAAGTCCTAGAGGCCTGCATGTATGCAGGTCCCTGGAGCACTTTTAGTGGGTACCGCAGTGCACTTCAGCCAGGCGGACCCAGGCCCATCCCCCCCTACCTGTAACACTTGTGCTGGTAATGGAAGCCCTCCAAAACCCACTACCCACAAATGTACAATACTACCAAAGCTCTTAGGGGTGAAGGGGGCAACTACATGTGGGTACAGTGGGTTTTGGAGGGGGGGTTGGGGGGCTGAGCACCCAAAGTAAGGGAGCTATGCATGTGGGAGGTTTTTCTGAAGTCATCCGCACTGACCCCTAGGGTGCCCAGCTGGTGTCCTGGCATGACAGGGGGGAAAAGTGCGCTACAAATGCTGGCTCCGCCCACGACCAAATGCCTTGGATTTTGCCGGGTTGGAGATGGCCGGCATTTTTTTCCATTATCGCTGAAAAACAAACCTGGCCATCTCAAACCCGGCGAATTCCAAGGCATTTGACCAGGCTAAACCGTATTATCGAAAAAAAAAGATGGCCGGCCATCTTTTTCGATAATACGGTTCCAGCCAGCTGTAGCGCCGCCGCCAACATAGATTGCCGGCAATCTATTTGGCCGGCGACGTTCGATTATGCCCCTCAATATGACTCACAATATGCTTAAATTCGGCCCTGAAAGTGATGTTTATATGAGATTCTGATGAAAACCTGCTCTTTACGTGTATCAGTGTGATTATCCGCTTTAGGTCTTCATTGTGGTCCTGACTGTGTTATTCTTGTGTCACTTGGCAGCCTGTCACAGTACAGTGATGAGAACATGATGGACCCCTACAATCTTTCTGTGTGCTTTGGGCCTACTCTGGTCTCTGTTCCCCAGAATCAGGACCCTGTCTTCATTCAAGCTCAGGTTAATGAGTTGGTGAAGACCATCATCATTTATCAGGAGCAGATATTTCCTGGGCCTATGGAACTGGAAGGGCCTGTCTATGAGAAATGCATGACTGTAGCAGATGATAACTACAGGTACAATGGACAAATCTGTAATAGTTAGCATAATAACAGCAGGAATAATATGATTTGTATGTGGCATGTTTCTGAGACTTCAGAAGGAAGTGTGCAGACACCTCTGGAATGCAGAATCTGGCAATGCATTTCTGGCATCTGTCCTATGTTACAGCTTCTGAAGGGGAATCTATGTTACAGCTTCTGAAGGGAATCTGAGAGAAGATAGAAGATGCAATTTCAAAAGTCAGCCAGGCCGAGTAGAGTGTTAGATACTTGATCAACTTTCTACAGTCTGCAGCAGGGGCGTAGCCATGGGGGACCTCTGGAGCCTAGGCCTCCCTCATTTTGGGCCCAAACCTCCTCCAAAATTGTGGCACTGGTTTAATGGCTGGTGGGGATGCCCAAGCCCTGCCAGCTGGAAGTCCATTGCCCAAATCCCTTCCCATATTGTCTGAGCAGCGCAGAAGTTGGTGGTGTGCTTCAACCACTGACGCCAGCACTCCTATGCCTGCTCAGTTCAGTCGCTGAACTGAACCTGCGTAAGAGTGCCATCATTGGCAGCTGAAGCATACTGCTGACTTCCGCGCTGCTGAAGTGGGGGACTCAGGCAGAAGACCTCTTCGGCTGGCGGGACTTGGGAATTCTCACCAACAAAGGTTCAATTTAAACATGGTGGGAGGCAGGGGGGGGAGGGGAAGAGCTCAGAGGAAATACATGTCCCCCTCAGTCCACCCCAGCCCCCCCTCCCCCCCAAAAAAGTACCATCAGGGACAGGCAGATTTTGTTTTGGTTTTCACCCTTTTATGTTTCATCTGTGAATGTGTAGGTATAAACTGAGCTGGATCAGCCTATCTCTGGGGTCAGGGGTAATCCTACGTGAGAGTGAGAATTCTCTTACCATGTTCTTCTGAGCCAGGCTGGTTATTTTTGTCTTGTTCTTGATCTTTCCTAATTTTAGTGACATAGTACATCTGGAGCCCACCATTGAAGAAGTGGAACTGGAGCCTGCGGTCAGTGAGGAGGGTAAGAGAGTTTATTTATATTCCATATCATCAAGCTGATCAATCCATAGACTGGTGGGTTGTGTCCATCTACCAGCAGGTGGAGATAGAGAGCAAACTTTTGCCTCCCTATATGTGGTCATGTGCTGCCGGAAACTCCTCAGTATGTTCTCTATCTCAGCAGGTGGTGGTCACACACAGCAGCAGCTCTGGCTAGGCCTCCAAGCCTAATCCTTAGGTTTTGTTGAGGCCTGGGGTTGAGGGCTCTTTTGAGCAAGTGCAAACCTGGTGGTGCCAGGTCCCTCCTTTTCTCCCCCCTCCCGCTGGCTCCGTTAAAAAAAAAAAAAAAAAAAAAATTTTTAAACGTCCTTAAAGGCGTTTATTTCGACGTTTATTTAAACGTTCATTGCAGCTACTCACTGGGACACCAGTTCGTTACAGCTCGGAGCGGCAAGCAGGTAATTTTACCTTTTTATAGCGGGCAGGGGGTTCCCCGATTCTTCTCCTCGTGGCATATGGCGTCGGAGGGCGAGGGCGCAAAGGGTCGCTCCCCGGATCGCTGGAGCGCTTCTAGAGGGGATGCGGGGGTTTTACAGCCTGATTCGCCCTTGATGGGTGACAGTTTAGTGACCGATGAATGTCCCGGTCCTTCCTCCGGCGTGGTGGTTTTTCCCGCCATAAACGCCCATCCCCCGCTCCTCGCCTCCGCCATCTTGGCCGGCCACGCGGCTCGGACGGCTTCTTCGTGGGCCGCCCTTGAGGTTGGAGACATTAATGCCATGAACGCCCTTAATTTGGGCGACGGCGCAAAAGCGGCTAAGTTAAGCGCCGTTCTTCCCGCGCGGCTCCTTCGCGGAGTGTCGCGCCGGACGCCATTTTGGATGCGCAGCATGTCTCTCCCCCGCTCTTGCGAGCGCCGGTTGAGGGTGCGTCTAGGGCTGTTGCCCAGGCTGCGGAAGTGCACAGTCTGGGGGGTTTCTCCCCCGAGTTTGTTTTGCTGCTGCATCAGGCTTTCCTCATGCAAAACGCTGCCCCTGCTCCCTCGTCTGGTAAAGAGGTTGAGGTTCCCAGAGGTAACGCCCTCGGGTTGATTCCCAGGCCTTGGAGGACTTTGTCTCCTCCGATGTAGATGAGGGCAGCGTGTCTGAGGTCTCCCAACGGTCCTTTGCGGATTCCTTGGAGGAGATAGATCCCCGCTCGGATGGAGCGGATGACCCCTCTGCAGCGCGGCTTTTTAGCCCAGAGGATTTGCCCAACCTGTTGTTACAGGCCATGGACACTTTGAAGATTTCCTCTCCGGAGGACGTCTCTCCCTCAGCCCCTGTTGGCTCTGCCATTATGCTGGGGACGAAGCGCCCGCCTAGAACCTTCCACGTGCATGATGCCATGCACTCCTTAATTTCGGCTCAATGGGATGTCCCGGAAGCGAGCCTCAAAGTGGCTAGGGCTATGTCCCGCCTCTATCCTTTGCCTGAAAGTGAACGTGAGGCCTATCTGTGGCCTACCGTGGATTCTTTAATCACTGCGGTGACTAAGAAAACGGCTTTGCCGGTGGAAGGTGGCACGGCCCTAAAGGACGCCCAAGACAGAAGATTGGAGGCGGCCTTAAGGTCGTCCTTTGAGGCGACTGCTTTAAGTTTGCAGGCCTCGGTTTGCGGTTCCTATGTGGCCAGGGCGTGCCTGACTATGGTGCAGCGGGCTTCCCCCTCGGATCATTCCTTGAGGGCTGATTGGCCGGCCCTGTAATCGGGCTTAGCCTATTTGGCAGACTTGCTGTATGATGTCTTGAGCCTCAGCTAAAGGCATGGCTCAGACAGTCTCTGCGCGGCGGTGGCTTTGGCTGAAACATTGGTCTACTGACCACGCCTCTAAATCCCGCCTGGCTAGATTGCCTTTTAAAGGCAAGCTGCTCTTTGGGGTCGAGCTGGACAAAATCGTGACCGATCTCGGCACGTCTAAGGGCAAGAAATTACCAGAGGTCAGGGCTCGGGCTAGTACTCGTCCCGGTACCTTCAGAGGACGGTTGCAGGAAGCCCGTCGGTACCGCCCGGGCAAGTCGGGCTCCTCTGCCCCTTCTTCCTTCAAGAGGAATTTCTCCCCCAAGCAGCATTCCTTTCGCAGAGACCGCCGTCCCGGAGGTGCTCCCTCCGGTCCTCCCCCAGGGTCTCGTACCCAATGACGGGGCCTTGGTCCACGCCCCAGTGCAGATTGGAGGACGGCTGTCCTCGTTTCTGGGCGAGTGGACCACAATAACTTCAGACGCGTGGGTGCTGGAAGTCATCAGAGATGGCTACAAGCTAGAGTTCTGCCGACCCTTAAAAGACGGGTTCGTACTCTCTCCCTGCAGGTCTCCGGTCAAGCTGTGGCAGTGCAGCAGACCTTGGACAATCTGATCCGCCTGGGCGCGGTCGTTCCGGTGCCAGAAAGTCAGCTTGGCAAGGGACGTTACTCCATTTACTTTGTGGTACCAAAGAAAGGAGGTTCTGTCCGGCCTATCCTCGACCTCAAAGGGGTTAATCGGGCCTTGAAAGTGCGGCACTTTCGCATGGAGACTCTCCGCTCTGTTATAGTGGCAGTGAAGGCAGGAGAGTTCCTGGCATCCTTGGGCATCAAGGAAGCGTACCTGCATATTCCCATCTGGCCTCATCATCAACGCTTTCTGCGTTTTGCAGTCCTGGGCCGACACTTCCAGTTCAGAGCCCTCCCTTTCGGGTTGGCTACTGCTCCGCGGACCTTTTCCAAAGTAATGGTGGTCATCGCGGCCTTCCTATGAAAGGAAGGGGTACAAGTCCATCCTTATCTGGACGACTGGTTGATCCGAGCCCCCTCTTATGCAGAGTGCGGCAAGCTGTGAACCGGGTAGTTGCTCTTTTGAGCTCCCTGGGATGGATCATCAACTGGGAGAAGAGCCAGCTGCGCCCGACTCAGTCCCTGGAGTACCTGGGAGTTCGATTCGACACCCAAGTGGGCAGAGTGTTCCTGCCAGACAATCGGATTGTCAAACTTCAGGCTCAAGTGGACCAGTTCCTAGTAGCCTCTCCTCCTCGGGCTTGGGACTATGTGCAGCTGTTGGGCTCTATGACGGCCATGATGGAAGTAGTGCCCTGGGCCAGGGCTCATATGAGACCACTTCAACAATCTTTGCTGCGGCGCTGGACTCCGATGTCGGAGGATTATGCTGTGCGCCTTCCCTTGGACCCAGCAGTGTGCAAGGCGCTGAGCTGGTGGATGCAGACAGACAAGTTGTCTGCGGGAATGCCTCTGGTGACCCCAGAGTGGATTGTCGTCACGACGGACGCCTCTTTGTCGGGCTGGGGAGCCCACTGCTTGGGAAGGACAGCGCAGGGGCTCTGGTCTCCTGCAGAGGCAAAGTGGTCTATCAACCTCCTGGAACTCAGAGCCATTCGGTTGGCGCTTTTGGAGTTCATCCCGGTACTGGTGTTGAAGCCTGTACGGGTCCTGTCAGACAATGCCACGGCTGTGGTCTATGTCAACCGCCAGGGAGGTACCAAGAGCGCCCCTCTAGCCAAGGAGGCTATGAATCTTTGCCAGTGGGCGGAAGCGAACCTGGAGCAGCTTTCAGCGGCCCACATTGCCGGAGTCATGAATGTCAAGGCGGTCTTTCTCAGTCGCCATACCTTGGAGCCCGGAGACTGGCAACTATCTGCTCAGGCGTTCTTGGACATCACGAAGCGCTGGGGCCAGCCGAGCCTAGTTCTGATGGCGTCATCGGCCAATTGCCAAGTGCCGCGCTTTTTCAGCAGAGGACGGGACCCTCGATCCCTGGGAGTAGATGCTCTTCTCCAACAGTGGCCGACACAAGAGCTCCTCTATGTGTTCCCGCCCTGGCCCATGTTGGGCAGGGTGCTAGACCGGGTGGCAAAGCATCCCGGCAGGGTAATCCGGGTGGGTCCGGATTGGCCCAGACGTCCCTGGTATGCGGACTTGAT
Organism: Microcaecilia unicolor; assembly: GCF_901765095.1. NCBI lineage: Eukaryota > Metazoa > Chordata > Amphibia > Gymnophiona > Siphonopidae > Microcaecilia > Microcaecilia unicolor. Next base: position 264,015,929 of record NC_044032.1, on the reverse strand, counting down.
CAGGCTCTCAGTCGACGATCCTCTGCGGCTGTCAGTGGAGCAGGGCCTGTTACATCAGGGTCCCGTGGTGATGGAGGATCCCTCCCCCTTTGGTCTTGCGACCTGGCTATTGAGCGGCAGCGTCTGAGGAAGAAGGGCTTCTCAGACAAGGTCATCGCCACTATGCTAAGAGCGAGGAAGCGCTCTACTTCTACTGCTTACGCCAGGGTTTGGCGTATCTTTGCAGCGTGGTGTGAAGCAGGCTCACTTTCTCCCTTCACTGCTCCAATTTCTTCAGTGTTGGCGTTCCTGCAAGTAGGTCTGGAGAAAGGCCTGTCGCTCAGTTCCCTTAAAGTCCAGGTAGCGGCTCTGGCTTGCTTCAGGGGCCGCCTGAAGGGTGCTTCCCTGGCTTCGCAGCCAGATGTGGTGCGCTTTCTCAGGGGAGTTAATCACCTGCGCCCTCCTCTGCACTCAGTGGTGCCTGCGTGGAATCTCAACCTGGTGCTAAGAGCGTTGCAGAAGCCGCCTTTTGAACCCTTGTCAAGGGCATCTCTGAAAGATCTGACGTGGAAAGCAGTCTTTTTGGTGGCTATCACTTCAGCCAGAAGAGTTTCCGAGCTCCAGGCGCTCTCATGTCGAGAGCCTTTTCTGCAGTTCACTGAGGCAGGAGTGACTATTCGCACAGTGCCTTCCTTTCTGCCCAAGATTGTTTCTCGCTTCCATGTGAATCAGCAGCTCTGTCTCACTTCCTTTCGTAGGGAGGACTACCCAGAGGAGTACTCTGCTCTTAAATATCTGGATGTGAGGCGAGTCATCATCAGATACTTGGAAGTGACCAATGATTTCCGGAAATCGGATCATCTGTTTGTCCTGTTTGCAGGTCCTCGTAAGGGTCTGCAGGCTGCTAGGCCTACAGTGGCAAGATGGGTCAAGGAAGCCATTGCAGCGGCTTATGTGGCCGCAAGGAAGGTGCCGCCTATCCAGCTGAAGGCTCACTCCACGAGAGCTCAGGCGGCCTCGATGGCAGAGGCCGGATCCGTCTCCTTGGAAGAGATATGCAAGGCGGCAACTTGGGCTTCGGCTCATACATTCTCCAAGCATTACCGTTTGACGGTGGCTGCACGGGCGGAGGCCCGGTTTGGAGCTTCAGTGTTGAGGTCAGGGATTTCAATGTCCCGCCCTGGGTGAGTACTGCTTCGGTACATCCCACCAGTCTATGGATTGATCAGCTTGATGATATGGAAGGTAAAATTATGTATAATCATACCTGATAATTTTCTTTCCATTAATCATAGCTGATCAATCCATAGCCCCTCCCAGATATCTGTACTGTTTTTATTCTGGTTGCATTTCAGGTTCAAGTTTAGTCTTCAGTTACTTCAGAAAGACTTCGTGTTCAAGTTTTTTCACTTGGATTCTTCAAGAGTTGAGACGAGTTTGTGTTACAGTGAGCTGCTGCATTCCTCTCCCCTCCGTTTTACGGGGCTGGATTGAGACTTAAAAATCTGCCGGCACTCCCTCCCGCTTCGTGCGGCTGTAGGGCAGCTTTGTACCCTTCCCGCTTCGGCGGTGTTAGGGTCAGTCAGCTCCTCCCGCGGTTGCGGTTGCAGGATAAGCCAGATCCCCCCGCATCGGCGGGTGTGGTGTCCCTCCCCCGCTCCGCGGGGATGAGCTGGACGGATTCCCCTCCCCCTCTTGTGTGGGGATGAGCTGGGTTAATTCCCCTCCCCCGTTTCGGCGGTGGTGAGCTGGGCAGAGTGTCCCTTCGTGGGTGTAATTCTCTAAGTGCTGAGTCCTGCGGATGGAGCTTTGATATCGACATACTGAGGAGTTTCCGGCAGCACATGACCACATATAGGGAGGCAAAAGTTTGCTCTCTATCTCCACCTGCTGGTAGATGGACACAACCCACCAGTCTATGGATTGATCAGCTATGATTAATGGAAAGAAAATTATCAGGTATGATTATACATAATTTTACCTTTTGGAGTACTGATGAAGGTGGGAAGGAGATTGTCCTTCGTACCATTAGCAGTGCAAAGCAGTACCTAATGAAACAGATGTAGGCTTATTCTAGCAGCCCAGGAAACCCATTTTTTATTTGCTTTGAATGCACCTGCGGTTTTTCAGAGTTTACTGGCAACAAATGATCCTGTTCCCAGAGCGCAGGCAATTTTATTGAACCAAGTGAGGAGAGCATGTGGAGCATGGATCATGGATTTTTTTCCAACCTGTCTGCATACATGTGTATGTATATGTATGTATTTTGTATGTGTTTGTGTGTGTGTCTCTCTGTTTTATTTGCATGTATTGTGTATATGTGGATGTCTGTGTTTTGTTTGTGCATGTGTTTGCCCAAGTTGTGCATGCCTGTGTGTTTTTATGTTTTGTTTGTGTGTGGGGGTGTGTGAATGTGTGCATTATTTTTTTATGTGTATGCGTGTATATGTGTATGTCTGCATTTTTTGTTAAGAGAAGGAAATCAAGTAATTGCAACAGCATCAACAGCCAAATCATGGAGAAAAATGAACATCATAAACATGCCCCAACTTCCCAGCCCTCCCCTCCCCACTGCTCCCACCCTGCCCACTGTTCTTCTTATCAAGTCCAACCTTGAGGAAGTACACTGTGTGCTCTTCAGGGCATTTTCTAACATCAAATCCACCCGCCACCCCAAGACTGTTATCTACCCAAATACCCAGTGTACCTGAATGTGACTCACCTTGAGCTGCTACTGAAAAAGGTGTGAGCAAAATTCAAATCAGTAAATTCTTAGTGAGCCGGGTCCAGCTTTTTGCTGGATTGGTAGAAGAATCAATAAGGTTAGAGAAATAAATTTTTTTTTTTGCTTCTTTGAGATGAAGTGAATTAAGGCAAGCTAAGGATTTACATTGTTGCAACGATTCCTGTGAGTGCTTTTTTCTGCCATAACCATTTGGCTTGTCTATGCTCATACTTAAGCAATCTAAGTCCACTATGGTACCATGGATTATTTTGATGACGATTGGAAACTAGCATAAGTGGAGCCTTAGAACCCAGTGATTGTTCTTCAGCTGGTAAAGTGCTTGGTCAGCCTTTATATTATCTTCCTTGCAGTCATTAAGAAGCACACTTTCTTTAATACACCTGACTACCCACTTTCTTGATCCTTTAACCTCAGCATGGCTTAAAATTTCCAAACATGGTTTGCTCCCACAATTGCTCTCAATGATTAGTTAAAGTCTGTCTTTAGGTGTTGCCCCAACAGCTTGGAAGAAAGCTGTTATTCGACCAATATTGAAAAAAGCAAATTTAAATCCTTCCTGTACCTCTAATTACCGAAGCAGAACAAAAAGCACAAATGAACCTCCAGGAACAGGGTAATAGGACATTCTTTATTGGAAAGCCTGACACGGACTGTGTTTTGGCAACTATGCGCCTGCATCAGGGGTCTAGCAAAATACAAAAATCATAATAAGTAAAAATGCTAATAAGGTTGTAAATAAAGGTTAGAAATAAACTAAATGGTAATACTACCTAGCTTACCACAACAATATGCAGAATTGTTTATAAAGGAATTTGCAGATCTGCAACTAAACAGGGCTGAATTAAAAGGTCTCGTACTGACCTTTAAATGGATCCACTCTGCAGCCCCCTATTACCTCTCCACTCTCATCTCTCCCTACATTCCTCCCCGTGAACTCCGCTCACTGGACAACTCCTTCTCCTCCACTGCTAACTCCAGGCTTTGCTCCTTTTCTCTCTCGGCACCTTATGTCTGGAATAGACTTCCTGGACCTATACGTCTAGCTCCATCTCTACCTGTTTTCAAATCTATGCTGAAAACCCACCTTTTCACTGCTGCTTTTAGCTCCTAGCCACAATTGCCCTCCCCTTGTCCCTTCCTCCCTTCTCACCCATTACTTCCCTCACCTGTAACTGTCTTGTCTGTCTGTATTATTTAGATTGTGAGCTCTTTTGGGCAGGGACTGTCTCTTTGTGTCAGGTGTTTGGCGCTGCGTGCGTCTGGTAGCGCTATACAAATGCTAATAATAATAATCAAAAACAAGAGCGCTTAGAATAGATAGTATCAGTCAACAGAACATATGAAAAAAACATTATCAGTGAAGGTTATAAATGTTCCATAGATACTATTATGACCAAATTTTATAGAAAGTACATATACAAATGTATGAAAAGTGCTCAAAGGGCATAAATGAATGTGACAAAAAAGTAAAAACTAAGATAAGTGAACAAATATCAATTCTGAAAGTACTTAAATCTGCATGACAGTGTCTCACAAGAAACCATCCACATCTTAGACATTGTATATGTGCTTACTGTAACGTGACTAATGTGAACGAATGTTAGATCATATCCTGTGAAGAAAATAAATACTTATTCCAAAGATGCATGGATTTGTACAAGTGTCTCACATAAGACTACCCACATATCAGTCCATATTTGCTTACCACAGTTTTACACCTAATGACAGTAAGATTTTCCATTTTGTACACATAATACAATCTAAGGGGCCCTTTTACTAAGCTGCGCTGAAAAACGGCCCGCACTGGTGTAGGTGCTTGTATTGGATGCCTGCAGGTCCATTTTTCAGCACACCTGCAAAAAAGGCCTTTTTTATGCCAAAAGTGGGCGTGCGGCAAAATAAAAATCAATAAAAATCAGCACGTGTCCATTTTGGGCCTGAGACCTTATCCCCACCCATTGACTTAGCGGCAAAGTCTCACGCGTTAACTGGGCGGTAATCGTCAGCACACGTATATTGCGATTATTGCCTGGTTAGCGCCACGCGTTAGAAAATAGAAATTATTTTTTGTCACATGTTTTGGATGTGTGTAGAAATTAGAATTACCGCTAGGGGCACGTGGTAGCTGGGCGATAGTTCTAATTTGATGCACATTGTACGCACATAGGTGCCTATCCAGCTTATTTTCGAAGGAGATCGCCGGCCATCTTCCGACACAAATCGGGAGGTGGCCGGCCATCTCCTAAAACCGGCCAAATCGGTATAATCGAAAGCGATTTTGGCTGGCGCCAACTGCTTTCCGTCGTGGAGCCGGCCAAACTTCAAGGGGGCATTTCAGTAGTGTAGCGAAGGCGGGACGGGAGGGTGTGCTTTGAGATGGCCGGCTTCGCTCGATAATGGAAAAAAGAAGGGCGTCCCTGGCGAGAATTTTGTCCACTTTATTTGGTCCCTTTGTTTTCAGGTCCAAGTCCCAAAAAAGTGCCCGAACTGACCAGATGACCACCGGAGGGAATCGGGGATCACCTCCCCTGACTCCCCCATTGGTCACTAACCCCCTCCCACCCATTAAAAACAACTTTAAAAACTTTTTTCCCAGCCTCTATGCCAGCCTCAAATGTCATACTCAGGTCCATCGCAGCAGTATGCAGGTCCCTGGAGCAGTTTTAGTGGGTGCAGTGGACTTCAGGCAGGCAGACCCAGGCCCCCCCCCCCACCTGTTACACTTGTGGTGGTAAATGGGAGCCCTCCAACCCCCCCCCCCCAAACCCACTGTACCCACATGTAGGTGCCCCCCTTTACCCATAAGGGTTATGGTAATGGTGTAGAGTTGTGGGGAGTGGGTTTTGGGGGGGATTTGGGGGGCTCAGCACCCAAGGTAAGGGAGCTATGCACCTGGGAGCTATTTTTATTTTTATTTTTTAATTTTTAGAAGTGCCCCCCTAGGGTGCCCAGTTGGTGTCCTGGCATGTCAGGGGGACCAGTGCACTACAAATGCTGGCCCCTCTCACGACCAAATGCCTTGGATTTGGCCGGGTTTGAGATCACTGGCCTCGGTTTCCATTATGGGCGAAAACCGAGGCTGGCCATCTCAAACCCGGCCATCTCTGACATTTGGGCGGCCCCAACTGTATTATCGAAACGAAAGATGGCCGGCCATCTAGTTTCGAAAATACGGTTGGCCCTGCCCCTTTGCGGTGCCGTCCTCGGAGATGGGCGCCCTTAGAGATGGGCGTCCCCAATCGAAAATGCCCCTCCACGCGTCTTAGTAAAAGGGCCCCTAAGTTTTCATTTTAGCCACATAGAAACACCTGGGTCCTTCCACACCGAGGCCAAAGTAAGATTAGGTTAAATCCCTAGGCATTTTCACACCCAGATATTGAAAACTATCATTCGTTTAAAAGGAAAACTCTGCTTTAGAAGTTCTTCTTTACCAGAGACCGTAGTCACTTCCATTAGTTCAGACTTGTCCAAATTAACCTGGAACCCAGACACTTGAGCATAGTCCTGGAGCTCTCACATAATAGGTAAAGTTTCAAAATTAGTGACATACCCACTTCCCTCATACTTCCAGGCAGTGGATCCCCCGTCAAACAACTATTCCCCACCCTCTACAATAGGATCCGCACCTCACCTGCAAAAGCTTATAGAATTTTGCAGAGAATCCATCTAAGCCCGGGGGCTTTATTACCTTTTTAAACTTTTAATTGCCCATTCAACTTCTAATAGAGACAAACTGGAGGCACCATCTTCAATAGATATCTGTGGTAGGTTTATCTTATTGAGATATCTGTGAAAGGCTTGTTCATCAACTTGTACCTCGCATGTACATAATTGTTGATAAAATTGTTTAAATTGGTCTCAAATTTCAATATCCTTATATAGCAATGTATTTCCTTGCCCTTTGATTTTTTTTAATAGTTTGGGCCATTCGTTTTCCCCTTAACAATCATTCTAGCATTCTCCCTGATTTATTATTATGTTTTAATTTTCTCCGGGAAGGGTCTACCTCTTCAACCTGTTGATGGTGAAACTCAACCCTGCATTGTTGCAATTCAGAAAAAAAGTATAGGAGTTGGTCTCACCTGGTGAAGATGCTCCATTTAGAATAAACACATTCTAAGAGCCAAGGATCTTTGCATTCTAGCCCTCTTCTTTCTAGCCCCACCATTTTGCTAAGTGATCCCTAACCACTGCCTTAAGTGTATCCCATAGGGTTTCATCTAAAACATCCCTCGTATCATCATGCTCAAAATATTCTTGAATAACCTGTTTCCTATCATCACATACCTCTCAGTCCCCCAGCAAATTTTCACTTAATCTCCAATAAGTTTGGCGTCTCTCTCTATCCATCCCTTGCAGTGACACCCATACGGCTGCATAGTCAAAGATTTTTATACTCCTTATTTTTGATTCAACCACTTGCCCCCATAAAGCCCAGTGGCACCAGATAGCATTTATCCTAGTTTAAATCTGCCTGGAGTGTGAGTAAAAGCTTTAAGTCTTCTGGGCTGGGTGTTGAAGTCTCCACATACCGACCAAATCTAGAGCCTTAGCCCTTTAGTGTCCAATGTTTCCATCAATCAGTTCCTATATGGCTTATTACAGGAACATTGAACACTAAAGGGTTAAGCTCCACTAGGGCCTTGCGAGGTCTTATGGATGCTGTACCCCCACCTTTAGAGTGATCCAAAGAAGCTTCCGGAGCCACATTAAGCTTGCCTCTCCCAGGATAAAGGTTGCTCCTTTACTAAGTGAAAAATCTCTCCCTGCTTATTGTTAGGTGTGTATATGTTAACCTGTGTGAACACTTTCCCTTGCACTTTCCCCACCACCGCCAAACACCTACCCAAGAAATCCATAAAACCTCTAAAACGTATAAAGAATTAAAAAAAATCTCAGCCTTCTCAAAGTTAACCCTCTTGCGCATCAGGATTGCTGGACTTCCATCCCATCCCCCACTCAGTGATCCATGGACAAAATGTTCTGTTTAGTTCCTATGATACAAAAGATGTTGATCTAGCTTTTTCATAGGCGTCTCTTGCAGCATCACAGTATCCCACTTTATTTTTCTAAGCGTATGAAAAACTATACTTCTTTTCCCTGGATCATTCAGGCCATTAACATTCCATGACCCAACTATCATCTCTCTCGGTGGCCCCTGAGCCCCCCTCATACCCCCACCTACTTGCCCCTCCTACTATTCTTCACCTCCCCTTTCTCCTCCCTGCTCCCAAGGCCCCACCTTCCCCATTCCCCACACCTACTGACCGCTGACCTAACCCACTTATGGTCAGCTCATATACCAGAGGAGGATACCCGTCGCTGGAGCCAATAACCTTATTATACTCGCCACCCCTCCCCTTTAAGTATCACATTCACTCATTGCAAATGTACCCCTTTAATAGACATATATGTCAAGCTTCATCAGTGCCCCCACAATTGTTCAGCATCCTCAAACAGATAAACCCCTAATATCCCCTTACTTTCTCCAATAGGTATAATATAACTCAACATTATTAACAGAAAGATGATCACAGTTCACTCAGTGAGAACAACCGCATTCCTCAGGATCCTTTCTCCCAGAGTGCAGCCATCTGCCATTATTCTGTGAGGTCTCCAAAACCTGCTGCTACGTGTTCTTCCCTGTTGCTTCTCCAGTTGGTGATTCCGAGGCCACTTACATCAGCAGGTTTACACATCCAAGATATGAAAATGCTTTGCACCCTCTTAGATGTCCTGGAAACAGTAATCCACAATCCAAAAGGGTGAAGCTATCAATAGCTTAAATTGGCAAGTTGCAGATATTTAGTCACCTCCCTCATCTCCCTCCACTTTTGGAGTGTGTCCCGGGCCAAGTCCTGAAAAATCATGACTTTACAGTTGTCCCAAACTACCTCTCCCAAGGCTCTCACTTTATGCAAAATGTTCTCTTTTACTATGAAATCACGGATTGTACAGGGGCCCTTTTACAAAGCGGTGGTAAGCCCAACACAGGCTTACCGCTCGCTAAAAAGGAAGTACCGCAGCAGCCCAGCGGTAGTTCCCACCCCCAGCGTGCTATCATTTCCAGCACTACAAAAATATATTTATTTTTGTAGCGCCGGTGTGTACCCGGTAATTGAGCAGTACCGGGTTAGCACAGGAGATGGCGAAATAGCTGTGGCCATTTCCTGAAAAAACAGAAAGACCTACCTTTTACCCGCTGAGGGTAAAAGGGGGCCTCAGCGCATGTCAAAAACATGCCAGCACAGGCCCCCTTTTTGCTGCAGCTTGGGAAAAGGGGGCCCCACAGTGATGTCACCAAGGGACCAGTTCTCTGCTTGGGCCCAAACTGTGATGAGTGCGGTCCAGTTGCACTGTATGTGTGCTGCTCTCCACAGACTCAGCATTCACATCTTGCAGCAGTTGCGCACAGATCTCTTGTACTACTTTTTTACAATCTTTGTATTTATCCATTTCCAGTATTCCTTTGAATCTCAGATTGCAGTGCCTAGATCTATTCTTCAGGTCCTCGATTCTTGGTGTTCCTTATCTGCATGCATTACAGACTCTTGAGCTCTGTCAGTGCAGACTGCACATCTTTTTGGCCCACTGACATTGGGATGACCACGTGCTCATCATTGGAGTTCGAGTGCTCCTACGCCATCTTCCTTTGCTCCAATGCCAACCTACTGAAGCCGGAGCGCTGGCAATCACTGCATTGAGGCGCATATTTAAACTTTTCAGGCTTCTTGCGAGTCACCATCGGTATTCCTCAACTTGGGGCACTCAAGAATCAAATTGAGGGAGTGGATAAACTGGGTCAAATTGCACTTTTACACTTTATCCCGGCAGAACAAAGCCCCTAGATGTGTATATTGCAGCAATGACATCACTTCCTCTTCCATGTATGTCTGCATTTTGTTTGTGTGTGTGTTTTATTGTTTTTTTTGTTTATGTGTGTGTATAAGTGTATGTCTGCATTTTGTGTGTGTGTGCGTGTGTGCTTGTGTATGTCTGCTATGGATGTATCTGTCTGGGTGTGTATTTGTGTATGTATATTGGCTTTGTGTATGTCTGTGACTGGGAGATAGTGTCAGTATTTCCATGTTGCAGAAGCTGCAACTGTTTCTCCCATAAAAATGCATTAGACTGTTTATTTGGTGACTTTATTTCTCTGGAACCCCCAGTCTGATCTGGCCTGTTTTGCAAAGTTGGTGGGTTTTTTTTCCCCCCCATTGGATTTTCTCCTTTGCAAAATTTGGTCCCATTCTGTTAATTTTCAGAGCATTATTTTGTCTCCAGACTGACAGACAGAAAGAAAGATATTCTCGATGCCTTATGTATAATTTCTTTTCAACATTCCAGTGGGTTTGAAAGAATGAAAAGCTATTATAGTAGATGCTAATTAGATATTCTATCTACAGTATGTGGCAACTGACTGTCTTACTACCTCTTTCATCACTTTTCCATTTCCAGAGCCTGATGCTGTGGAGGCTGTGGCCAGGTTTGATTATACAGCACGCACACCTCAGGAGTTGTCCTTTAAGAAAGGGGAGACTCTGCTTCTGCAAGAGAAAGCCTCCAGTGACTGGTGGAGAGGAAGGCATGATGGAATAAAAGGGCTTATTCCCCACAAATACGTCATACTTCCAGACAAGTGAATATCATACCTCACCCATGTCCATGCCCTTTACTGTTACAAGGGAACTGGTCTCACTCTGTTCCTGCTGTTCAGTAAGGTCATAGATGCAGGGCCACTGAGAGACACAGCCGGGCCTGGGGCAGGACCACCATCCCCCCCCCCCACCTGGGCCGCCACACCCCCCCTACTCAGGCTGCCCTCCACATATGGGCTGCCGCCCTTACCCACCTCCTTACCTTCCTATGTCTGACTCAAGGAGGTTTGATGGTCTCTGCTCCTCTCTCTGTCTGTCTTCTTCTCCTGTGTGCCAGGACCCGGATGATTGCATTTACTTGATAACCCAGGTAACCCGGGTTATTGCATTAATACAATCATCCAGGTCCTGGCACAGGAGCAGGAGAGAGACAGACCCGGAAATAGGCAGGCATGAAGAAACTTGCCAACGCCGGGCCCCCCCTTGGAGGCCAGGCCTGGGGAATTTTGCACCCCCCACCCTCTCGGCAGCCCTGCATAAATGATCTTCTGAGTAGCAGGACAAACCTTGTCCTGTGATCAGTTTCTGCATTTTTAATCTGTTTATGTCCACAAAGGATGGGGCAGCTCACAAATATCCTTGCAAAAACAGACTATTAACTTCAACTCAAGCTAAAAATAACAATCTTTTGGACTTGAAAGGGATAATTTCAAAAGTCATTTATGCTGATAAAACAGACATTTGTGTGTAGAAATGTCTTGAAAATTGACTGGAGAGTCTGTGGGAACAGTATGTGACAAACAGAGGTGTTCTTGGGGTCAAAGCTGGCTTGGGCTTATCCATATACTCTGGATTTCAAGACTACACCATTTGAATTTTCTCAAAACATGTCTATGTACGAAATAGCAGGTGTGACTCTGTGCTTGTAGGTTTGGTAGGATAATTTTCAAAAGCGAAGTATGCTGTATTTTCCCATTTGAAAATCAGTGTGACTTATACACACCTTCACTGTACAGGTAAGGTGGTCGTTTGGAAAACTTACCTGCTTGTCTTCAGGTGTTTCTGCTGAGAAACAAAGGGGCCTTTTAAGAAATTGTTGCAAGATTTTGTGCTTCAGGGGCATAGCCAGACATCCAATTTTGGGCAGGCCTGAGCCCAAAGTGGGTGGGTGCGACAACCCCATCCCTAACATGCCCCCTGTCCTGCCTCAGCCCTTCCAGCATGGTATCAGTCCCCCCCCCCCCCCACCCAGGTGATCGGGGGATCACATAACTCCACTCTCCTGACTTCCCCTCCTGATACCTTTAAATCCCTTAGGGCAGAGACCAGCTGGGAGTCCGGTGGAGGACTTCAGGCATTGGACCAGCCACCTGCAGGCTCAAGTGACATTGGAGAGGGCCTTTTCCATCTATAAAGAGGCAGCGTTGCCGCAATGTTCCTAGACCAGCTGGGACCTGGGAGACTGGCCACCTACAAGCTCGAGTGACGTTAGATAGGGGCCTTTTCCATCTTTAAAGAGGTGACCTTGCTGCAGTGTCCTTAGACCAGCTGGAAGTCTGGTGGAGGAGTGCAGGCATTGGACTGGCCACCTGCAGGCTCGAGTGATGTCGGAGAGGGGCTTTTCCATCTCAGAACATGGGTGTGGGTGAGTGGCCATGGGTGCGTGCCCGAAGGGGCATGACCAAAGTGGCAGGTCCTGCCCCTTTGAAGCCCCTTTGGAGCTACTGAGGAGCACGGAGCATGGCACTCTGCTCCGCTCCTATGGGGAAATGAAAAGGTGGAGGGAACAGGAAGTTACCATTGTCAGTTAAGGGACCTATGGACCTGCACATACAGATGGCATCATCAACTGCAACCACAGTGGCTCCTTCCTCTGCTGAAATGTCTGTTTCTCCCGGGGCCCTACCCCTCCCCCACAACCAGCCATAATAACAGATTTGACTGATGCTTCTAGTTGATAGAGCACCTTGGCTCATTCTGATCTTCCAGTTGTAGAAGAAGCCACTAAAGAGGTTCTTGGACCCATAGTAAAAGTAAAAGGATTGACTCCTGTTCCTCTTTCATACTCTTCTCTAGCTGACTCAATGACTCCTGTTCCTCTTTCATACCCTTCTCTAGCTGACTCAATGTCTCCTGCTGTGAAACAGGAAGTTTCTTTAAAAGTTATATATGATGTACTGTTTAAGATGGACAAATATCTTCAAGATACTTTCCGCATTATTTTCGAAAGAGAAAGACACCCATATTTCAACCCAAATCGGGAGATGGGCGTCTTTCTCCCATGGGCGCCCAAATTGGTATAATCGAAAGCCGATTTTGGGCGTCTTCAACTGCAATCTGTCACGGAAACAGCCAAAGTTGACGGGGGCGTGTCGGAGGTGTGGTGAAGGCGAGACTGGGGTGTGTTTATCGGCCGAGGAGAGATGGGCGTCCTCGGCCGATAATCGAAAAAAGAAAGGCGTTTTTAGCGTGAATTTGGGTCACTTTTTTGGACCCTTTTTTTTCACGAACAAGTCCCAAAACAGTGCCCTAAATGACCAGATGACCACCAGAGGGAATCGGGGATGACCACCCCTGACTCCCCCATTGGTCACTAACCCCCTACCACCAAAAAAAAAACTTTAACAACATTTTTTTTCCAGCCTGTATGCCAGCCTCAAATGCCATCACAGTAGTATGCAGGCCCCTGGAGCAGTTGTTAGTGGGTGCAGCGGACTTCAGCTAGGTGGACCCAGGCTCATCCCCCCCCCCTACCTGTTACACTTGTGGTGGTAAATGGGAGCCCTCCAAACCGCCCCCAAAACCTACTGTACCCACATTTAGGTGCCCCCCTTCACCCATAAGTGCTATGGTAATGGTGTAGAGTTGTGGGGAGTGGGTTTGGGGGGGATTTGGGGGGCTCAGCACCCAAGGGAAGGGAGCTATGGACTTCAGAGGTATTTTCCTTTTTTAAAATTGTTACTAGTGCCCCCTAGGGTGCTCGGTTGGTGTCCTGGCATGTGAGGGGGACCAGTGTACTACGAATCCTGGCCCCTCCCATGACCCAATGCCTTGGATTTGTTCGTTTTTGAGCTGGGCACCTTCGGTTTCCATTATCGCTGAAAAATGATACTGCCCAGCTCAAATCCGCACAAATCCGATGCATTTGCCCGGCACAAACTGTATTATCGGAAAAAACATGGATGCCTATTTTTTTTTGAAAATACGGTTTGTCCCGCCCCTTCACGTACCTGTTCTCGGAGATAGACTCCCATGGAGATGGGTGTTCGATTATGCCCCTCTTTGACACTTTATAGCAAGTTTACTTATGAGACATCTGAAAAGTTTGCTGAATGTGATATAAAGACGGAATTTATGCAGAAGGATTTGGAAAAATTTGTGCCAGGCAGCGGTTGTTTCTGCAATTTGCATTTTCTAAATTTCTGAGTTATTATTTGTCCCAGATGGAACTCTTTAAAATGTATAAGAAAGAAGTTGTACAAATAGCTTTTGATATTGTGGATAAAAAGTGTATCTAATTATTTGCCTAGAGCTATAAGATCAGTTAATCAGGAGGGTGACTTAATTCCCTAGATAGTTTGGATCTTACTACTACTACTACTACTTGACATTTCTAAAGCGCTACCAGGGTTACGCAGCGCTGTACAATTTAACATAGAAGGACAGTCCCTGCTCAAGGAGCTTACAATCTAAAAGACAGGTGTACAATCTAAAAACAAGTATAGAGTATAGAGTCTGTCTGATAGGGAATACTATAATTCACAAAAGGTTAGGTGCCGAAAGCAGCATTGAAGAGATGAGTTTTAAGCAGAGATTTGAAAATGGGTAGGGAGGGGGCTTGGCGTAGGGGTTGAGGAAGATTGTTCCAGGCAAAGGGTGAGGCAAGGCAGAATGAGCGGAGCCTGGAGTTGGCAGTGGTGGAGAAGGGAACTGAGAGGAGGGATTTGTCCTGTGAGCGGAGGTTACGGGTGGGAACATAGGGGGAGATGAGGGAGGAGAGGTAGTGAGGAGCCGCAGACCGGGTGCATTTGTAGGTAAGGAGGAGAATCTTGAATTGTATGCGGTATCTGATCGGAAGCCAGTAAAGTGACTTGAGGAGAGGGGTGATGTGAGTATATCGGTTCTGGCGGAATATTAGACGGATTGAAGGGGGGATAGATGGCTAAGTGGGAGGCCGGTGAGGAGTAAGTTGCAGTAGTCAAGGCGAGAGGTAATGAGAGCGTGGACGAGAGTTCGTGTGGTGTGCTCAGATAGGAAAGGGCGAATTTTGCTGATGTTGAAGAGGAAGAAGCGACAGGTCTTGGCAGTCTGTTGGATATGCACAGAGAAGGAGAGGGAGGAGTCAAAGATGACTCCGAGGTTGCGGGCAGATGGGACGGGGAGGATGAGGGTGTTATCAACTGAGATGGAGAGTGGAGGAAGAGGAGAGATGGGTTTAGGTGGAAAGACGAGGAGCTCGATTTTGGACATGTTCATTTTTAGGTGGCGGTTGGACATCCAGGCAGCAATGTCGGATAAGCAGGCCGATACCTTGGCCTGGGTCTCCGCGGTGATGTCTGGTGTGGAGAAATATAGCTGGGTGTCATCAGCATAAAGATGATACTGAAAACTATGAGATGAGATCAGTGAGCCTAGGGAGGAGGTGTAGATTGAGAAGAGAAGGGGTCCAAGGACAGATCCCTGGGGAACTCCAACAGATAGTGGGATGGGAGTGGAGGAAGATCCATGAGAGTGTACTCTGAAGGTGCGGTGGGAGAGATAAGAGGAGAACCAGGAGAGTACAGAGCCCTGGAACCCAAAAGAAGACAATGTGGCAAGAAGTAGATCATGATTGACAGTGTCAAACGCAGCGGATAATTTCGAGGATGAGGATGGAATAGTGGCCTCTGGATTTGGCGAGGAGCAGGTCGTTGCAGACTTTAGAGAGTGCTGTCTCTGTCGAGTGTAGAGGGCGAAAGCCGGATTGAAGTGGATCTAGGATGGCATGAGAGGAGAGAAAATCAAGGCATCGACTGTGAACGGCGCGTTCAAGTATTTTGGAGAGGAAGGGGAGGAGAGAGATGGGGCAGTAATTGGAGGGGCAGGTAGGGTCAAGTGATGGTTTTTTAAGGAGAGGTGTGACTACGGCGTGCTTGAAAGTGTCAGGGACAGTTGCAGTGGAGAGAGAAAGGTTAAGGATGTGACAGATGGAGGGGGTGACAGTATGGGAGATGGTGTTAAGTAGGTTGGTGGGGATGGGATCAGAGGAACAGGTGGTGCATTTCGAGGAGGAAAGAAGGCGGGAGGTTTCATCCTCGGTGATCTCAGGAAAGGAGGAGAAAGAGGCAATGGTTGGTTGGTTGTTGGATAGGGCTACAGGCTGAGGAGGAGGTGGCTTGGTAGTGAACTCAAGGTTGATTTTTTGTACCTTGTCGCGGAAGTAGTCAGCCAGTGATTGAGGAGAGAGTGAGAGGGGAGTTGGAGTGGGGGGCACTTTGAGGAGGGAGTTAAGGGTGGTGAAGAGACGACGAGGGTTGGAGCTGAGAAAATTGGTCAGTTGGGTGTAATAGTCCTGTTTTGCAAGGAATAGGGAGGAATGGAAAGAGGATAGCATGAATTTGTAGTGAAGGAAATCTGAATGGGTACAAGATTTCCTCCAAAGGCGTTCAGCGGATCAGGTGCAGGAGCGAAGGTAGCGGATGCAAGGGGTCAGCCAAGGCTGGGAACTAGAACGCTTCGTGGGACGGGAGATGGATGGAGCGAGGGTGTCCAAAGCAGAGGAGAGAGCGGCATTGTAGGCAGAGACCGCTTTGTCTGCCGTCTCGGAGGACATGATGGAGGGGAGGAGGTTAGCGATACTAGAGGATAGAGTGGGGGGGGTCAATAGCCTGGAGATTCCTGGAGGTGGTAGTTAAAGTTGGACGGGGCGGAGGGGGGGGGGGGTGAAGAAGTGTGAACGTGATCAGGTGATGATCGGAGAGAGGGAGAGCAGAAGCGTGGAAATTGGAGGGTGAGCCGGAGGAGGAGAGGACTAGGTCAAGACAATGGCCGTCACGGTGAGTGGGGGTGGTGGAGGACAGCTGGAGGTTGAAGGAGGATGTTAGGGTGAGGAACTTAGAAGCGTTAGGGTCGGATGGGTCATCAACGTGAATGTTAAAGTCTCCGAGAATGAGGGACGGAGATGAGGGTTCAAGAAAGACAGAGCGCCACGCATCAAAGTCGGTGAGGAAGGAAGAGAAGGATTTTTCAGGGGGGCGGTAGATGACTGCGACTCTGAGTGGCAGCGGGTGGAATAGCCGGATGGAGTGGGCTTCAAAGGATGAGAAGCAGTGAGACTGCGGTAGGGGTTGGGGTTGGAAACTACAGGAGGGTGAGAGTAGTAGTAGTAGTCACCCGCGGATAGCAGGAGGAGGAGCAGGAGAATGCGGAGGAGGTTGGGGGAGGTCGGGCGGCGAAGGCGACGAAGATGAGGTGTACTAAGGAGGAATGGGGATGGGTTAATGGCAGGAAGGAACTGTTGAAGGTTAAGAGCTAGGAAGGAGGTGGGGACAGGAGGGATGGTGAGGTGGTGGGGGGTGAGGATGAATAGGGTATTGCCATGGCGGGCAGGGCGGGAGGGCGGGAGGGCAGCGAGTTCTAGTGGTAGTCAGCGGGAGTGGGGGGGAGAGGAGATTAGGAAGGGACAGGGCAAGGAAGAGAACGTGGACAGGGGCCATAGTAGTGACTGAGGTGTGACAGGTGACTATGTAGTGACTGAGGTGATAGGCAGTTAACAGGTGTTAACAGGCGGCTAAGTGGTGACTGAGGTGACTGAGGTGTTAAGTAGATAGATGGAGCTGGAAAGCTGGATTTGGACTGGCGAGTAGGTGAGTCAATGGCTGACAAGCTAGCAGGCAGGTAGGTAAGTCAATGGCTGAGAGGCTTGCGAGCAGGCAGGTAGGTTACTCGATGTGTTAACAGGCAGGCGGGTAGCAGCTGGAACAAGCGGTCAGGAACAAGCTGGGGTAGCTGGACAGGAGCAAGCTGGAACAAGTTGGAACGGGTCGTAGCAAGCCGGAACAAGCAGGAGCAAGATGGACTGGAGCAAGCTGGACCAAGTTGGAACAAGTCGTAACAAGCCGGAACAAGCAGGAACAAGCTGGGACAAACACGCTGGGACAGACGGACTGGCACAAGCGGGTCATGCAGGAACGGATGGATCAAGCTGGAACAAGTTGGAACAAGTCGTAGCAAGTCGGAACAGCAGGAACAAGATGGACAGGAGCAAGCTGGAACAAGCCGGAACAAGTCGTAACAAGCTGGAACAAACGGACTGGCACAAGCGGGTCATGCAGGAATGGATGGAACAAGCTGGGTAGGCTGGGATGGACGGACTGGAACCGGGAGTAAGTTGGATCGGCAGACTGGAACAGGCTGGGATCGGGAGGACTGAAACGAGCTGGAAGACGCTGGAGCAGATGGATTGGAGCAAGCAAGGAGAATCTGGATCTGGATCAGGCAGATTGGAACGGGGACTGGAACAAACTGGAGCACACTGGAACACACTGGAGTCGAAGGACTGGAACACGCAGGGGGAAAGCTGGGTCTGCGGACTGGACCACACTGGAGTCGATGGACTGGAACATGCAGGAGGAAGGCTGGATCTGCTGAAGTCTCTACTTCCTTCAGCCACCTCCGCTCTTATTTCTTGTCTGCGGAGTTTTCTTCGTAACCTACTGAGCCCCTGGCGGTGCTGCAGCTGTGGTTCCCGAGCGCTCCATCTTACAAGATTCCTAGAATCCTCTAAAGAGGGTATTGAGAAGCGTGCTACATTGCTTGTATCTTTTTCCTCTATTGATAAGAAAATGGCAGTTTTGAAAGCTTATTTAAAAAAAAAAAAAAAGGATGAACCCTTTTTACAGACAAAAAGTCCCAGTTTTTCCAGATGTATCTAGGCCAACGCATTTCCTTCAGCTGAAGACTAAGGTTTTGCCTGCTGGAGACAACTTTTACCTAAAATTTCCATGTAAATGCCTAATTACATACAAAAGCAAATCATATATATTTTTGGATCCTTCTCATTTAGAATGATTTCCAGGGCTTTTTTTGAGGGGGTACTTGGGGGTTCTGAGTACCAGCACCTTTTCCATTGTCTGCTAAAATTAACCCATGGTCCCCAAGTTTTAATGAACGTGCTCAGGCTCTGCACACCAATTCTGCCTTGTCATAGATTCTTTGACAGGTTGCAGGGGGCCTGGCTATTGTGGGGTGGATCTCTCAGTGATCACCCCAACTCTGAAGGGTGGCCTGGCATTTGAGTACTGGCACCTTTTTCACACTGATTATTTCTGTCTACTAAGGTGGCTATATCTGAGTAACAATTGTATTACTATTTGGTTGGTTGTTTAGGGTATAATATTTAATTTTCCGAGGTCTACACTAGAAGTAGTTTTCTTTTTCCGTATTTTGTTTTTCCTATGGATTCCAGCCATATCTCGAGATGTGGGCGTTTTGCAGAGATGATATGTTTGTTTTGTATCTTTGATTAGTTACTTTGGCATTTCTTATATTGTTATGGATGTAAATTCTATAAATGTAATTAAAAAAAAATCCGTTAGGGCTTCGCCGGCAGCAACCCATTCCCCTTGCTCGGACCAGCTTCAAGCCTTCCCACTAATGCAACTTCCTGGTCCTGCGAACCTCAGTACTGTGTGGATAGTGTCTCTGAATATCCTTACAGACTCCTTCAGTACTATATGGATGGAATAGTGCTTTGATCATACGGGCGGAATAACGCAGAGCTCTGAGGTATTCCCTGGCGTTCTCTTTGCTGCGCCAGGGCCCTCTCTTCATGCTGTGCTGGTAAATGAGGGCGGTAGTCCGGCACTAGTGGCCTCTAGCACCCAAATTTACCTTTGATTATCAGCCTTTTAGTTTTAGATCTTCACAAACTCTAGCTTTCTTGATAAACACACTTAGTAGCTTTTATTTAAGTTATAGAATGTTGCAAATACTTAAGTTTGAAATGTCCGTAGCAGATAAATTAGGATCCAATCTTCATACAAGCAAAATTAGGTCCATTCTTAAAAAAATATTTTAAAATGTTTATTAATAACATCTACTCTCTTTTTATTTAATCTCTGAGCGTATTTTACTGTTTTTATTTCTAATGATTATAAATCTTTTGTGTATTATCAGATAAACGTAGTTTACTCTGTTTCAATACTCTGCAGTTTACAGACTTGCCAATTAATGGTGGTTCTTGTTATTGCAATTTATTTTATTACTATATATGTATATAATAATTTTCAATAAATTTATTGGACAAAGAAACAGAATATTGCTTTACTTGGCTCTTTTACTGATTCAGAGTTCACTTCAAATAGTCTTGCAGGACTTCAGTTATTCAGCACATCTGTTTTATTCTTAATAGCCTCTCACTGCTGACGATACTGCAGAAGGCATCTTGAGAAACACACTGGGCTTGTTAGCAGTTTCTGAGATTCCCCCTTTAATAATTAGTCATCTTTTTACTGTTTCTGTCCCTCTTAGAACGTACACATGCTCTGATCTCCACATCGCACATCAGCACACACAAGCCCTTTCTGTGCTTTTTCTGAAATGTACTTTATTGAATAAATGTAGCCCATTTACTCACAGTTGTAGCTTGCTGAAGAGACTTCCAATTTCTGGAGGCTGTAGCTGGAGTTGAAGGTGGAATTTTAAAGAGAAAAAGCTTTATGGCAGAGGTGGGAGAACTGGCAGGTAGATGGAAGTAGTTTCAGAGGTGAGAATGGGATGTTGAGTTGTGCAATAGTAGTCAAAAAGAGGAGTTCAGAGCAGAGATAGTAAAGACAATCAGGAAATGATAACAGGCAGACAAAGGACTCAAGCCACTGAGAGAGAGAGAGGAGGAGGTCTTTGCAGGGGAAAGACCACTAGGAGTAAACACTAAGCAGGGGTAGCTGCAGTATGTATGCGATTACATTACCCACAATGCATTGTTAACATACCATGATAGGAAGTAACTGCAGCACTAAAATCCTAAGAAGTGAGAATAACATTAAACACATTTTTGAGTGGCACTATAAAGAGTATTGCAAGGCTACAGGGGGCAGAACATCAGGTAAAGCATCCAAAGTCTTGGCCCTCATTATTTTGAGAATGCAGAATCAGTCTGTTTTTGGGTGGCCGCTCTGCAATTGCCATGCAAATAAAGGACTGTTGAAGGCTGTGTGAACTCAGGGTTTCCTCCTCTTCCTTGCAGAATGGAGCAGCAGAACTCAAAAACAGAGGTGGGGGACGAGCCCTGCAAAGACCCAAGCCCTATGGAAGAGCAGCTGACAGATCTTACCAGCAGGTGAGCTCAGTGGATTAAGGACTGGTCCTGTGGTAGGGCCCTTATTAGATTCTGTGACACCCTTGCTGGTACCACAGAGCCACCATGATGGTTGCTGATATAAGTAAGAACCAGACCCACCATAGAATGGCAACAGTATTTTCTCCATGTCTTCTCCCCCCAGGAGGAAGTATGGTATGTGGGGGGTCAATGGTTCCCTCAGGTCACTGTTCTTCTCCACTCACTGTTGGCTCTTTATTTCTGCAGAATGGGCCTAGAAGACTTGTCTTATAATGTTAGCGTGTATCCAAGACCAGTAAACAAGCTAGGGCCAGGAGCAGAAATTTGGAAAGGGGCTCAAAAGCCCCCCAGTGGGCTGTAACTCCTTCAGATTTAGTCAGGTCTGATGCCCCAAATAGCATGGAGGCCCAAGGCAACTGCCTGTTTGCACCCACCAAATGGCAGCCTTGTGTGTATCTCAGAAATGTTTCTCATGCTTACTCTTTCCTTTTGTGGAGGAAGTAACCTAGTGGTTAGTGCAGTGGACTTTGATCCTGGGGAACTGAGTTCAATTCCCACTGCAGTTCCTTGTGACTCTGGGCAAGTCACTTAACCCTCCATTGCCCCTGGTACAAAATAAGTACCTGAATATATGTAAACCGCTTTGAATGTAGTTGCAAAAACCTCAGAAAGGCGGTATATCAAGTCCCATTTTCCTTTCCCTCATTTTGTCTCTGTCACTCTTTCTCCCATCTGTTTCTCTGTCTGACTTTTCTTTCTCAGGTTGCGTGTCAACTCAGATGGTGCTGCTACCCATCAAAAGCGTGCAGGGAACAGTTCGATCTCCAGGGTGGTTTCCCCTTTCACAGACTCCGGAAAGCTCCCTTTCCCCATGACTTACCCAGGACCTAAGAGACTGCTGTCAGCAGACAGGTAACTGTCCTCCCTCTTGTCTGCAGACTGCAGTGACACATCTCCTGTGCAAGTGGTGTCTCTGCACTCATGCCCAATGCTCTTTGTGTTAAGTCTTTTATAAGAACACTTTCTTTTGAATGATATATTTCTAAATTTACAGACAGTCTCTGGCATGCACTGGAGGCCAGGAAAAGCGATGCATATCAGACACCCCTACGAAGGGGCATGGATCCCCTAAAGTTTGGCATGGGATCAACACAGAGCATCAGGGAACAGAGAAATGTGCTACAGTGGAAGTTGACAAGGTATGCAGTCGAGGATTTACTATAGAGCTGAGTGCTCCTATGTCATCTTTGTTCATGAACGTGCAGGGACTGTGCAAAAGGACTGAGCAGGGGCGTAGCCACGGGTGGGCCTGGGCCCACCCAATTTGGGCTCAGGCCCACCCAACAACGGAGCACCCAATGGGCCTTCTTTCCCCTCCGTCGGGCAGCGTGCGCCAGCCTAACTGTACTACAAAGCTGCACGGCACCGGGTCCGTCAGCATGCTGCCGCTAGCTCCTAGCTTGTCATCTTTCGGCAGAGGTGTTAGTTCTGCTGCTAAATCTGCAGCGGATCCACGCGGTGCCAGGGCTGTCTCTCTGTACGCTGCTGCGACTGCTTCCTCTGCGCTAGCCCCGCCTCTTCAGAAAGAGTATCGGAGGTGAGGCGGGGCTAGCGCAGAGGAAGCAGTCGCAGCAGCGTACAGAGAGACAGCCCTGGCACCGTGTGCATCCGCTGCAGATTTAGCAGCAGAACTAACACCTCTGCCGAAAGATGACAAGGTAGGAGCTAGCGGCAGCATGCTGACGGACCCGGTGCCGTGCAGCTTTGTTGTACAGTTAGGCTGGCGCTGCCCGACGGAGGGAGGGGAAAGAAGGCCCATTGGGTGCCGGTAGGTGGTGCCGGAGAAACCTGCAGCGGTGGCTTGGGGGGGGGGGGTTCGGGGCAGTGGGTAGCCAGACAGCCAATTTTGGGGAGAGGGGGGAGAGAGAAAATTTTGTGCCCACCCACTTTGTGCTCAGGCCCACCCAAAATTGGCTGTCTGGCTACGCCACTGGGACTGAGGCCCAGATGCATCAACCAAACGTTAAAAAATAAGAATCGTAAAAGTGCTTAACGATTTTTAAAAAACGAGGAATGCACTACAAAAACACTCCAGAAATGTTCGGATCAGTATTGCAAAGTAGGATGTATCACAGAATCGTTAAACCCGTCGTTAATCAGCGCCTTAAGCATGCGCAGAGCAGCCCAAGCGTTATGCTGGCTGCTCTGCACATGCCACAAAGGCCCAGCTGTCAAAACAAAAAAAAAACCCCCACAAACACGTGTGTTTCGGGAGGGGGCAAAGGCACTCGTCATGAGCGTCCCGTATGGACGCCTTGCCCCCACCCCCCGCTGCTCCCCGCTTCCACCACCCCCCCCCCGCACGAAAAATCTCCAATTTTAGCAGCCCCGGGCCGGCCCTCCTCCCTTCCTGTATTCTCTCACACTAGCTCCGCCTCCTGCCATGCTCCGGTCCCGTGCCCCGCCCCCGCTGCCCCCCCTTTGGTCGTTTACCTATGTCAGAGGAGGGCGGGCCCAGGAAGAAAGAAGGGACGTCTGAGGAGGCCTTCTGACTCGCCGATCAGCTGTTCTTGCCCGTGCAGCAGAGGTGACAGGCGCTGCACGGGCCGGTAAGGCAAAGGGGGGGGGGTCGTTGGAGGGGGGAAGCGGCAGCCACGACCAAAGGGGGGGGCGGCGGGGGCGGCGGGGGCGGGACGCTCATGACGAGTGCCTTTGCCCCCTCCCGATCCTTTTTTTTTTTCTTTTTTGGTGCTGAGGGAGAGGGGAGCAGCGGCTACCTGGGGCGTCAATAAAGGACGCCCCTGACGTGTTTTCGCCCCCCCCAGTTATTTTTTTAATTGGATTTTGTAAACTTCTAGCAGACAGACAGCCCTAACGAGAGGTACAGACTCTCGTTAGATTTCACGGTGTTCTCCTGCGTTAAACGAATCGGAAAAGGTTAGTGCATGTCATTTCAAAGGGATTTGTAGAAGAATTGCTCATCTGCATTCAGTTTTCGTTAGCTGCTACTGTCGTCGGAAAATAGGCTTTAGTGTATGGAAAGGATAGGAAATTCTTCCTTGAGGGCTCATTTAACGATGAAAAACGTTTAGTGCATCTGGGCCTGAGTGTTCCTGTGAGACATTCTGCCATGAGACAGTGGAACTGTTTAGCAGAAACACATATTTTGCATCTAATTCTCTCTCTCTTTTTCTCCTGTGGATAGGATGTGACTAAAAATATGAACTCAGTATTCAAGGAGCTCCTGGGAAAGACAGCTGTGAAAAAGCAGGGGGACGAGGAGGGGATGGATTCCATCCCAGAACCTTCTGGCATGGATTCTTCACAGCCCACCACTGGCAGGAAGGGAATAGCATCAGGGGGTGGCAGGATGGCCTTCGGATTGAGGAGCAAAGGCCTATTCAAGCCCAGCGGAGGGGCCCAGGCCAATAACGGCCCACAGCCGGAATAGCCAAAACATGAACTCTCTTACCTCAGGTCAGGAATGTACACTGCTTCTTGTAGAAGACCCATGCCACCCCAGGCACTTTGAATTGAAGGCTGGAGGTTCATTTCTTATGACTGAACATATATGAAGAAAACGCAGGATGCATGTATGGTTGGCCAGCTCTTTCTCCTGCATTTTGATGGTTAAGAACATAAAAACAACTAAGCTGGGTCAGATCAGTGGTCCTCTAGCCCTGCATTTTGCCTTCAACAGTAGCCTTGGTGTTATTAGTAACACTCACAGATCATAATACAGCCACCGTTAGCACTTAGATGGAGATGGCATTTGGTGGGGGAGCAGGGAAGGGTTATGAGAAAGCCCCCTCCCCCATTCCAAAATAGCAGAATACAATATTTCATGAACTGAGTTCTATAAAGCAGTTGCTCCCAACCTCTGATCCATGAGACCGTCATAGGGGTCTTCAAGATGCAAGAAAGGGATAAAAGACTCCTACTACTACTTAACATTTCTAGAGTGCTACTAGGGTTACGTAGCGCTGTACAAATTCCCAGAGTTTCTTCACAAGAATAGTTCTAAGGTTGCATGGGGTTAGACATGTGGGCTGGAAACACCTAAAGACCTGGCGGCGGAATTGACTCAGCCACACAGGCTAGAGACAGCCAGAGCTGTGGGGACAGAACTCAGGAGAAGTGTTGGTGATGGTACCAGTAGCAGCCAGTAGGGACTGAGAACAACAAGTACATTAGCAATAGATGAGAGACAGAGAGTGGTGGGGATGGGCTGGAAAGACAGAAAGTGTTTGGTAGGGCTGGAGAGGGGAGACAGAGAGATAGTGGTACAGCTGGGGAGGTGGAGAGAGAATGGTAGGACTTGGGAGGGGGGGGGTATAGGGTGGTAAGGCTAGAGAGCGTGGAGGGAGAGAGCAAGTAGTGGGAACAGGCTGAGGGTGGGGGAGGTGAAGAAAAATATAGTGGTGGGTATTGATTGGTTGTCCTCAAACCTTTTGGTGGTTGATAAGGGGCCTGCTTAACCAAAATGGTTGACAACTCTTGCTGGAAAGTAGAGCTCTGTGCCCAAGTAAAGCATCCACTTCTAACACAGATTCTGCATTTGCACAGTATGAAAGGTCACCACCCTTTCTTCTCAACCTCAACACTCCTCATTGTTCACCCCAACTTTTTAAGCTTTTGAAAATCACTTGAACTGTTTAGAAAAGGAGTAACAGGAATGCCCTCCCTTTCTGTTGTTTTCCCTAGAGGATGGTAGTGTCCCTTTGAATTAAGGAATGGCTGGTGGTCTTTGGGCAAGGAGGGGGACGTATATGGGTTGTATGTGGGAAGGAGGAAGATGCAGGATTAGATTTTGTGGAGCACGAAGAAGCTGAGATATGTATGAAACACCCTCTAACCTCTACTTTTCAGCAAGGCTGCTAGAGCTTGGAAAGTTGACAAGGCAAAGGGCCATGGGCACAATATTAAAAAAAAAAAAAAAAGCTGAACTCCTAAGTTTGGTCTCCTAAATTTGTGTCCTATTTTCAGCCAGAGTTTGGAGCCTGAGTTTTCCTCTGAAAATACATCTTAATGTAGTTATAAATTTCGACCTGCCATTGGTTTGTCTAGATTTATTGAGCCTAGTGCTGAAATCAGTGCTAAGCTCATAACCTTTTTCCCTGCCCTAAATCTGCCCCTGTTGCCACCCACATTTTGTGCTCTTCTTTATAGGCGTTTATTGAAATTTTGAGATTAAAGTTAGGTCTTCAACCCTAATAAATTTTAAAAGAGGCCAATCTAGGAGCATAACTCTCATAGGGGCCCTTTTACTAAACCACGTTAAGTGCTAACATGCGTGTAACATAGGAAAAAGGCCTACTGCAAAATGTGTTAAAGCATTTTGTGGTAGTTTACCATTTTTTAAATAATATTTTTTGGGAGGGGGTGTGTCATGAGTGGAAATGGGTGTAGAACCATTATCCAGCTAGTACCTGCAGTGTGTGTGTGTACCACAGAAAGGCGGTATATCAAATCCATGGCCTCTTTAGTGGGCTCTGATTAGTGTACACTAACTGGATAACATGGACTTGGGAACACTTAGGGTCTCCTAAATAAGCGGTAAGTGATCCTGTATTATTTTTTGCAAGTCTTGTGCACCAATGGAAAGATTAGTGCAGGACCTGTAAAAAAATTTTTTTAAAGCCTTAAAAATGTGCCACAGTAAATCTGGGCCTAGCGTGTGGAAAGTCCTGCATTAACATGTGCAAAGTCCAGACTGCATGCCTGACTTTGGGCATTTTTTGTTGTAAACCTCATAGCTGCCCTTGCTGGCCACCTTGTGGTATATTAAGCATGATAACATAAATACATTTTGCTGTGCCATAATAAAAGGGCCCCATAGTTAGAAACAAAATCCTTTGAATATCATCAGGCCTAGTGCTTTTGGGGTTAACCTTAGGAGCAAAATCCTTTGAATATCATCAGGCCTAGTTCTTTTGGGGTTAAGGTTAGGAACACAACAGAAACACATCTCCAGAGGATTCAGGCAAAGATGTCATTTATTTGTATTTACAGTTTTATTGTCAGTTCCTCCCATTCCTCTTCTCTGTGCCCTGCAGGGTCAGCAGAAGGGAATTAGTGCCCCACAGACATAGTCAGTCATCCAGTGAAACCTCTGTCCATATATGTGGGGCTCTCCCTTCCAGCCATTATGCTCTATAACTGAGATGATCAGAGAGCTCCATTTCATCAGTGACAGGCTGAACCCTCTCTACTTTTACCCCCATTGCATCTCTGGGTCTTGTTCCAGTTTCTCATGCGCAAAGCAGAATTACAAACCATAGATGCACTGGGAGTAAAACCAGAACTGGCTCAGCTTGGCATTCCTGACCTGGAGCCAGTTAGTCATTCTTGGAATAACCAAGAGGGCTGCCAGAACTATCCGTCACTTCCCAACTGCTTCACCCGCCACTCATGGATAAAGAACGATCCTCCATGCAGGAAATGAAAGAAGGAAATATGAAGGGGGAAATGTGAGCCTTTATCTCCCTACAGAGTCAGCATGGGACTGTGTGGTT
Organism: Microcaecilia unicolor; assembly: GCF_901765095.1. Taxonomy (NCBI): domain Eukaryota; kingdom Metazoa; phylum Chordata; class Amphibia; order Gymnophiona; family Siphonopidae; genus Microcaecilia; species Microcaecilia unicolor. Next base: position 263,988,773 of record NC_044032.1, on the reverse strand, counting down.
GAGTTTGGGAGTGGATTAAAGAGCCCCTGCCAGGTTCCTTTCCCTATGTGTTGACATCTCTCCTTCCCTAGGCCTCTTTTCTGAGAGCCACACGAATGCCGCTGAAGACCTTTCCAAGAGCATCAAAGATGGGGTCGCAGAAGGTTGCCACGCACAGCGCATAGAAGCGACTCACACACTGCACCTCAATCAGGTAGCTCTTTATGCATGGCACCACTGCCCAGATGTGACAGAAGGAGAGGCATGCGAAGAGAAAGCCCCAGAGCAGCGCCAGGGGGGCCCCCAGCACTGCTGACAGCAACCGATAGCACCAGTATTTTGTGACCGTGAATACGGTGTTGCTGGTCCTCCACACCCCATCAAAGCTATGGGTACCATCCGGTTCTGCAATGACATCTTCAAAATCCACCTACAGGGGGAAAAAATAATAAATAGAAAATAGAGAGAAAGAAGGACAAGACCAGTTCAGCATATTAACTTGCCTACATCTGGGCTCTGTTGCGACCTCTCTTAGTCATGTTTCTTTTCTGACTTTGTAATTTTTTTTACACTTCTCATGGAGAATTAAAGGTATGCATCTTTTATCATAATCTTGTCCTATGTGTGTGTTTGCGTATACATTTTAAATTTTATCAGCTGTCTTTGCTGTATTCATGGTTTAGATGTTTAAGCATGATGCTTGCATGGGGTGAGGTGGAGAGCTCTGATGACAAATCAGTGCACTTGCACCACTTGCTCTTTATTTAGGTTTACAGAAGCACATAAACTAATCTAATCTGATATAAGCATTTTTATTCCGCTTAACCAAAATTAGGTTCAAGGTGGATTACAGTAAGAAGAAATGTTAAAAAAAAAAAAAAAACATTAAACAAATACTAAGCAGGTCAAAAGAGTTTGTAACATTAAGCACTTAGTAGATAATGATCGAACAAATAAGATTTCAATAACTGTCTGAATGTAAGATAGTATTCAGGGCTCCTTTTACCAAGCTGCGGCAAAAGAGGGCCTACACTGGTGTCAACGTGTTTTTCACTCAAGCTGAGGCCCCCTTTTACTGCAGCGTGTAAAAGGGAAGTCTCTCTTTCCTGCAGGAAATGGCCGTGTGGCAAGTAAAGCCATTTCAGGGGGTGAGCCCTTACCACCACACTAGGCGTGCTATGGGTGGGAAGTACTGCCAGGCTGCTGTTATAGCCAGGCAGTACTTCCTGTTTAGTGAGTGGTAAGCCTACGTTGGGCTTACCGCCGCTTAGTAAAAGGGGCCCTCAATTTCTTTGAGGGATTTCAGAATAATCCACTATTTCTGGGATGGGCGGGACAAATTGTTCTTTTGGCCACTGTCGGAGACAGGGTGCTAGGCTCGATGGACCCTTGGTCTGTCCCGGCATGGCGATGCTTATGCACTTATGTACTTAAATCAGGCCTCTGCCTACAATCAACTTAGTCTAGTGGTGGATTTTTGTTTATTATTATTATTTTTTATTTATTAACTTTTTTTCAGAAAAGTAACATATACGACTGCATATATATCAGCTCAATAAACACCACAAATAGAATACACCCCAGGACCCTCCCCATCCATCCCTCCCGAACCCTCCCCCAGGGAGTCATGGTGCCATAGTCACCGGGTGCACAGACCCGACTGAAATCTCCAGTGCTCCTATGGTTGCCAGATTTTAGAGAAAGACAATAAACGACCACGTGTCAATGCAGTCAATTTGGACATTTGAAAAAGAAAATCCACTTTTTGAACAATATGCAGCATAGACGGCAATGTTTTTTGTTTCTAGTTACTACTACTACTACTACTTAACATTTCTAAAGCACTACTAGGGTTACGCAGCGCTGTACAGTTTCGCAAAGAAGGACAGTCCCTGCTCAAAGGAGCTTACAATCTAAAGGATGAAATGTCAAGTTGGGACAGTCTATTGCTGCTGTAAAGAAATGTATTGCCAACTTATGTTGTTTGACAGTGATTTCCAATGGCTTAAAATGCAACAGGCAGAACGCTACCTGCCGTGGATATGGCTTTTGTAGTACCTGTTGTACCAAATCCAAAACAGACATCCAGTAAGACTGAGCCACATTGCATGCCCACTGAATATGTAAGAACATACCCCTTTCCCCACAGTTTCTTCAACACTGATCAGAAGCCCGAGGACACATGTTTTAACCTCTCAGGAGTATAGTACCAGTAATAGAAAATTTTGAAACTATTTTCCAGAGAGGTTACTAGGCACTGAGGGTTTAAGCAAGTACTTAAAACCTTTTCCCCAGATCTCTGGGGGAAAGGTGGCTCGTGGTGGATTTTTGACATAGGGAGTTTGAAGGAATTGTTTAAAGCAAGTTTTCTGAGATAAACGAAGAGATCTGTCTGAGGAATACAGAGAGATTCATAAACAGAGGTATTCAGGTGCCAAACCTTGTAGGATTTTAAAAAATAAATGATAGAAGCTTAAACTCAGTTTTTGCTTGTACGGGGAGCCAATGCAGCTTTAACATAAGTGGGGTAGTACGATTGGTTGATATATCCCCAATGACCAGTTTAGCTGCAGCATTCTGCACAAACTGGAGTCTGCGTAACTGACAATCTGGAAGGCCTAGCAACGTGATAATACGATAATCAAGTTGTGTTAGAACAATGGCCTGCAATACGAATTGCAACTGAGATAGATCCAAGAATGTTTGAATCCTACGCAGTAGTTTTAGGGGTCTGTTTTTTTTAAACATTAAATTTTTATTGAAAAACCAAATTGTAAACATAATGTATCCAGTACAAAATATCATAGAAAACCTCCCATCTACATTACCAAACATATGACAAAGTGCAATCCAAGGTACTAATTACCCCTTACCCCAACTAAACTCCCTCCAGACTACCCCCCCCCCCCCTTATTCCCACCCTCTCATAACCTTTAAGACTTCTGGGTTAAGGTAACAAAATGAATCCAGAGTTCAGAAGCTGGGTCATACTGGCCCAGTCTCTTGTCCGTGAGTTGTTCCATTTCTCCAATTAAGGATAATTTCAATCCAGTTCAGATGGTTCCACTGATTGCTTCCAGTGACTTGCTATAACACTTTTAGCATGTCAAACACATTCTCTTGAGACGTCGTTGCCACTTCAAACCAGGTCTATTACCCAATCCCAACAAACACCATTGTGGTTCACAGGGAAAAGGATTGCCGGTATGAGCTGCTATCTGAGACACCACTCTCTTCCAGAAGGGCTTTATCCGCTCACAAGACCACCAGATATGTATAAAGGTTCCAATCTCATCCCCACAATGCCAACACTGTTGGGTCACCGCTGGATGCATGGCGTGACAGGTATTATTACCATCGTGTAAGAACTTCATAAGCATTTTCTTTCAAAATTACACATATTGAGGCTTTTTTAACTTCCAAAATCATTGCTTTCCATTCATTCATAGTGAACTCAATATTCAAATCATGTTCCCATTGAGACATATATGCATATTTCTGAAAATCTGTGCCCCTAATAAACTTATAAAGAATGGAAATATTTCCCTTTATTTTCCCCATAGACCCCCACAGATTTTCAAAGTGTTCATATTCATCTGGATCATTTCTCAACCACCCCTGTTTAAACATATAATTATATTGCTCTCTAAGCTCCCCAAAGGAGCGCATTTCGCCTACATCTAAAAGATCCCTAAAGCAAACGAGCCCCCCAGTGGCCCATCTATCAGCTACAGGGTACCCAAATCCTACAGAAAACCCCGGGTCCCTACCAATGTGAGCATATGAAGAAGATACTCTAGACTTCCGAAATCTAGACCTAAGGGAGACCCACAATGTTAGCAAATGTAAGGGGTTGACAGTTAACTGACTATACACCCTGGAGGGGAGAGAGGCCCACAGAGCTGCCTTCAAATTATAATCCCGCACAAAGACTTGGTCCATAAGTTCCACAACTGTCGGATGTTCCTGACTCCATGCAGAAATGAGCTGCCCAATAGTACCATTCCAAGTTGGGCACTCCCCGCCCGCCTAGATCCACCGAGCGCCACATCACCTTTCTGCTTAATCGCGGTGCACTTCCCCCCCAAAGGAAACTCGAGATATCTCTTTGTATCTTTCTGAATTCCACCGGGAGAACCAGAATTGGCAATGTCTGAAACAAAAATAGCAACCTGAGTAAGATGTTCATTCTAACAGCCGCGATCCATCCCCACCAAGACAACCATCTGTCTCTCCATCCCGCCATATCTCTATGAAGTCACCGAAACAAGAGGGCATAATTCAAATTAAACAGCTTGGAGATCTTGCTTGGTATCTGGACTCCTAAATATTTGATACTGCCCTGAGCAAATCGCAAGGGAAAGGCCCGAGCTAACAATTCCTGCCCCTGCTGTGTAAGTGAAACACCCATTAATTCTGAGTTATCATAATTTATCTTAAATCCTGACAATTTACTAAAATTGTCCAATTCACCCAACAGCACTGGCAAAGTCAGGCTAGGTGCCTGTATATAAAACAATACATCATCCACAAAAAGCGCCAATTTATGTTCTGTATCACCAATTTGGACTCCCTTTATATCCCCCAGCAACCTAATCCTCTTGGCCAGAGGCTTAGTGAAGAGGGCAAATAGCAGTGGGGATAGTGGGCACCCTTGCCGAGTACTCCTCTCAGTTGGGAAGACAGAGGAGTAACCCCCATTAATCTTAAGCTTTGCAACCGGATGTTCATACAACCTCTTCAGCCAACCCAGGAGACCAGGTCTCACTCCCATACATTGCAGCACTTCCCACAAGTGCCATTCAACCCTGTCAAATGCTTTTTCAGCATCTGTGCTCAAAAGAGCCACAGGAACTTCCCTCTGTTGGGCTTCCCACAAAACAAGTAGCGTACGGCAAATATCTGCCACTTGCCTACAAGTTACAAACCCCGATTGGTCTGTATGTATCAATTTGGGGAGTAACCAGCCCAACCTATCCGCCAGTACCTTAGAGAAGTTTTAACATCTAAATTTATCAAAGAGATTGAGCAGTAGGATTCACAAAGTGCCAGATCCCGCCCCGGTTTCAATAACATAGATATCCCCACTTCATGCATACTGATTGGGAGAGATTGACCATTGAAACATACATTCCCCACCCTAATCAATAATGGGCCTACTTCTCCTGCAAATATTTTATAAAATTTTGCTGAGAATCCATCTAAGCTCAGAGCTTTCCCCCCTTAAGACCCTTTATTACTGACATAATTTCCTCTAAGTGGAATGGGGCCTCCAGCTCAGCACATTCCTCATTGGATAATTTTGGTAACTCCAGTACATGATGGACGTCCATCTTGTTTCAATTATACGGGTTTCCCCGCCCCTTCACCGGAACGTCCTTAGAGATGGACGCCCTTAGAGATGGTCGTCCCCGTTCGATTATGCCCCTCCACGTGATCGGCATGCGTTTCCCATGTGCTAAAAATAGATTTTATTTTTTAGCACTGGGGTGGGTCGGGGGCAGAAAGTAGATGTGTTCTGCATTAATTGGTTAGCAACAAGTTAGTGTGTGATTAGCACATGAGCCCTTACTACCTACAAAATAGGTGGCAGTAGGGCTGATGTGCTAATGGCCATGCGCCATTGGGAAAGTTAATGTGTGACCATTAATTCAAAAAATAGAAAAATCAGCCATTTTACCCCATTGGTAAAAGTGTGAGGGAATGACCTGCGTAAAGATGCGCTAAGGCCACTATCTAGCTTATTTTCGAAAGGGAAGGACGCCCATCTTCCGACACAAATCAGGAGATGGATGTCCTTCTCCCGAGGTCGCCCAAATCGGCATAGTCGAAAGCCGATTTTTTTGCGTCCTCAACTGCTTTCCGTCGCGGGGACGACCAAAGTTCATGGGGGCGTGTCAGCAGTGTACTGAAGGCGGGACGGGGGCGTGGTTAAGAAATGGGCGTCCTCAGCCGGTAATGGAAAAAAGAAGGGCGTCCCTCACGAGCATTTGGTCAACTTTACTTGGTCACTTTCTTTTCACGACCAAGCCTCGAAAAGGTGCCTGAACTGACCAGATAACCACCGGAGGGAATCTGGGATGACCTCCCCTTACTTCCCCAATGGTCACCAACCCCCTCCCACCCTAAAAAAAATTCAAAAACATTTTTTCCAGCCTCTATGCCTGCCTCAAATGTCATACCCAGCTCCATCACAGCAGTATGCAGATCCCTGGAGCAGTTTTTAGTGGGTGCAGTGCACTTCAGGCAGGCGGACCCAGGCCCCCCCCCCCACCTGTTACACTTATGGTGGTAAATGTGAGCCCTCCAAAACCCACCCGAAACCCACTGTACCCACATGTAGGTGCCCCCCTTCATCCCTATGGGCTATGGTAGTGTTGTACAGTTATGGGGAGTGGGGTTTTGGGGGGCTCAGCACCGAAGGTAAGGGAGCTATGCACCTGGGAGCAATTTGTGAAGTCCACTGCAGTGCCCCCAAGGGTGCCTGGTTGGTGTCTTGGCATGTGAGGAGGACCAGTGCACTACGAATGCTGGCTCCTCCCACAACCAAATGGCTTAGATTTGGTCATTTCAGAGATGGGCGTCCTCAGTTTCCATTATGGCCGAAAACCGGGGACAACCATCTAAGGTCGACCAAAATGTTGAGATTTGGGCGTCCCCGACTGTATTATCGAAATGAAAGATGGACGTCC